>NC_061510.1:361146709-361427059 GCF_022539505.1 Lolium rigidum | reverse complement strand
GGTGGCAAGATTTAATATACTTTAAGTCCTTTTGGTGCCGTAAACTGATGTAGTTTGCTAGGTTTGAGACGCTTGAACCTCTATGTTTGTTATGTTACAACTTGTTAAGTTTGGTTTTCCTAAAACCTTTCGGTTTAAGCTCTTTTTAGTTTATGTGGTAAGGACTCTGGATTCATTCCTGAGCTCAATCCAGTGCATGCTTGGTTCTTTTGATTTGGCTCTGTCTACCTCTTTTGGGTGTTTGACGTATGAGGCCTAAAGTTCTTTTGCCAAGCACACAATCTCTTGAACTTAGAGAAAAAACTCGAAAATTGTAGAAAAAACCGGTATAACCGGGGTTAGTTAAACTTTGTTCCGGATTGTTTGTTTTCGGTTTCTTTCTCGTCATTCATATGTCAAGCCTTTCCGATTTTTCTTGCTTGCCATGAAGCCGGGTTGCAGACAACAACTAAGTCGAAGATTCACCTTTAAGTTAAGCACACTACTAAACCGGAAAGAAGAATTTCCAACGAACCAACCGGCATATGGAAAAAATAAACACATTGCATGCAATTCCGGTAAAGGCAGTCCCCGAGATACATTCAAGGTGCCGGTATATTATTGATAGCAATTAAGGTACAAAAGAACCCCTTACATTACATCCTCAGGAATAGAAAGGGTGAAGTAGAGCTATGTTTCATGGGTGTTTGGTTTCTTCTCCTGACCTGTCCTTCCTTTCTATCTTGGCATCATGTGCGTCTATCAAGTAGTAGGCATCATTGTGTAGAGCCTTGCTCACAATGAAGGGTCCCTCCCATGGAGGTGAGAGTTTGTGCCGTCCTTCAGTGCGCTGCACTAGACATAGCACTAGGTCTCCTTCTTGGAATACCCTTGGGTTTACCTTTCGGCTATGATAGTGTCAATACGCCAGATATCATATTCAGTGACAAATTTCCTGATGACAAATGTCTGGTCTGTCATGTATTAAGGTAAGTAGGTGATAGATTGGCTTTTGTGTCACGTATGATCATACATGCATGACGGCATGAAATTGTGTCATGGTTAACCGTCACGGATAATCCTGATGACGAAATTGAGTTTGTGGTACATTAGTCCGTCACTGATTAGTGGTGGGACCAGGTTGTCAATGTGAATGTAGAAATGCAATAAACTAGTTCAACAAATAGGAAAAAACCAGGCGTATATGAGAATCGAACTAGGGACGTTTGAAGTGGAATTTATCGGGAAGTACTACCGTTATACTACAATCCGTTTGTGTTACTAATTTCGTACGTGATAATTTTTATATGATTACTTACAGCAGTATAGGGAAATGATATAATAAAGTCTATGGCTCAGTAGCAACTGGATTAATGGACAGGTTTTTCATAACAGGAAAAGATATTTTGCAGTACCAAATATTTTGTGATGTTGTTACATGTAGTTGCTTGTATTTTTCTGATTACCATAACAAGTACACACAATAATTTGAATGCAAGAAGAAGAATTAAAAGTAGATAAGATAGGTAGTCGAAGACTGCATATAAGTCGCGCACAAACAGAAGTCTTACAATGTACTAATTACATAACAGTAGGCAGAGCCATGGTACTGATACTACATAAGCAGTTTCATAATAGATAGGGAGATTTGCTTTGTTTATATGCAAAGCAAAAGCTGCCGGATTAGGTAGTTCCATGGTTGAGCCAGTACATATTTATATACAAAATATCGACCATCCAACATAACACTGTCAGTCAAGACACATTCTAGAAGTTGATGTAGACGTTGTCATTGATCTTGTGAAATGTGATCGCGTGGAGTTCACCAATCTCAACTGCTTGATCATTTGTAAATTCAGCCCAGCCATCCCTGAAACGGATCCTACCATCTGTTGAGGTGAAGTAGGAAGCTTCCCAAGTTGGTTCTTCATGCCCATCAATTTGCAGAGTAGCATGTCCACTGCGGGGGATATCCAGACTTGTTGCAATGTACTTAGGGATGTGCTGTGCAAAAAACATGGTACCATGATTAACCAACACAGATTGTATTTATGAAAACATAACTTGAAACTAACAACAGCAACTACAAGTCCAAAAAAGGAGACATAAAAGTAGTTAACTTGTGGGACTAAGGGTATTTACCATGCTATTTTGATCAACATCTGATTTAGTCATGCAGTGAATGAAAAGTGCGCCTAGACCTATTCCATTGAACTCAACATGACGATTAATGTTGCGAATGTGGCTGTTGGTTAGGTCAACACCAGGGGCTACAAAAACAACCCGAGCTATGTCCATGAAGTCAAAATGTTCTGGAAAATTAAAAGAATTGATAGAAAAGAAATGGATTAATATAACTGTTACAAAAAGATAGGAGGGAATAGTAATGAAAATCAATAAGTGGGTAAGAAAAACAAATGAGTAATTTACCATCAACTCTAATTTTCGAGAATCCTTTCTTGTTAACTGGATGTAGGAAGATATAGTTGTCCTTAGTTTCCAAGGTCAGCTTAACCTTGTCCCCATGCTTCATGTTGTAGTCATACAAGAACCTCTGATAATCGCCTCCGAATATCATTGTGTTGTTGTTTCCATGGGCCAAATTGAAGACATAAAACTCTATTTCTTTAGTTTCTGCAAACATAATAAGCTTGTTCGCTATTTTGTCATGGAACTTGTCCCTTGCGAAACAAGGCACGCTCTGCATTTAATTGTAAAAGAAACATTAGGGGACAATGTTAAAAAAAAGAAAAAAACAAGACTTCATATTTTAACAAAGTACTAAAATTTTGATCAGCATGCTTGTTGGAAAAACAATTAGACAATTACCATATGCTCACTGAAGTTGCTATGCAGACGGATGAAGAAAGAGCTTCTCTCAGTCCTCCTGTTCCCGCACGGTCCAGCGTGACTATGGCACATCCGACAATTGTATGCCATCTAAAAAAAGTAGTATAAAGGATCAGGAAATGATCCTACAATAATCCTACAATTTCCAAAAATCAAGTACACGAAATAATCCTTTGTAAAATTTAGTAATTAACAATTAGAAATCATATTGACAAAATTGCCAATAATTAACAGTTAGTACTGCAGAAAACAAACTAGTATAGCAGAAAAGACAATGCTTATCAATTCATGAAATAGGATTTGATAAGCCACTAGTGCGGGCGATTATAATGCTACATGTAGTAGATAAGATGACTCATAAAAAATGATAAACAAAGACCAGTGCATTCACCAAAAAATAAATAAAATACTTGGATCTAGGAACACGATATAAATGCAGTACAGACAAAATTTGAGGACAATGTAGATGATATATTGTATCCCCATATGTGGACACCAAGGTATGTAGCACATGTAGTCCCTCGAAAAGGAAAACAAGCAGATCTACATTACTTAAGCAACTAGTAGATTTGTTGACCTAATGACTAATTACTTAATAATTTGTTGAAGGAGACAAATGAACACGCATATCTACTTTTAACAAGCTTAGAAGACCAGATTTCATTCACCTAATGACTAATTAGTTAAATCGAAAAGTAAAAAAGACCAGATGGGGTGGGCAGTATGTACCAGATCTATCCTACTAGTAGGAGATCCAAAAAGGGAAAGGGGAAGTACAAGGTTCAAACAAACTTGGACAACGACGGTAGACGAGCCTGACCTTGCACCTGCCTCTGAGTTGGCTCCTTCTCCTCCCGTCGGTCTCTCCGGCAGCAAATTTTCTTGGTCCCTCGGGGCAGCAGCTGCTCTAGGTCCCTCCGAAAATAGTGATTGCGCGAGTGAGACAAGCGTGTTAGAGAGACGATTGTGGACACAATCATACAAGCACAACGGCCCAGACAACGACCACGACCCAAGATGGAATAAACGGGCCTAAACTAACCCAGTACGAGGAATACCAAATCTCAAAGCACATAAATAAATGTTAAGTTCCTTTGTCTGATTGATAACGGAATCAGTTCGTTAGCCTTTTGCAAATCATAACCGCCAACACGATCTGATCTCGGATCCTAGGGTTTTGGCGCGGCGATCACTTATACGGAGGGTGGCCTGGGAGGGCGGCGCCGTCTTTGGGTACCACACATGTGAGTTCCTCTTTGATGTGTGTTCATAGTTTTTTGGGTATGTGGTTAGTTTTATCTTGTGTTCATGGCAGTCATAATATAGATTTGTAATATAAGCCCTTTTCATCTTTTAGGTTATTAAGTGGTAATTATTTATGTTGTACGTTGTTCACTAATTTAATCTTTTTTTTCATATTGTAGATTGTTAAGCGGTATTTTTTTATGGATAGAAATTGGATTACTGATGCTGTTAAGTTTACACCTCAATACATGAGAGGGGTGGTAGCGTTTATGAATTTTGCGCGACAACATGTGAAGGAAGGTGAACCAATGTTGTGCCCATGCACCAAATGCCTGAATTTGTTGCGACATAAGGAAGACATTGTTGAGTCTCACATTACCTGTAATGGTATGACCATGCACTATAAAAGATGGATTTTTCATGGAGAACCATTTAGTGATGATGAAAGCAATGAAGGTGCTTTAAAGTGACAATGATGATAGCAGTGAGCAAGGCAGTGACAATTTTCATGATGATATGGACACTATGGTACATGATCTAGAAGAGTCTGGTCAGAAAGGTAGTTCTGAACCTAATCTTTACGCTAAGATGATTGAAGAAGCGAAGCGAGAGCTTCATAAGGGATGCAGCACTACCTCTAGGTTGATGTTCGTTATAAAGATGCTATACATCAAATCATACAACCACGTCACAAACAGAGCTTTTGATCAATTTTTTGGTGTCTTATGTGATTCTTTGCCAGAGGTGAGTTTTCCCAGAACTTACGCCGAAGCTAAGTGTGCCCTTTCTGATGTTGGACTTGGGTGTGAGACTATTCATGTATGCAGGCATGATTGTGCTCTGTTTTTGGGAGATCATGCTAAAAAATCCCATTGCCCTGTGTGTGGACTTTCTAGATGGAGGGACATGGAAGGAAAGAGAAAGGTTCCTCATAAGGTTCTTAGGTACTTTCCTATAATCCCAAGGTTACAAAGATTTTTTGTTTCAAAGGAATTGTCAGAGAACACAAGGTGGCATAAGGACAAGAGGGTTGCTCAGGACAATATAATGAGGCACCCAACTGATGGTGAGGCGTGGAAGTTCTTTGACAAAGAGTTTGATTGGTTTCCTAAAGATGCACGCAACATCAAGCTCGGGATTGCGACAGATGGTTTCAATCCATTTGGAAATATGAGCTCCTCATACAGTATGTGGCCAGTATTTGTTATTCCATACAACTTCCCACCTTGGATGTGTATGGATCAATCAAATTTCATGATGTCATTGCTTATTCCTGGAAAATATCAACCCGGAAAGGATTTTCATGTATTTATGCAACCACTTATTAAGGATATGATTAAGCTCTGGGATGGTGTGGATACTTTTGATGCATGCACGGGTAGGGATTTTCAGTTGCATGCTGCGTTCATTTGGTCAATTCATGACTACCCTGGATATGCCACATTATCTGGCAGAAGCACCAAAGGGTATTACGCATGTGTACATTGTGATGAAAATCCTTTCTTTGAGAAACTAACCGACAAAATTGGTTATGTTGGCCATCGTCGATTCCTTCGCAAAGATCATCCTTATAGAAAGAGTAGAGTTTTCAATGGTAAAATAGAGGACAGAGATCCACCAAGGAAATTCACACAAGAAGAAGTATTGCAGAAGATAGACATAGTTAAGGATACAGAGCCTGGCAAAAACCCTGCTCTTAGGAAGCGTAAACGTACAGTGGAAGGTGAACCAAACTGGCACCTCAAGGTTAGCTTCTTTGATCTACCATATTGGTCAAAACTGAAATTTGTGCACAACCTAGATGTGATGCACATTGAGAAGAATATATGTGACAGTATCCTTGGTACCCTTCTTGAAATAGAGGGAAAGAGTAAGGACACACATAATGCTAGAGTGGATCTTCAGACATTCAATATAAGGAGAAAATATTGTATGCAACCTGTGGGAAGTAGATATGCCAAGCCACACGCACCATGGACACTTACTAAAGAAAAGAAAAGAAAGTTGTGCAGGTATCTTGCCAATGCTAGGTTCCCTGATGGATTTGCTGCAAACCTGTCAAGATGTGTGGATGTGGATGGCGGTAAAGTACACAGTTTGAAGACACATGATTGTCACATACTGTTGCAGCGTGTGTTGCCAGCTGGTCTTAAAGGTGTTGCACCACGTGAAATGTATGAGGCAGTAGCAGAACTGGGAAGATTTTTTAAAGAGTTGTGTTGCAAAACACTGAGAGTTGATTTGCTTGAAAGAATGAAGGTTGAAATTGTTTTAATTCTTTGCAAGCTTGAGAAGTTATCCCCCTGCTTTTTTTTGATGTCATGGTCCACCTAGCAATTCATCTACCTCATGAGGCAATTCAAAGGGGCCCTGTTCACTATGGATGGATGTATCCTATTGAGAGAAGACTAGGGTACCTGAAGAAAACAGTGCGCAACAAATCTAGGCCAGAAGGTTCAATTGCCGAGGGATTGTCGTCGTGGTGAACGAGCAGATGCCATGGGATGGCTTGAGTTGGGGCCGAATGGGCGCTAGAGGATTCGGGGGAGGGTTTGTGATTAGATGGGATGAACTTCCGGATGCTTTCCTCAAGAACTCAGCCAAAGGCAGTGATACAAGAAGAAACACACAAGGAAGAACTCTGCTCTAGATCACTCCCTTCATTGATCTCAACAGGATACAGGTTTATGGATACAAGGTTCATCTAGAGACCGACCATCCCGGGTACGGGTGTGCCCCCTCTCCTTATATAGGGGAGAGGGTGGCTTACAGAGCAAGAAACCCTAATGGCATCTTTGACTAGACAAACTACTTTACAAAGTTACTTTAATCATAGATGACGCCGAGGTCTTCTTTAATCAGGGAAGCTGACGTCCTCCGGCTTCTTTCAGCGTCACCTTCCTCTTTGGCGCCAGGGCTTCGTTTAAAGCTACTTTGCTTAGCTCATCTTTGTCCTCTAGCTCTGAAGAGAATCTTTGACCAGTCTTGCCGACATGCTTTTCTTACCGGCAGACCGGTGTCTTCTCTATCCGGTTCCGGCATACCCCTCTTGGGGATACCGGCTTAGCTTTACTTAGCCAAACACTTATCTTTGTGCTCCGGTATTAACATTAAACCGGTATCTTGATGGCTCAAACCATCCGGTTTGGCATGCCTTTGGCATACCGGGGGTCATCCCCCCAACATTAGTCCCCGAAGCTGGTATAGTCTGGTGGATTCTATCCAACAGACCATGCCAGGTTCTCATATCTTAAGGTACCGGTTTAATGTTTCCGGCGGTTAGCTTGTATCCGGCATCTTTGCCCGGACTCACACCTTCTCTCTTTGCAAGGTATTTTCCGGTATCTTTTTCTCCGGTAACTTAGACATTAAACTTCTCCTCAGCGAAGTCGAGAATTTCTCGAGTACAGTGCCTGTCAGTGACATGCGCACTGTACCTGACGCGCCAGTGTCAGGGGTCACTTCCCTTCGGCTTCTGCGCCCGTCTTAAATGCGACACACAGGATCCAGGTTGCCGTTCCGGATCCGTGTGGCTTCCCTGTGGCTTTTTATTTTCCGCGCGTGTATTGTCGCGCCACGTGGCGGCCCACGGAGCGAACCGTCGGGGCCCAGTGGTTTCCAGCCCACTATCTCCTCTTCCTTTATAAGGGGAAACCGCTCCTTCTTCCTCCTTTCTCCGCATTCCCAACTTCCTCGCGCGCACAGAGCTCTTCGCCCTCTCGCGCCTTCGCCGCTTCCGTTTGCCGCCCGATCTTCGCCGCCCGGCGAACTTCCGCCGCTGCTCCGCCGAACCTTGCCGAGCTTCGCCGCGCGGAGATTCCTCGCGGTGCTTCCGTTGCGGCTGCAGCATCCGTGCTCTGTCGAGCTCATCTCCGCTTCTCCGTCGCCGGACTTCGTCAGCAAGTGCAAGCTCGCCGCTCCACCAGCGACCCTCTCCCTCAGCATCTCCGCTGCCTCAGGTTAGGCTCGATTCACGTTCACCCCTCTCTTCTTCGCTTTTCAAATCTTGGGCCGGTAGAATATTTACTTCCTCTTTTCTTTTGCTTTTTCTCTTACTCGTAGATCTTTGCGCAAGGGTAAATCTTGGGGATCCTATTTTTCCGGGTAGATTCACATGTCTTGCGAAGAGTCTCTCTCCGCGTCATCCTCTAGTAGTCATCATAGCGAATCTTCTGACGGGCTAACTGCTGACCTTGCCCGGATGGATACCGATGTCGGCAACGATCAAGAGGCCGGCAGCTCTAGCCGAACCTCCGGGGTAGATCTTTCCGGTATCACACGTGGAGCTTGGAAAGGCTCCGACGTTACCCAGCACGAGATAGACTGGCTCTACCGGTCCAGAAGGATACCGGAAGGAGTATCCTGCCGGCTTCCCAGCGACGAGATCAAGCCGGTACTCCAGCCCGGTGAGTACGTCGTCTTTCTCGCTCACTTCGAGCGCGGCTTCGGCCTTCCTGCCTCTGACTTCTTCCGCAGCTTTCTTGATTTTTACCAACTCCAGCCTCACCACCTTCCCGGCAATGCCGTTTTTACCTTTCTTGTTATGCCACCTTCATGGAGGCCTACATCGGCATCCGTCCCACTCGTGAGACCTTTGCCCGTTTCTTTGCTCTTCGGATTAACTCTGTTCAGGGCAAGGAAATTCCTAAATCCAAACCCCCCGTACAAGGCGGGTCTTGTATCATCGGCTCCCGCCAAGGGAGCCCCTTTTTTAAATTCTCTGGTCTCGAGTCATGCCGGTTATGGCAAGGGACCTTCTTCTACGTGAAGAACGACGGCGCCGCAGATCTCATCAATCTGCCGGCCTTTAATCCGGCGCCGCCCAGAAAGGTCAACTGGAGCTTCTATCCGGGGACGAATCACATCGAAACGAACTGGGTAGTACGCTTCATGGAGAAGCTGGTGAAGGAGACTAACATCTGCTCCGACGACATCATTCGCGCCTTCATCTCTCGCCGGGTGCTTCCCCTCAAGCGTCGGGCTCACAAAATGAGCGAGATGTACGGTCCTGGCGATCCTACCAAGATCAGCGGCCTTCCTCTCAGCAAGGAGGACATAGTCCTCAAGGCTAGGCAGATCTGCCAGACTGCCATGCCGGATGACTGGGAGTGGGGCTTCCTGCCTCTTAGCTCCACTAACCCTCCGACCCAAGAAGTAAGAGATTGTGCAACCCGGGTCGTTCTACCGGTAACTTTTATGTTGTGGCTAACCTTGTTTTCATTTGTTTTCAGGCCAAAGACCGCTTCCCCCGCATCGAAGCGGTTCGGCGAGGCCCTTGCCGGAAGCGCCCTCTGGACGCGGTGGACCCGGATCCCTACATCCATTGGACAGACCTCAAGATGGGCCGGACGCACACCTCGCGCCCTGGTAACTCCTCATCTGAAGCTCCCGGTTCCACCGACGATCTCACTGTGCTTGAGGTAGCTCTCTTTTCTGATCTCTCACACTTTTCTGTTATTGGTCCTCTGTAGATGCTCCCTCAGCCAACACCCAACCGCAGGTCCATGAGCACGCGGTCCCTTTGCAGGCCGAGGCCGGTCGCGAGTTTCTGGAGAAGCTCGTTCCCCAGGGCCAGAAGAACAAGGCTCCGGCACCTGATGCCGGCTCGAGCCAAGCTCCTCCCTCCAAACGCTTCCGGACGGAATCCTTCGCGGGGAAGGTAGCGGGCAAGAGGCGCTACAAGGGAAAGACCATGCCGGTCTCTTCTGGGTAAGCTTTCGTTCCTCTGTTTGCTTTCTTTTTCAACTCTTGCCTTCGGTTGCTTTTTTCCAATCTTTTCTCTTTTCTTGTTCAGTCCTGCGCTCAAGCTCGGCCCAAGGCCTGAGAGCTCTGAGGGAACCGCAAGGACCTCATCTCCTCCTCCTCAGTCAAGCCCGACACCATCTGGTGCCGGCAACGCTTCTGCCTCCCCTCAAGTGTGGGGCGCGCGGCCCCTAAACCTCCTGATCACCGTGCGGAGGAGGAACTCATCTCCCCTCCTGAGAAACAAGATGCCGGCGCCAGCAACATCGGCGCCGATGAAGAAGCTGTCGGGCGGGCGGAACCTCTGGTTCCTCCCGTCCCGAAAAGAAAGAAGAAGAAGACCAAGGATTCTTCCCCCTCCAAAGCCGCGCCGGACTCTTCCACGCCGGCAAGCTCTAACTTGGGTCAGGACGCGCCTGACGCTCCTTCCTCGCCCAAGACTTCGCCCGCGCCACCGCCGAAAGCTCCCAGCGCCGAGCCAACCGGGGCCACGCCAACGCCGCCACCAACGACCCTGAAGATCACCAAGGGGAAGGCCACGGCTTCCGGCACTTCCTCCGCCGGCCCGCAGTCCTTGGTGCTGCACGCCGCCCGCGCCGCTGTCGTTGCCGGTGAGAAGGCCACCGGCCTGCTTGGACGGATAACCGAGTTCAAGCGCGAAGGCTACGAGCTGGGGCATCTGCTGCCCTATGCTGAAAAGTGGAATGCTGCGGATGTGTCCGCAGCTACACGCAGCCTGGGAAAGGACCGGCTTCCGGCACCTGACCCCGCTGGCCCTCGGTGCTCGGAGGAGCACTTCATGCGGCTGCGCCGCGCCGTGAAGGAGCTAGATAGCGCGTGGTACGACGCCACGAACAACATGATGGTAAGTCTCACCAAACTTTTTTCGATTTTTCAATTTATGCCGGTTTCTCTTTTCCCGGATCTTGTCTATCTTCCCAGTCCCCGAGTTTCGTGTTGAGAGCGCAACTCTTAGCGCGAAACTTAGGTAGAAATGGGCGAAACCGGCATAGCCAGTCCCCGAGTTTCGGGTTAAGAACATAGCTCTTAGCGCGAAACTTAGGTAGAAACGCGCGAAACCGGCATAGCCAGTCCCCGAATTTCGGGTTAAGAGCGCAGGTCTTAGCGCGAAGCTTTAGTTAACACTTTTTTCTTGAACAGAGCACGGCCGACGCCCGGAAGATCCTCTTTGAGGAGCTTCTCTGGGAGCACCGGGACCTTGCTGAAGCGCATAGCAAGTGCCAAGGTAAACTTCTGTGCCTCTGGCATCTTTTTACCGGAAAGCTCTCTTTTTCTTAGTACTTATAACTTTCTGCTTTAACAGCTATCCCGGAAGCTTCCATCGAAGCCCTCAGGACTCAGCTCGCCGCCCTCCAGGGTACCGCTCCCTCCTTTCCGGTTAACCTGCTTCCTCTTCATTTTACCAGTACAATCTCGCTAACACTTTCTTTCCGGGCTTTAGATGAAAAAGAGCAGCTCATCCGGCAGCACCGCGAGGCTCTGGATGCCCAGGAGACTTACTCCAAGGGGCTGAAGGACCAGCTGATCCAGCTCGGGCTCGAGCATAGCAAGGCGCTGAAGGCCGCCCAGGCCACTGCTGAAGCCAAGCTGAACGAGGCGTTGGAGGATGCCAGCAACTCCATTGTGGTGCTGCGGGCTGAGCTGGAGGAGGCAACCAAGGCGCGGAAAGCAGCCGAGGATCAGGCCGCGCGTTTGGAGGCAGAACAGAAGGAGTATGACCTTCTGGTCATGCAAACTGACGCGCTTGCCTTCCGTAAGTTTTTCTTTTTTCTTTTCCGGCTCCTGCTTATAAGCTTATCTCTTCCGGTAGCATGTGCTTATCTTTTTTCCTTTGTCTTGTAGGACTCTTTCCGGATTCCCAGGCATATGCACAGAAGAATGTCGGAGAGCGCCGGATTGCACAGGTATACAAGAATCTGGATGCTCCCTGGGACCCATATGACCACTTGGTCGCGCTGTCTGCCCGGGTCTCCCACATGCGTGCGGTCGACCGGAACCTCGCCGACATCCCTGAGGTGGCAATCCAGCTTTTCAAGGTGCTCTGGCCTGAGGAGGAGGTGCCGGACAATTTGTCGCTCACCAACGATCGCCTGAAAGGTGCCGGTCGGAGGATCCGGGAGTGGCAATGCTCAGCGGCCCGTGCCGGAGCGGATTCGGCGCTACGCATCGCCTGCTCCTGGTACCCGGACTTGGACCTGGACGCCCTCATTGGCGTGCGCGAGCAAGCTCCTACTGACCTGGATCCGGTCCTCACTGCTAAGCGGTAGGATCGAGCTTACCGGATCGCTGAGTACGCCTCGGTCCGCACCTTCACCCCCCTCCTCCCGACGTTAAGGACTACCTCAGCGACGACGAAGGAGAGGATGAGGAAGAAGATGTTGAAGCTGGTGATGCGCCTCCGGAAGCTCCAGAGGCCGGTGACGCTCCTCCTGATGCTCCTATTGCCTGAATATGTTTACCTTGTTTGGTTGTGTCCTGCTTGACTCAAAACAATGCTCGTCAAATTCTACCCCGGTATGCCGGGGTTCATGTTGTAATATAAAACTCAGCTGTCCTTTTGGTTGTGCTACAACGACTTATGCCGGTATGCTATACCGGTAGCCTATTAACTTGTGTTTGTCTACTATCTTAGCATTTTTGCTTGTTGTGTTGCTTTTATCTTGCACTGCAAAGATTCCGGATTGTTTCCGCATTCAATCCGATGCACACTTGGCTCTTTTGCTTTGGCTCTGTCTGCCTTCTCTGGGCGTTCTTTGGCGTATGAGCAGAAAGTTCTTTTACCAAGCAAGCACTTTCTTGAACTTAGAAATAACTCGAAACTTTCACAAAAAACCGGTTTAACCGGGGTTAGTTAAACTTTCCCGGATTGTTCGTTCCCACTCTCTCTTTTCGCAGTTCACGTGCTTAATTGCTACCGGTTTATCTTGCTTGCCATGAAGCCGGGTTGCGGACAGCAGCAGAGTCAAAGACTCCGGTAGGTTTAGCACGCTACTAAATCGGAAAGAAAAAATGTTCACAAGCAACCGGTAAACTGAAAAAATAAACATATTGCATGCAATTTAGGTAGGGGTAGTCCCCGAGATTTATTCGAGATCCCGACATCTTTTATTCATATCAAATAAGGTACAAAAAAGGAACTTCTTACACCACAACTTCAAGAGTAGAAAGGACGCAACAGAGCCACGTTCCACGGACGCTTGGTCTCCTCTCCGGACCTGTCCGCCTTTCCTTTCTTCCATTCTTGTGCATCGATCAGGTAATAGGCATCATTGTGGAGAGCTTTGCTCACAATGAAGGGTCCCTCCCATGGGGGTGAAAGCTTATGCCGGCCTTCAGTGCGCCAGATCTCCTTCCCGGAATACTCTCGGGTTAACCTTCCGGCTATGATAGCGTCTGAGGTTTTGCTGGTAAATGGCTGTTCTTGCCAATGCCAACTCTCTTGCTTCTTATAGCAAGTCCACATCATTTTCTCTGGCCTCTTTTACCTCTTGCTCGGTATAGAGCTGCACTCTTGGTGAGTCATGGAGAATGTCGGTTGGTATGACCGCTTCTGCTCCGTAAACCATAAAGAATGGAGTGTATCCGGTGGACCGGTTTGGAGTCGTTCTTATGCTCCACAGTACTGATGGTAGCTCATCAAGCCAACACCCCAGTGACTTTTCCACCGCCTCGATGAGTCTTGGTTTGATACCGGAGAGTACCAAAGCATTTGTTCTTTCCACCTGGCCATTGCCTTGTGGGTGTGCCACTGAGCACAAATCCAACCGGATATTGTTATCCTCACAAAATCTTTTGAACTCACCATGAGCAAAGTTGGTTCCATTGTCAGTGATAATGCTATGCGGGTAACCATACCGCAAGATAACATCTTTTAAGAACTTCACCGCTGTGCACCCATCACATTTTGCGATAGGTTTCACTTCCAGCCACTTGGTGAATTTGTCCACCATAACCAAGATGTGGGTCATATTTCCTCTTGCAGTTTTAAATGGGCCAACCATGTCAAGGCACCAAACGGCAAACGGCCAAGTTAGCGGTATGGTTTTTAAACCGGATGCTGGGGTATGATTTTGCTTGGCGTACCTCTGGCACCCGTTGCACTTTCTTACCAAGTCCTCAGCATTTTCCAAAGCAGTGGGCAAATAGAACCCATGCCGGAACACCTTTGCTACCAACGCCCTTGATGAAGCGTGGTGCCCACATTCTCCTTGGTGAATCTCCTCAAGCACTTCCTTTCCCTCTTCCGGTTCCACACACCTTTGAAGGACACCGGTGACACTTCTCTTGTACACCTCTCCATTGATGATGGTGTATGCTTTGGACCTCCTCTGGATCCATCTGGACTCATTTTCGTCATCCGACAGGGTGCCGTTGATCAGGAATTCCTTAATAGGTTTAACCCAAGATGGTGCCTCTCGAACCATAAACACCGGTGCGTCTATCTCCATGTTATCCACCAGCATTATTTCTTCCGGTATGGCCGCAGCAGTCCCCGAGTTTGTCGGAACAGTCCCCGGGTTCCCTTCATCGATATCCATGGGTACTACATGTGATTCCGGTACGAAAATTGATTCCGATTCTGGGCTTGGTTTGATCGATGGTACTCTTAAGTGTGCCAAAGCTATACCGGGAGGAATTTCCTGCCGGGACGAGCCCAGCTTAGACAAAGCATCCGCGGCTTCGTTTTCCGCTCGTGGCACATGGTGAAACTCACAGCCTTCAAAGAAGCCGGCAATCTTTTGCACGTGAAACCGGTACGAAGCCATGTTGGCATCTTTTGCGTCCCAATCTCCGGAACATTGTTGCACCACGAGATCTGAATCTCCGTAGCAAATGATCCGGTGCGCACCGATTTCCTTTGCGACCTTAAGCCCATGGATCAGAGCCTCGTACTCAGCGACATTGTTTGATGCCCTGAAATGTACTTGCAAAACATATCGGAGATGATCTCCCTTAGGTGAGGTAAGCACCACACCGACACCTAGACCCTCTTTGAGTTTGGATCCGTCAAAGTGCATCTTCCAGTATTCTATTTTTTGATCCGGCGGCTTGTATTGCATTTCCGCCCAATCAACAAGGAAATCAGCCAAAGCTTGTGATTTTATGGCATCCCTTCTTTCGTACACCGGTACATATGGTGATATCTGGATTGCCCACTTTGCAATCCTACCGCTAGCATCTTTGTTGCACATGATATCGGAAATGGGTGCCTCACTCACCACTTTCATAGGGTGCTCCTCAAAGTAATGCTTAAGCTTTGTGGCGGCCATGAACACGCCGTAAGTCATCTTCTGGAAGTGCGGGTAGTTTTGTTTTGAGAGGGAGAGCACTTCGCTCAGGTAGTATACCGGTCTCTGCACGGTTTTTCCTTCCTCTTCTCTTTCAACCACAACTACCACACTCACAACCCGGTTGGTTGCTGCTATGTATAACAGCATAGGCTCTCTTTCTAGAGGCGAAGCCAGTATAGGCGCTGTGGCCAGCATTGTTTTTAGCTCTTTAAACACCGCGTTTGCCTGAGGGGTCCAGACGAACGTATCGGATTTTTTCACGAGGGCATAGAGTGGCAGAGCCTTTTCTCCCAACCTGCTTATGAACCGGCTTAGCGATGCCAAGCTTCCGGTAAACTTTTGCACGTCCTTGAGATCGCGCGGTATAGTCATCCTTTCGATTGCCCGGATTTTTACCGGATTAACCTCAATGCCCCGGCTTGACACGAGAAAGCCTAGCAGTTTGCCGGTAGGGACACCGAAGGTGCACTTTGCCGGATTGAGCTTCATCCGGAATCTTCTTAAGTTATCAAATGTTTGCCGGAGGTCATCGATTAAGGTTTCTTTTACCTTAATTTTTACTACGACATCGTCCACTTAGACTTGCACATTCTTTCCGATTTGATCAATGATGACGCGTAAAGCACACGCTCGTTGGGAACCCCAAGTGGAAGGTGTGATGCGTACAGCAGCAAGTTTCCCTCAGTAAGAAACCAAGGTTTATCGAACCAGTAGGAGCCAAGAAGCACGTTGAAGGTTGATGGCGGCGGGATGTAGTGCGGCGCAACACCAGAGATTCCGGCGCCAACGTGGAACCTGCACAACACAACCAAAGTACTTTGCCCCAACAAAACAGTGAGGTTGTCAATCTCACCGGCTTGCTGTAACAAAGGATTAACCGTATTGTGTGGAAGATGATTGTTTGCAAGAAAACAAGTAAAACAAGTATTGCGATGAGATTGTATGCGATGTAAAGAATAGGACCGGGGTCCACAGTTCACTAGAGGTGTCTCTCCCATAAGATAAAAGCATGTTGGGTGAACAAATTACAGTCGGGCAATTGACAAATAGAGAGGGCATAACAATGCACATACATGTCATGATAAATATAGTGAGATTTAATTGGGCATTACGACAAAGTACATAGACCGCTATCCGAGCATGCATCTATGCCTAAAAAGTCCACCTTCGAGGTTATCATCCGAACCCCTTCCAGTATTAAGTTGCAAAACAACGAGACAATTGCATTAAGTATGGTGCGTAATGTAATCAATAACTACATCCTCGGACATAGCATCAATGTTTTATCCCTAGTGGCAACGAGCACATCCACAACCTTAGAACTTTCTCGTCACTCGTCCCAGATTTAATGGAGGCATGAACCCACTATCGAGCATAAATACTCCCTCTTGGAGTTAAGAGCAAAAACTTGGCCGAGCCTCTACTAATAACGGAGAGCATGCAAGATCATAAACAACACATAGGTAATAGATTGATAATTAACATAACATAGTATTCTCTATCCATCGGATCCCGACAAACACAACATATAGAATTACAGATAGATGATCTTGATCATGTTAGGCAGCTCACAAGATCCAACAATGAAGCACAATGAGGAGAAGACAACCATCTAGCTACTGCTATGGACCCATAGTCCAGGGGTGAACTACTCACTCATCACTCCGGAGGCGACCATGGCGGTGTAGAGTCCTCCGGGAGATGAATCCCCTCTCCGGCAGGGTGCCGGAGGAGATCTCCGAATCCCCCGAGATGGGATTGGCGGCGGCGGCGTCTCGCAAGGTTTTCCGTATCGTGGCTCTCGGTGCGGGGGTTTCGCGACGGAGGCTATTTGTAGGCGGAAGGGCAGGTAAAGAGGCGGGACGAGGGGCCCACACCATAGGTCGGTGCGGCCAGGGCCTGGGCCGCGCCGCCCTGGTGTGTCGCCACCTCGTGGCCCCACTTCGACTCTCCTTCGGTCTTCTGGAAGCTTCGTGGCAAAATAGGACCCCGGGCGTTGATTTCGTCCAATTCCGAGAATATTTCGTTACTAGGATTTCTGAAACCAAAAACAGCAGAAAACGACAGAATCGGCTCTTCGGCATCTTGTTAATAGGTTAGTTCCGGAAAATGCACGAATATGACATAAAGTGTGCATAAAACATGTAGATATCATCAATAATGTGGCATGGAACATAAGAAATTATCGATACGTCGGAGACGTATCAGCATCCCCAAGCTTAGTTCTGCTCGTCCCGAGCAGGTAAAACGATAACAAAGATAATTTCTGAAGTGACATGCCATCATAACCTTGATCATACTATTTGTAACATATGTAATGAATGCAGCGATCAAAACAATGGTAATGACATGAGTAAACAAGTGAATCATAAAGCAAAAACTTTTCATGAATAGTACTTCAAAACAAGCATCAATAAGTCTTGCATAAGAGTTAACTCATAAAGCAATAAATCAAAGTAAAGGTATTGAAGCAACACAAAGGAAGATTAAGTTTCAGCGGTTGCTTTCAACTTATAACATGTATATCTCATGGATAATTGTCAACATAGAGTAATATAACAAGTGCAATATGCAAGTATGTAAGAATCAATGCACAGTTCACACAAGTGTTTGCTTCTTGAGGTGGAGAGAGATAGGTGAACTGAATCAACATAAAAGTAAAAAAGAATGGTCCTTCAAAGAGGAAAGCATCGATTGCTATATTTGTGCTAGAGCTTTTATTTTGAAGACATGAAACAATTTTGTCAACGGTAGTAATAAAGCATATGAGTTATGTAAATTATATCTTACAAGTTGCAAGCCTCATGCATAGTATACTAATAGTGCCCGCACCTTTTCCTAATTAGCTTGGACTACCGGATCATCGCAATACACATGTTTTAACCAAGTGTCACAGTGGGGTACCTCCATGCCGCCTGTACAAAGGTCTAAGGAGAAAGCTCGCATTTTGGATTTCTTGCTTTTGATTATTCTCAACTTAGACATCCATACCGGGACAACATGGACAACAGATAATGGACTCCTCTTTAATGCATAAGCATGTAGCAACAATTATTATTCTCATATGAGATTGAGGATATATGTCCAAAACTGAAACTTCCACCATGAATCATGGCTTTAGTTAGCGGCCCAATGTTCTTCTCTAACAATATGCATGCTCCAACCATTAAGGTGGTAGATCTCTCTTACTTCGTGACAAGACGGACATGCATAGCAACTCACATGATATTCAACAAAGAATAGTTGATGGCGTCCCCGAAACATGGTTATCGCACAACAAGCAACTTAATAAGAGATAAAGTGCATAAGTACATATTCAATACCACAATAGTTTTTAAGCTATTTGTCCCATGAGCTATATATTGTAAAGGCGAATGATGGAATTTTAAAGGTAGCACTCAAGCAATTTACTTTGGAATGGCGGAGAAATACCATGTAGTAGGTAGGTATGGTGGACACAAATGGCATAGTGGTTGGCTCAAGGATTTTGGATGCATGAGAAGTATTCCCTCTCGATACAAGGTTTAGGCTAGCAAGGTTATTTGAAACAAACACAAGGATGAACGGTGCAGCAAAACTCACATAAAAGACATATTATAAACATTATAAGACTCTACACCGTCTTCCTTGTTGTTCAAAACTCAATACTGGATATTATCTAGACTTTAGAGAAACCAAATATGCAAACCAAATTAGCAAGCTCTAAGTGTTTCTTCATTAATGGGTGCAAAGTATATGATGCAAGAGCTTAAACATGAGCACAACAATTGCCAAGTATCAAATTATCCAAGACATTTTATCAATTACTACATGTAGCATTTCCCAATTCCAACCATATAACAATTTAACGAAGAAGAAACTTCGCCAAGAATACTATGAGTAAAGCCTAAGGACATACTTGTCCATATGCTACAGCGGAGCGTGTCTCTCTCCCATACAGTGAATGCTAGGATCCATTTTATTCAAACAAAACAAAAACAAAAACAAACCGACGCTCCAAGCAAAGCACATAAGATGTGACGGAATAAAAATATAGTTTCGGGGAGGAACCCGATAATGTTGTCGATGAAGAAGGGGATGCCTTGGGCATCCCCAAGCTTAGACGCTTGAGTCTTCTTAGAATATGCAGGGGTGAACCACCGGGGCATCCCCAAGCTTAGAGCTTTCACTCTTCTTGATCATATTGCATCATACTCCTCTCTTGATCCTTGAAAACTTCCTCCACACCAAACTCGAAACAACTCATTAGAGGGTTAGTGCACAATAAAAATTAACATGTTCAGAGGTGACACAATCATTCTTAACACTTCTGGACATTGCATAAAGCTACTGGACATTAATGGATCAAAGAAATTCATCCAACATAGCAAAAGAGGCAATGCGAAATAAAAGGCAGAATCTGTCAAAACAGAACAGTTCGTAAAGACGAATTTTAAAATGGCACCAGACTTGCTCAAATGAAAATTCCCAAATTGAATGAAAGTTGCGTACATATCCGAGGATCACTCACGTAAATTGGCTTAATTTTCTGAGTTACCTACAGAGAATTAGGCCCAGATTCGTGACAGACAAAGAAATCTGTTTCTGCGCAGTAATCCAAATCTAGTATTCACTTTATTATCAAAGACTTTACTTGGCACAACAAAACATAAAACTAAGATAAGGAGAGGTTGCTACAGTAGTAAACAACTTCCAAGACTCAAATATAAAACAAAGTGCTGTATTAAAAACATGGGTTGTCTCCCATAAGCGCTTTTCTTTAACGCCTTTCAACTAGGCGCAGAAAGTGCATATCAAGTAACATCAAGAGACGAAGCATCGGCATTATAAGTTCCCCCATCTGTGGTGGCACTAAGGGCTTTGTCAATTTTAGGCCTATAATAATATTTCTTTGGTTTAGGCACTTTAGAGACATACATAAACTTTTGCTCCTTTCCCACATAAGCTTTCTCTCTAAACTTTAAAGATGAAAAGGTTGAACCCAAGGTTCCCATAGCTTTTTCAAGTTCGCCAATCCTATTAATTTGATTATCATGGTCAACACAAGTTCCTAGGACACTAATTCTTTCATCAATTCCTCCTAAGGATTTATCAAGTTCATCAGTTTTATCAAGTAACATTCCCAATTTAGTTTCAACACTTGGGAAATTTTTCTCTATGGTTTCCAATTTTCTCATAACATCTTCAAGAGAGGTTTCAATTTTAACTTCATTAACAGGTGGTATCCCAAATAAACTCTCAATAATGCAACTAGCTTCTAAAGCAGGAGCGCCTAGGAAGTTACCTCCTGCGAGACAATCGAGAACATACCTATTCCAGCTAGAGATACCAACATAAAAATTCCCGAGTAGGATAGTGGTGGAGTGTTTCTTAGTGCACCTATTATGGGCATAACTAATTCTATACCAAGCATCTTTTAAACATTCTCCCCCTTGTTGCTTAAACGAACGAACTTCAACTTCAGGATTACTCATTTTAGCAGTAGTAAATAAAGCAAACTAGATAAAGTAAATGCAAGTAACTACTTTTTTTTGTGTTTTCGACATAGAGAGCAAGACAGTAAATAAAGTAAAGCTAGCAACTAATTTTTTTGTGTTTTAATATAATGCAGCAAACAAAGTAGTAAATAAAATAAAGCAAGACAAAAACAAAGTAAAGAGATTGAGAAGTGGAGACTCCCCTTGCAGCGTGTCTTGATCTCCCCGGCAACGGCGCCAGAAATTTAGCTTGATGACGCGTAAAGCACACGCTCGTTGGGAACCCCAAGTGGAAGGTGTGATGCGTACGAAGCAAGTTTCCTCGTAAGAAACCAAGGTTTATCGAACCAAGTAGGAGCCAAGAAGCACGTTGAAGGTTGATGGCGGCGGGATGTAGTGCGGCGCAACACCGGAGATTCCGGCGCCAACGTGGAACCCGCACAACACAACCAAAGTACTTTGCCCCAACGAAACAAGTGAGGTTGTCAATCTCACCGGCTTGCTGTAACAAAGGATTAACCGTATTGTGTGGAAGATGATTGTTTGCAAGAAAACAGTAAAACAAGTATTGCAAGTAGATTGTATGCGATGTAAAGAATAGGACCGGGGTCCACAGCTCACTAGAGGTGTCTCTCCCATAAGATAAAAGCATGTTGGGTGAACAAATTACAGTCGGGCAATTGACAAATAGAGAGGGCATAACAATGCACATACATGTCATGATAAATATAGTGAGATTTAATTGGGCATTACGACAAAGTACATAGACCGCTATCCAGGATGCATCTATGCCTAAAAAGTCCACCTTCAGGTTATCATCCGAACCCCTTCCAGTATTAAGTTGCAAAACAACAGACAATTGCATTAAGTATGGTGCGTAATGTAATCAATAACTACATCCTCGGACATAGCATCAATGTTTTATCCCTAGTGGCAACAAGACATCCACAACCTTAGAACTTTCCGTCACCGTCCCAGCATTTAATGGAGGCATGAACCCACTATCGAGCATAAATACTCCCTCTTGGAGTTAAGAGCAAAAACTTGGCCGAGCCTCTACTAATAACGGAGAGCATGCAAGATCATAAACAACACATAGGTAATAGATTGATAATTAACATAACATAGTATTCTCTATCCATCGGATCCCGACAAACACAACATATAGAATTACAGATAGATGATCTTGATCATGTTAGGCAGCTCACAAGATCCAACAATGAAGCACAATGAGGAG
Organism: Lolium rigidum; assembly: GCF_022539505.1. NCBI lineage: Eukaryota > Viridiplantae > Streptophyta > Magnoliopsida > Poales > Poaceae > Lolium > Lolium rigidum. Next base: position 361,405,217 of record NC_061510.1, on the reverse strand, counting down.
AAGACAACCATCTAGCTACTGCTATGGACCCATAGTCCAGGGGTGAACTACTCACTCATCACTCCGGAGGCGACCATGGCGGTGTAGAGTCCTCCGGGAGATGAATCCCCTCTCCGGCAGGGTGCCGGAGGAGATCTCCGTAATCCCCCGAGATGGGATTGGCGGCGGCGGCGTCTCGCAAGGTTTTCCGTATCGTGGCTCTCGGATCGGGGGTTTCGCGACGGAGGCTATTTGTAGGCGGAAGGGCAGGTAAAGAGGCGGCACGAGGGGCCCACACCATAGGTCGGCGCGGCCAGGGCCTGGGCCGCGCCGCCTTGGTGTGTCGCCACCTCGTGGCCCCACTTCGACTCTCCTTCGGTCTTCTGGAAGCTTCGTGGCAAAATAGGACCTTAGGCGTTGATTTCGTCCAATTCCGAGAATATTTCGTTACTAGGATTTCTGAAACCAAAAACAGCAGAAAACAAAGAATCGGCTCTTCGGCATCTTGTTAATAGGTTAGTTCCAGAAAATGCACGAATATGACATAAAGTGTGCATAAAACATGTAGATATCATCAATAATGTGGCATGGAACATAAGAAATTATCGATACGTCGGAGACGTATCAATCAAACAAGCATTTTTGCATACAGCGCTGGTACGTTGCACCAGCGTTGCGTGAACCAAAAGGCATAGTGACATAGCAATAAGCCCCGTGCGGGGTAATGAACGCAGTTTTTATTTGGTCTTCCTTTTTCAGGGGGATTTGGTGGAAACCTGAATAGGCATCCAAGAAAGACAACAGTTCACAACCAGCAGTGGAATCAATCACCTGATCGATCCGGGGTAAAGGGAAAGGGTCTTTCGGGCAAGCTTTGTTCAAGTTGGTGTAGTCGATGCACATACGCCACACCTTTGGAGCTTTTGCTTCTAGGTTCTCTTCTTTTTTCTTTTCGACCAGCACCGGATTGGCTAGCCACTCTGTATGCAGCACTTCCACAATGAAACCGGCAACCAGCAACTTTGTCACCTCTTCTCCAATGATCTTTCTCCTGTCTTCAGCAAACCGGCGCAGCGGCTGCCTTACCGGCTTAGCATCCTTCCGGACATTTAAAGAGTGCTCAGCCAGCTCCCTCGGAACACCTACCAAGTCATCAGTAGACCAGGCAAAGATATTCCGATTCTCACGGAGGAAGCTGACGAGCGCGCTTTCCTATGCCTCATTCATGCCGGCACCGATACGAACGGTGCGCTCAGGGTAAGCCGGGTCCAACACAATGTCCTTTGTTTCTTTTGTTGGCGTGAATGCCGGTGTGCCCAAGTTAGCACTCATTGCCGCTAAGCTCAGCTGTGAGGACTGAGCCAGCGCAACATCAGTTTGCATCCTCCTCTTTTCCTCTGCAATCACCAGCGATTCTGCCAGGTTTGATCCGGCGGAAGCAGTTTCCAGTGAGACCTTGTAATTTCCCACCACAGTTAAGGGTCCACGAGGTGCCGGCATCTTCATCTTGAGATAGGCCGTGTGAGTTGAGGCCATGAAAGCGGCCAATGCCGGTCTCCCCAGCAACGCACGGTAAGGACTATCTAAGTCCATGATACGTCTCCGACGTATCGATAATTTCTTATGTTCCATGCCACATTATTGATGATATCTACATGTTTTATGCACACTTTATGTCATATTCGTGCATTTTCTGGAACTAACCTATTAACAAGATGCCGAAGTGCCAGTTGCTGTTTCCTGCTGTTTTTGGTTTCAGAAATCCTAGTAAGGAAATATTCTCGGAATTAGACGAAATCAACACCCAGGGTCCTATTTTGCCACGAACTTCAAGAAGACCGAAGAGTCAACGGAGTGGGGCCATGAGGTGGCCAGGAGGGCAGGCGGCGCGGCCCCACCCTTGGCCGCGCCGCCCTGTCTCCTGGGCCCCTCGCGTCGCCCCCTGACCTACCCTTCCGCCTACTTAAAGCCTTCGTTGCGAAACCCCCGAGCACCGAGAGCCACGATACGGAAAACCTTCCGCAGACGCCGCCGCCGCCAATCCCATCTCGGGGATTCAGGAGATCGCCTCCGGCACCCCGCCGGAGAGGGGAATCATCTCCCGGAGGACTCTACACCGCCATGGTCGCCTCCGGAGTGATGTGTGAGTAGTCTACCCCTGGACTATGGGTCCATAGCAGTAGCTAGATGGTTGTCTTCTCCTCATTGTGCTTAATTGTCGGGTCTTGTGAGCTGCCGAACATGATCAAGATCATCTATCTATAATTCTATATGTTGTGTTTGTTGGGATCCGATGAATAGAGAATACTTGTTATGTTGATTATCAAATTTATATCTATGTGTTGTTTATGATCTTGCATGCTCTCCGTTATTAGTAGAGGCTCTGGCCAAGTTTTTGCTATTAACTCCAAGAGGGAGTATATATGCTCGATAGTGGGTTCATGTCTCCGTGAATCTGGGGAAGTGACAGAAATCTCTAAGATTATGGATGTGCTGTTGCCACTAGGGATAAAACATTGGTGCTATGTTCGAGGATGTAGTTACTGATTACATTACGCGCAATACTTAATGTAATTGTCTATTGTTAGCAACTTAATACTGGAAGGGGTTCGGATGATAACCTGAAGGTGGACTTTTTAGGCATAGATGCATGCTGGATAGCGGTCTATGTACTTTGTCGTAATGCCCAATTAAATCTCACTATACTCATCATAATATGTATGTGCATGGTCATGCCCTCTCTATTTGTCAATTGCCCAACCGTAATTTGTTCACCCAACATGCTGTTTATCTTATGGGAGAGACACCTCTAGTGAACCGTGGACCCCGGTCCAATTCTCTTTACTCGAAATACAATCTACCGCAATACTTGTTCTACTCGTTTTCTCGCAAACAATCATCATCCACACTATACATCTAATCCTTTGTTACAGCAAGCCGGTGAGATTGACAACCTCGCTGTTTCGTTGGGGCAAAGTACTTGGTTTGTGTTGTGCAGTGTTCCACGTTGGCGCCGGAATCCTCGGTGTTGCGCCGCACTACATCTCGCCGCCATCAACCTTCAACGTGCTTCTTGACTCCTACTGGTTCGATAAACCTTGGTTTCTAACTGAGGGAAACTTACTGTTGTACGCATCACACCTTCCACTTGGGGTTCCCAACGGACGCGTGTTGAACGGAAAGACAATACGTCATCTACGCGTATCAAGCAGCTTTTTCTGGCGCCGTTGCCGGGGAGATCAAGACACGCTGCAAGGGGAGTCTCCACATCCCAATCTCTTTACTTTGTTTTTGTATTGCTTTATTTTATTTACTACTTTGTTTGCTGCATTATATCAAAATACAAAAAAATTAGTTGCTAGTTTTACTTTATTTGTTATCTTGTTTGCTATATCAAAAACACAAAAAAAATAGTTACTTGTATTTGCTTTACTTATTTCATTATGTTTCCTTTTAATTTTACCGTAAAAAACATGTCGGTAGGGCGCGGGTCTATAGTTGGGAGAAATAATATAGAAGAATTTTTCAACCATGTTAGTACCATTGAAGATTTTGAAGATAGACACTTGGTAGATCTTGCTCCTACTTATGAAATTGCTGCTGCTGCTTTAGTTTGCATGTTGGAAACTAAATTTGTTAATCTCAATCCTATAATCCAACACATGTTTCTTACACTTGGTGATATGGAAGAAGGGGAAAAGAAAGATTTAGTTTTAGAAACCCTTCTTAGAGAATTTGGTGGTCTAGCAAGAGAGGCTAGAAAGGTCTTTGCTAAATATAATATGCTTGGTTCTTATACCAATTTTGTTAGTCTCCTTGAAAAGATGGACATGGAGAGAATAAGGTACACTAATAATATTAATGATGGCGGGGAGATCAAAGCACCAATACCATGCAAGCTCCTAGCGATGAATGATGCACTACAAAATAACTATGCTTGGCTTGTTCCTGAAAATTTGTTTGATGAGAGTAGCAAGCCCAAGACTAATGAAAAGGGAGACGCTAAAACTTATGTATCTAATATACTATGCCTGGTTGAGAAAATTCCACACCCCGCTGTAGATGTACCATCCTTCGATAATACTTGATACACACTTTCTGCGCCTAGCTGAAAGGCGTTAAAGAAAAGCGCTTATGGGAGACAACCCATGTTTTTACTACAGTACTTTGTTTTTATTTTGTGTCTTGGAAGTTGTTTACTACTGTAACAACCTCTCCTTATCTTAGTTTAGTGTTTTGTTGTGCCAAGTAAAGTCGTTGATAGTAAAGTTCATACTAGATTTGGATTACTGCGCAGAAACAGATTTCTTTGGTGTCACGAATCTGGGAAAAATTCACTGTAGGTAACTCAGAAAATTATGCCAATTTACGTGAGTGATCCTCAGATATGTACGCAACTTTCATTCAATTTGAGAATTTTCATTTGAGCAAGTCTGGTGCCTCAATAAAACTCGTCAATACGAACTGTTCTGTTTTGACAGATTCTGCCTTTTATTTCGCATTGCCTGTTTTGTTATGTTCGATGGATATTTTGATTCCATTGACTTTCAGTAGCTTTGTGAAATGCCCAGAAGTGTTAATAATGATTATGTCACCTCTGAACATGTATATTTTGATTGTGCACTAACCCTCTAATGAGTTGTTCTAAGTTTGGTGTGGAGGAAGTTTTCAAGGATCAAGAGAGGGAGATGATACAACATGATCAAGGAGAGTGAAAGCTCTAAGCTTGGGGATGCCCCGGTGGTTCACCCCTGCATATATCAATAAGACTCAAGCGTCTAATCTTGGGGATGCCCAAGGCATCCCCTTCTTCATCGACAATATTATCAGGTTCCTCCCCTGAAACTATATTTTTATTCCATCACATCTTATGTGCTTTGCTTGGAGCGTCGGTTTGTTTTTGTTTTTGTTTTGTTTGAATAAAATGGATCCTAGCATTCTTTGTGTGGGAGAGAGACACGCTCCGCTGTTGCATATGGACAAGTATGTCCTTAGGCTTTACTCATAGTATTCATGGTGAAGTTTCTTCTTCGTTAAATTGTTATATGGTTGGAATTGGAAAATGATACATGTAGTAATTGCTATAATGTCTTGGATAATGTGATACTTGGCAATTGTTGTGCTCATGTTTAAGCTCTTGCATCATATACTTTGCACCTATTAATGAAGAAATACATAGAGCATGCTAAAATTTGGTTTGCATATTTGGTCTCTCTAAGGTCTAGATAATTTCTAGTATTGAGTTTGAACAACAAGGAAGACGGTGTAGAGTCTTATAATGTTTATAATATGTCTTTTATGTGAGTTTTGCTGCACCGTTTCATCCTTGTGTTTGTTTCAAATAGCCTTGCTAGCCTAAACCTTGTATCGAGCGGGAATACTTCTCATGCATCCAAAATACTTGAGCCAACCACTATGCCATTTGTGTCCACCATACCTACCTACTACATGGTATTTCTCCGCCATTCCAAAGTAAATTGCTTGAGTGCTACCTTTAAATTTCCATTCTTCACCTTTACAATATATAGCTCATGGGACAAATAGCTTAAAAACTATTGTGGTATTGAATATGTACTTATGCACTTTATCTCTTATTAAGTTGCTCGTTGTGCGATAACCATGTTCCTGGGGACGCCATCAACTACTCTTTGTTGAATATCTTGTGAGTTGCTATGCATGTTCGTCTTGTCTGAAGTAAGGGCGATCTACCACCTTATGGTTAGAGCATGCATATTGTTAGAGAAGAACATTGGGCCGCTAACTAAAGCCATGATCCATGGTGGAAGTTTCAGTTTTGGACATATATCCTCAATCTCATATGAGAAAATTAATTGTTGCTACATGCTTATGCATAAAAGAGGAGTCCATTATCTGTTGTCTATGTTGTCCCGGTATGGATGTCTAAGTTGAGAATAATCAATAGCGAGAAATCCAATGCGAGCTTTCTCCTTAGACCTTTGTACAGGCGGCATAGAGGTACCCCTTTGTGACACTTGGTCAAAACATGTGCATTGTGATAATCCCGGTAGTCCAAGCTAATTAGGACAAGGTGCGGGCAGTATTAGTATACTATGCATGAGGCTTGCAACTTGTAAGATATAATTTACATGACACATATGCTTTATTACTACCGTTGACAAAATTGTTTCTTGTTTTCAAAATCAAAGCTCTAGCACAAATATAGCAATCGATGTTTTCCTCTTTGAAGGACCTTTCTTTTACTTTTATTGTTGAGTCAGTTCACCTATTTCTCTCCATCCCAAGAAGCAAACACTTGTGTGAACTGTGCATTGATTCCTACATACTTGCATATTGCACTTATTATATTACTCTATGTTGACAATATCCATGAGATATACATGTTATAAGTTGAAAGCAACCGCTGAAACTTCATCTTCCTTTGTGTTGCTTCAATGCCTTTACTTTAAATTATTGCTTTATGAGTTAACTCTTATGCAAGACTTATTGATGCTTGTCTTGAAGTACTATTCATGAAAAGTCTTTGCTATATGATTCACTTGTTTACTCATGTCATTTACATTGTTTTGATCGCTGCATTCACTACATATGCTTACAAATAGTATGATCAAGGTTATGATGGCATGTCACTCCAGAAATTATCTTTGTTTATCGTTTACCTGCTCGGGACAAGCAGGAACTAAGCTTGGGGATGCTGATACGTCTCCGACGTATCGATAATTTCTTATGTTCCATGCCACATTATTGATGATATCTACATGTTTTATGCACACTTTATGTCATATTCGTGCATTTTCCGGAACTAACCTATTAACAAGATGCCGAAGTGCCGCTTGCTATTTTCTCGTTGTTTTTGGTTTCGAAATCCTAGTAAGGAAATATTCTCGGAATTGGACGAAATCAACGCCCGTGGTCCTATTTTGCCACGAAGCTTCCGGAAGACCGAAGAGTCAACGGAGTGGGGCCACGAGGTGGCCAGGAGGGCAGGCGGCGCGGCCCCACCCTTGGCCGCGCCGCCCTGTCTCCTGGGCCCCTCGCGTCGCCCCCTGACCTACCCTTCCGCCTACTTAAAGCCTTCATTGCGAAACCCCCAGTACCGAGATCCACGATACGGAAAACCTTCCAGAGACGCCGCCGCCAATCCCATCTCGGGGGATTCAGGAGATCGCCTCCGGCACCCTGCCGGAGAGGGGAATCATCTCCCGGAGGACTCTACACCGCCATGGTCGCCTCCGGAGTGATGTGTGAGTAGTCTACCCCTGGACTATGGGTCCATAGCAGTAGCTAGATGGTTGTCTTCTCCTCATTGTGCTTAATTGTCGGGTCTTGTGAGCTGCCGAACATGATCAAGATCATCTATCTATAATTCTATATGTTGTGTTTGTTGGGATCCGATGAATAGAGAATACTTGTTATGTTGATTATCAAATTTATATCTATGTGTTGTTTATGATCTTGCATGCTCTCCGTTATTAGTAGAGGCTCTGGCCAAGTTTTTGCTATTAACTCCAAGAGGGAGTATTTATGCTCGATAGTGGGTTCATGCCTCCGTGAATCTGGGGAAGTGACAGAAATCTCTAAGATTATGGATGTGCTGTTGCCACTAGGGATAAAACATTGGTGCTATGTTCGAGGATGTAGTTACTGATTACATTACGCGCAATACTTAATGCAATTGTCCGTTGTTAGCAACTTAATACCGGAAGGGGTTCGGATGATAACCTCGAAGGTGGACTTTTTAGGCATAGATGCATGCTTGGATAGCGGTCTATGTACTTTGTCGTAATGCCCAATTAAATCTCACTATACTCATCATAATATGTATGTGCATGGTCATGCCCTCTCTATTTGTCAATTGCCCAACTGTAATTTGTTCACCCAACATGCTGTTTATCTTATGGGAGAGACACCTCTAGTGAACTGTGGAGCCCGGTCCAATTCTCTTTACTGAAATACAATCTACTGCAATACTTGTTCTACTGTTTTCCGCAAACAATCATCATCCACACTATACATCCAATCCTTTGTTACAGCAAGCCGGTGAGATTGACAACCTCGCTGTTTCGTTGGGGCAAAGTACTTGGTTTGTGTTGTGCAGGTTCCACGTTGGCGCCGGAATCCCCGGTGTTGCGCCGCACTACATCTCGCCGCCATCAACCTTCAACGTGCTTCTTGACTCCTACTGGTTCGATAAACCTTGGTTTCTAACTGAGGGAAACTTACTGCTGTACGCATCACACCTTCCACTTGGGGTTCCCAACGGTCGCGTGTTGTACGCGTGTCAGTCCACCACTTCGAACTCAAGGTTCTCAACCCGGCAGTTGTCACGTCCTCCAAACGACACATCCACCCGGACTTTTCCAACCGGTGCGCAAGACAGGCCCGGAACGATTCCATGGAAGGTTGTACGAGTTGGCTGGAGCATGTTTTCTGTTATGCCGAGCATATTCATGGTGTGCCGGTACATGATGTTTATGTTGCTCCCATTGTCTATCAGCACCTTGCTAAATTTGACTCGAGCGTTTGCCCCCTGCATGATTGGGTCCAAGACAAGAGCATAACCACCCGGGTTAGGCATTATCTTGGGGTGATCCTTCAACGACCAAGAGATCTCCTGTTCTGACCACAACATGTATTTCGGCACTGCCGGCATCACAGCGTTCACCTCCATAGAACGGTGATGCAGGCTCTGTCTGTCGGTTGGCTTAGTGACGTACACAACGCATCACATATCTGGGTCATGGTAAACATTCCGGCCCAAAGGTGCCGGTGGAGGCGGTTGGCCATTGCCTTCTCCTACCTGGTTAACTTGCTGGTACTGCTGCCGGTTTAACTGAGGCTGTACCGGTAAAGCATTTGCTCCGGTAAGCAGCGGCGGTGGTGGTAGTTGATGCTGTCGTAGCATATCTTGAGATAGTGGTTGCATCGTGGAGGACCCTTGTGCTTGCGCATCTTTTACTGCTCCCTTGAGCATCAAGTACTTGGTCCAAGAACAATCCTTCGTCACATGATTTGACAGGTGAGCCGGATTCGGAGTGTGCCACCGGCAAGGTTGATCCATGGCAGCCTCCATGGTGTACTTCACAGGTTCCTGCCAATTCTTTTTCTGGCCCCAGGGTTTCTTTTCGACCCACTTCTTCTTAGGACCCGCCCATGGCTGCGATCCGGTTCTTTGCCTATGACTGCCGCTGGCCTCAGAGTTCTCTTGTACAGCAGCAACTTGTTGCGGACCGTATCTTCGATCCGGGAAATCTTCCCTTCTTTTGTTGTTCCGGTTATCCCGGTGTTGCTCTTGGCGCTGCTGAGGCGGGTTTGATTGTTCCGGCTCAGCTTGGATGCTCATATTGTTCATGAAATATTACAAGGAACAAGTCATGAAGTAATAGACAGTAGTGATGATGAACAACAGGTTGACAAAGCAACTGATGAGGATGCAGGAAGTGAAGATTTTGATAGTGATGATGACCAGTAGTCCATGTAGTTTTGAAACCTAGATTGTACTTTTCTTTTGCATGAACTTCAAAACTTTATCAGTACAATTCAGCACAGCATAGTTAAGAACATGCATGTCACATATATAATTTGATCCAAACTTACAGTACCAACACTAATTTGTTCTGCTCACATAGTAATACTAGCAGGTCCACAAAAGTAAGATCATAAACACACATATTTGCCTTCACGCTCACTGAACTATCATTACAACATAGTTGTCCTAGCATTTCCATAAACCATGTACCTGATAAGGTAGATCAGTTGTCATGACCACGGCGACGCTTGCGCTCATTGTTGTCCCAACTTGGGATGAGTGGCCTTTGGGGATGCAGTCCCTGGTTCACTATACTCACAATGCAGGCGAGTTCATAGGCGACATAACCATCAATGGAAGCATACTCCAGGTTCATATCGGATAGAGGCTTCCATTCCCAGTAATTATGGCCTTCGAATTTGTCGCACTACAAGAAAAGTTTCCATGGCCGACGAATTTGAAGTCGCGCTGTGGTTGCTGGTGCACCATGGCCGACGATTTTTGGTCCCTCCGTTGTGCATGTCAAAACTTTTTTTTTTCTCGTTTTTGAGGCCACCTAGCCCGACGAAAACGGCCAAAACGTCGCGTATGGTGTCCCGGGACGTGGTACATCTCAAATTCTCGGGTTCGCCGGCCGAGTCAACGCAAATCCGCACCGCCCAGGGATGTAGGGCCCAGATGGCAGCCTCTCTGGATTGTTTTTTTTCTCGATCGCGCCATCTCGTTCAACGCTCTCCGATCGAGCCGTTTACGATGCATGATCATGGGTCCCGCATGTCATCCTCTATGAACCAAAATTCTTTCTATTCTTGGATTTTTTTGACCCTCTGATTTCTGGCTACTTCCTTTTTCTTTTGATCCCTTGCCGCCTTGGAAACGTTGAGACCGTTGCTGCTAAATGGGACCCGCATGTCATCCTCTATGTACTATAAAACTTTCTTTTCTTGGATTATTTTTGGCACCTCATATTTGGTTACTTGCCTTTTTCTTTCGATCCCCTGCTGCCTCTCAAACGGTGAGACCGTTGCTGCTAAATGGGACCCGCATGTCATCCTCTATGTACTATAAAACTTTCTTTTCTTGGATTATTTTTGGCACCTCATATTTGGTCACTTGCCTTTTTCTTTCGATCCCCTGCCGCCTCTCAAACGGTGATACCGCTGCTGCTAAATGGGACCCGCATGTCATCCTCTATGTACTATAAAACTTTCTTTTCTTGAATTATTTTTGGTTCCTGATATTTGGTCACTTGCCTTTCTCTTTCGATCTCATGCCACGTTTGAAACGTTGAGGAACCTGATGGCTCATGGGACCCGCATGTCATCCTCTATGTACTATAAAAGTTCATTTTCTTGGTTTTTTTCACCTCTGATTTTTGGCTATTTCCTTTTTATTTTGATCCCCTGCCGCCTTTGAAACGTTGAGGACTCTGCTGGCTCATAGGTCCCACATGTTAGCCTGTATGAACGATAAAGCTTTCCTTTCTTGGAGTTTTTTTACCCCTAATTTCTGGTTACTTTCTTTTTCTTTTAATCTCAAGCCGCATTTGAAACATTGGGACCGCTGCTGTAAAATGGGACCTGCATGTCATCCTCTATGTACAATAAAAGTTTCTTTTCTTGGATTATGTTTCACCCTCTGATTTTTGGTCACTTGCCTATTTCTTTCGATCTCATGCCGCCTTTGAAAACGTTGAGGAACCTGGTTGCTCATGGGACCCGCATGTCATCCTCTATGTGCTATAAAAGTTTATTTTCTTGGATTTCTTTCACTCTCTGATTTTTGGCTATTTCCTTTTTCTTTTGATCCCCTACCGCCTTGGAAACGTTGAGTAAGCTGCTGACTCATGGAACCCGCATGTCATCATCTATGTACAATCAACTTTCTTTTTCTTTTGATCTCAAGCCGCATTTGAAACGTTGAGACCGTTGCTGCTAAATGGGACCCGCATGTCATCCTCTATGTACAATAAAGTTTTTTTTCTTGGATTATCTTTGGCTCCTGATATTTTGTCACTTGCCTTTTTCTTTCGTTCTCATGCCGCCTTTGAAACGTTGAGTAAGCTGCTGGCTCATGGGTCCCGCATGTCATCCTCTACGAACAATAAAAGTTTCCTTTCTTGGAGTTATTTTTTACCCCTAATTTCTGGCTATTTGCCTTTTTCTTTTGATCTCGTACCCCCTTTGAAACGATGAGGACGCTGTTGGCAGGTCGGTCCCACATGTCATCCTCTATGAACAATAAAAGTTTCCTTTAAAGGATTTATTTTGAACCCCTAAATAATTTCTGGATATTTCCTTTTTTTCTTTTGATCCCCTGCCGCCTTGGAATCGTTGAGGATGCTGCTGCCTCATGGGTCCCACATGTCATCCTCTCAGAACGGTAAATATTTATTTTCTTGGATTTTGTTTACCAACTGATTTTTGGCTTATTTTTTCTTTCGATCTCCTGCCGCCTTTAAAACGTTGTCGACGCTGCTGGCTCACGTGTCCCACATGTCAGCCTCTATAAACAATAAACGTTGAGGATGCTGCTGCCTCATGAGTCCCGCATGTCATCCTCTCAGAACGATAAATCTTTTCTTTTGTTGGATTTTTTTGCCAATTGATTTTTATTTTTTATTTTTGATCCCCTGCCGCCTTTAAAAGGTTGACGACATTGTTGGCTCATGGGTCCCCGATGTCAGCCTCCCCGTACAAGAAACATGTGATATCTTATTATTTTGCATACAATAAACAGTGTATTTCGCTCTGAGCTATTGCAAACGGATGAATTAAATCTTTATTTTTCATAAACAAACTTATATGTTGAATCTCCTTGTTTTTTTTGTTTTTGCGAAGCATAGGACTTTCCTGTTTTTTTTTTGAGAAAAATCCGAACTTTCCTGTTTTGGAGTGGGTTGAAATTGTACAAGTCAAAAGGCCCAACAGGATAGTTCGAAGGCCCAGATGTTCAGATGCAGCCCAATTGAAATCTTTCTTTTCTTGGATTTTTTCACCCCCTGATTTCTGGCTACTTCATTTTTCTTTTGGTCCTGTGCCGCCTTGGAAACGTTGAGACCGCTGCTGCAAAATGGGTCCCGCATGTCATCCTCTATGTACAATAAAATTTCTTTTCTTGGATTATTTTCGAGTCCTGATATTTGGTCACTTGCCTTTTTCTTTCGATCTCATGCCGCCTTTGAAACGTTGAGGAAGCTGCTGGCGCATGGGTCCCGCATGTCATCCTCTATGAACTGTAAAAGTTTCCTTTCTTGGAGTTATTTTTTACCCCTAATTTCTGGCTACTTCCTTTTTCTTTTGATCCTCTGCCGCCTTTGAAACGTTGAAGACTTTGCTGGCTCATGGGTCCCACATGTCAGCCTCTATGAACAATAAACATTTCCTTTCTTGGAGTTATTTTTTACCCCTAATTTCTGGCTATTTGCCTTTTTTTCTTTCGATCCCCAGTCGCCTTCGAAACGTAGAGGACGCTGCTGGCTCATGGGTCCCAGATGTCAGCCTCTATGAACAATAAACCTTTCCTTTGTTGGATTTATTTTTCACCCTCTGATTTTTGGCTATTTCCTTTTTCTTTTGATGCACTGCCACCTTGGAAACGTTGAGTAAGCTGCTGACACATGGGGCCCGCATGTCATCCTCTATGTACAATCAACTTGCAAGATCTTGGAGCAAAAGAGCTTGTATTAGTGGGACCCATATGTCATCCTCTATGTACAATAAAAGTTTATTTTCTTGGATTATTTTTTGCTCCTGATATTTGGTCACTTTCGTTTTTTCTTTCGATCTCATGCCGCCTGTGAAACGTTGAGTAAGGTGCTGGCTCATAGGACACGCATGTCATCCTCTATGTAAAATAAAGTTTCTTTTCCTGGATTATTTTTGGCTCCTGATATTTGGTCACTTACCTTTTTCTTTCGTTCTCATGCCGCCTTTGAAACGTTGAGGAAGCTGCTGGCTCATGGGTCCCGCATGTCATCCTCTATGAACAATAAAAGTTTCCTTTCTTGGAGTTATTTTTTACCCCTAATTTCTGGCTACTTCCTTTTTCTTTTGATCCCCTGCCGCCTTTGAAACGTTGAAGACTTTGCTGGCTCATGGGTCCCACATGTCAGCCTCTATGAACAATAAACATTTCCTTTCTTGGAGTTATTTTTTACCCCTAATTTCTGGCTATTTGCCTTTTTTTCTTTCGATCCCCAGTCGCCTTCGAAACGTAGATGACGCTGCTGGCTCATGGGTCCCAGATGTCAGCCTCTATGAACAATAAACCTTTCCTTTGTTGGATTTATTTTTCACCCTCTCGATTTTTGGCTATTTCCTTTTTTCTTTTGATGCACCGCCGCCTTGGAAACGTTGAGTAAGTTGTCGACACATGGGGCCCGCATGTCATCCTCTTTGTACAATCAACTTGCAAGATCTTGGAGCGAAAGAGCTTGTATTAGTGGGACCCATATGTCATCCTCTATGTACAATAAAAGTTTCTTTTCTTGGATTATTTTTTGCTCCCGATATTTGGTCACTTTCCTTTTTCTTTCGATCTCATGCCGCCTCTGAAACGTTGAGGAAGCTGCTGGCTCATGGGTCCTGCATGTCATCCTCTATAAACAATAAAAGTTTCCTTTGTTGGAGTTATTTTTTACCCCTAATTTCTGGCTACTTCCTTTTTCTTTTGATCCTCTGCTGCCTTTGAACGTTGAGGACTCTGCTGGCTAATGGGTCCCACATGTCAGCCTCTATGAACGATAAACCTTTCTTTTCTTGGAGTTATTTTGACCCCTAATTTCTAGCTAATTTTCCTTTTTTGGTTCCCGTGCCGCCTTGGAAACGTTGAGGATGCTGCTGCCACATGGGTCTCGCATGTCATCCTCTCAGAACGATAAATGTTTCTTTTCTTCGATTTTTTTACCAACTGATTTTTGATTTATTTTTTCTTTCAATCCCCTGCCGCCTTTAAAACTTTGACGACGCTGCTGGCTCATGGGTCCCGATGTTAGCCTCCCCGTACAAGAAACATGTGATATCTTGATTATTTTGCAGACAACAAACAGTGTATTTCGCTCTGAGCTATTGCAAACGGAAAAAATAAATCTTAATTTTTAAATAAACAAACTTATATGTTGAATCTCCTTGTTTTTTGTTTTTGCGAAGCATAGGACTTTCCTGTTTTGGAGTGGGCTGAAATTTTACGAGTCCAAAGGCGTCCAGTGGGATAGTTCGAAGGCCCAGACGGCTAGATCCAGCCCAATTGAAATCTTTCTTTTCTTGGATTTTTGGACCCCCTGATTTCTGGCTAATTCCTTTTTTTGGTCCTGTGCCACCTTGGAAGCGTTGAGAACGCTGCTGGTAAATGGGACCCGCATGTCATCCTCTATGTACAATAATTTATTTTCTTGGATTAATTTTTGCTCCTGATATTTGTCACCTTTTTCTTTCCATCTCATGCTGACTTCGAAACGCTGAGACCGCTGCTGCAAAATGGGACCCGCATGTCATCCTCTATGTACAATAAAAATTATTTTTCTTGGATTATTATTTTTGGCTCCTGATATTTGGTCACTTACCTTTTTCTTTCGATCTCATGCCACGTTTGAAACGTTGAGGAACCTGCTGGCTCATGGGGCCCGCATGTCATCCTCTATGTACTATAAAAGTTTCTTTTCTTGGAGTTTTTTCACCCTCTGATTTTTGGCTATTTCCTTTTTCTTTTGATCCCCTGCTGCCTTGGAAACGTTGAGTAAGCTGCGGACTCAATGTACAATCAACTTTCTTTTCTTGGAGTTTTTTCACCCGCATGTCATACTCTATGTACAATCAACTTTCTTTTCTTGGAGTTCTTTTTGACCCCCTAATTTCGGGCTACTTTCTTTTTCTTTTGATCTCAAGCCGCATTTGAAACGTTGGGACCGCTGATGCAAAATGGGACACGCATGTCATCCTCTATGTACTATCAAAGTTTATTTTTGGTGATTTCCTTTTTTTTTCTTTTGATCCCCTGCTGCCTTGGAAAAGTTGAGTAAGCTGCTGACTCATGGGACCCGCATGTCATCCTCTATGTACAATCAACTTTCTTTTTTTGGAGTTTATTTTTGACCCCCTAATTTCTGGCTACTTCCTTTTTCTTTTGATCCCCTGCCGCCTTTGAAACGTTGAGGATGCTGCTGCCTCATGGTCCCGCATGTCAGCCTCTCAGAACGATAAATGTTTCTTTTCATGGATTTTTTTGACCCCATGATTTCTGCCTACTTCCTTTTTCTTTTGGTCCTATGCCGCCTTGGCAATGTCGAGACCACTGCTGCATAATGGGACCCGCATGTCATCCTCTACGCACAATAAAAGTTTCTTTCGTGGATTATTTTTGGCTCCTGATATTTGTCACTTGCCTTTTTTCTTTCGATCTCATGCCAACTTTGAAACGTTGAGAACGCTGCTGCAAAATGGGACCTGCATGTCATCCTCTATGTACAATAAACGTTTTTTCTTGGATTATTTTTGGGACCTGATATTTGTCACTTGCCTTTTTCTTTCGGTATCATGCCGCCTCTGAAACGTTGAGGAAGCTGCTGGCTCGTGGGTCCCGCAAGTCATCCTCTATGTAGAATAAAAGTTTCCTTTCTTGGAATTATTTTTACCCCTGATTTCTGGCTACTTCCTTTTTCTTTTGATCCCGTGCCGCCTTGCAAACGCTGAGACCGCTGCTGCAAAATGGGACCCGCATGTCATCCTCTATGTACAATAAAGTTTCTTTTCTTGGATTATTTTTGGCTACTGATGTTTTGGCACTTGCCTTTTTTCTTTCGATCTCATGCCGCCTTTGAAACGTTGAGACCGCTGCTGCAAAATGGGACCCATATGTCATCCTCCATGTACAATAAAAGTTTCTTTTCTTGGATTATTTTTTGTTACTCATATTTGGTCACTTTCCTTTTTCTTTCGATCTCATGCCGCCTCTGTAACGTTGAGTAAGTAACTGGCTCATGGGACCCGCATGTCATCCTCTATGTACAATAAAGTTTCTTTTCTTGGATTTTTTTACCCCCTGATTTTTGGTCACTTGCCTTTTTCTTTCGATCCTATGCCGCCTTTGAAATTGAGGAGGCTGCTGGCTCATGGGTCCCACATGTCAGCCTCTATGAACAATAAACCTTTCCTTTGTTGGATTTATTTTTTACCCCTAATTTCTCGCTATTTGCCTTTTTCTTTTGATCCCCTGCGGCCTTTGAAACGATGAGGACAACGCTGGCAGGTCGGTCCCACATGTCATCTTCTATGAAGAATAAAAGTCTTCTTTGTTGGATTTACTTTTGACCCCTAATTTCTGGCTATTTGCCTTTTTTTCTTTTGATCCTCTGCCGACTTTGAAATGATGAGGATGCTGCTGGTAGATCTATCCCACATGTCAGCCTCTCTGAACTATAAATGTTTCCTTTCTATGATTTATTTTTGACCCCTATTTTCGGGATACTTGTTTTTTTTCTGGATATCCTACCGCATTTGAAATTTTAAGGACGCTGCTGGCACATGGGTCCCACATGGCATCCTCTTTGGACGATAAACCTTCATTTCTTGTTAATGACAGGTTTATCTGTATTATTTTTGCAGACTAATACAAGCTCTTTCGCTCCAAGATCTTTCAAGTTAATAGAATAATCATGGAATTATTAGGATATGTTTTAAATTTCAAATCCACTTGATGAATTTTTGAAAATACCGTGATCCATGTGGGTATGGAGCGATCAAGGATTTTCATATTGGCCATGAGTAGTTTCAAAAATTGCAACCCAATAATTCAAAATAAATACAAACAACTTTTATGTAGAATCTCCGTGTTTTTGTTTTTTGCCGATCATAGGATCTGTGGTTCTTTAGAAAAGGGCCAACATTGCATGAGCAGAAAGTACCATTTGTAGTTATTGGGCTTCGACAGCCAGAGCAAGTAGGCCAATAGCAAATACCTTGTAGATGGCCGTTGGAACCCAAAAGTTATTGTTGCCTAGACTTAGATGCCAAACTCAGCCTTATTGACATGAACCTTGCTATGCAAACGACAATTTCAGTCCGATCCGTGTACAAAACACAAGATCCAACCCTTCGTGTGAGGAAGCAGGTGGCAGCACACCTCCAGATGCTCAATCGTACATACACATATCATATAGGAGTTGTCTTAAGTACATCAGTTCCGTATTGACATGTTTTTTCTTTGGTTCACATGTGGGGTCCGCACAGTCACCTAGGTCGCACATCTACTTCCTTGCTCGTAGTTGATGCATGTTTAGTGGCCTGCAGCAAGAATCACTACCCCCAGGGATGTACTTTACCCTTTAGCGGCGAAAAAAATAGGAATGGTCCTCTCATGAGTATGATCAATAAGAGGTGGCTATATTATAAAGGACGTACACACATTGTAATTATAGTGCTGAAATAAAGTCAATCCTAAAACAGCCATGCATGGGTTATAATATGAAGGCAACACGAAATACAAAAGCGGGGCAGTGTTCAAATAAACTGATTCAAACTAGTACATACTAAAAACAGTGTACTACTTCTCAACACTTCAAGCATAATAAAAAAGTGTGTCAGTGTTTTTTTAAAGGTAACACCGAACAGGCAATGTTTAAAGCAGGCTTAAACCACATAGCCGCTTGTCGGACATTACCCCAACCATCTCTGGGAAGGCTGATAACTCCCACAGTCTCACCTTCATCTGGCTGGAGGTTGCTTCGCAAAATTTTAGGGTATTGATTATGAAGAAACTTCCGGTATGCTGTGTAGACGTGGTTTTTCCTCATGAATGGAACCAATGTGCCATCAGGAGCTTTGGATTCACGCTTCTTCAGGTTGGCAATGATCGGGTAATTGAGTCCGAGGAACAGAGAGTGGTCGCCGAGGCTGTTAACCTGCCTCCAAAGAAAGTCCCCTGCACGTGCAGTAGATAAGGGATCCTGCTCAAAGACGTAGGTGGCAACAAGAGGATAATGCTGGCGCAAAGTTGACGTGGGAGTTAGAGATCTCTGTGGTGTAGCTTTTCTTCAGATCCCCGGCAACGGCGCCAGAAAAAGAGCTTGATACGCGTACAGCACGCGTCCGTTGGGAACCCCAAGAGGAAGGTGTGATGCGTACAGCGGCAAGTTTTCCCTCAGTAAGAAACCAAGGTTTATCGAACCGAGTAGGGAGCCAAGAAGCACGTTGAAGGTTGATGGCAGCGGAGTGTAGTGCGGCGCAACACCGGGGATTCCGGTGCCAACGTGGAACCTGCACAACACAACCAAATTACTTTGCCCCAACGTGACGAGTGAGGTTGTCAATCTCACCAGCCTTGCTGTAACAAAGGATTAGATGTATAGTGTGGATAATGATGTTTGCGTGAAAACAAGTAGAACAAGTATTGCAAGTAGATTGTATTCGATGTAAAGAATGGACCGGGGTCCACAGTTCACTAGTGGTGTCTCTGCCATAAGAAATAGCATGTTGGGTGAACAAATTACAGTTGGGCAATTGACAAATAAAGAGGGCATGACCATGCACATACATGTTATGATGAGTAGTGTGAAATTCAATTGGGCATTACGACAAAGTACATAGATCGCTATCCAAGCATGCATCTATGCCTAAAAAGTCCACCTTCAGGTTATCATCCGAACCCCCTCCAGTATTAAGTTGCAAACAACAGACAATTGCATTAAGTATGGTGCGTAATGTAATCAACAAATACATCCTTAGACATAGCATTGATGTTTTATCCCTAGTGGAACCAGCACATCCACAACCTTAGAACTTTCTATCACTGTCCCAGATTTAATGGAGGCATGAACCCACTATCGAGCATAAATACTCCCTCTTGGAGTTACAAGTAACGACTTGTCCAGAGCCTCTACTAATAACGGAGAGCATGCAAGATCATAAACAACACATAGATGATAGATTGATAATCAACATAACATAGCATTCATTATTCATCGGATCCCAACAAACGCAACATGTAGCATTACAGATAGATGATCTTGATCATGTTAGGCAGCTCACAAGATCCAACAATGATAGCACAATTAGGATAAGACGACCATCTAGCTACTGCTATGGACCATAGTCCAGGGGTGAACTACTCACACATCACTCTGGAGGCGACCATGGCGGTGAAGAGTCCTCCGGGAGATGATTCCCCTCTCCGGCAGGGTGCCGGAGGCGATGTCCTGAATCCCCCGAGATGGGATTGGCTGCGGCGGCGTCTCTGGAAGGTTTTCCGTATCGTGGCTCTCGGTACTGGAACTATTATCGACGAAGGCTTAAGTAGGCGGAAGGGTAGGTCAGGGGGCGCCACGAGGGGCCCACACAGTAGGGTCGCGCGACCAGGAGGTGGGCTGCGCCGCCCTGTTGTGTGGCCGCCTCGTCGCCCCACTTCGTATCTCCTCCGGACTTCTGGAAGCTTCGTGGAAAAATAAGACCCTGGGCGTTGATTTCGTCCAATTCCGAGAATATTTCCTTACTAGGAGTTCTGAAACCAAAAACAGCAGAAAACAACAACTGGCTCTTCGGCATCTCGTTAATAGGTTAGTGCCAGAAAATGCATAGATATGACATAAAATATGTATAAAACATGTAGGTATTGTCATAAAACAAGCATGGAACATAAGAAATTATCGATACGTTGGAGACGTATCAGCATCCCCAAGCTTAGTTCCTACTCGTCCCGAGTAGGTAAACGATAACAAAGATAATTTCTAAAGTGACATGCCATCATAATCTTGATCAATACTATTGTAAGCACATGTAATGGATGCAGCGATTCGAAGCAATGGTAAAGACAATGAGTAAACAACTGAATCATATAGCAAAGCCTTTTCATGAATAGTACTTTCAAGACAAGCATCAATGAGTTTTGCATAAGAGTTAGCTCATAAAGCAATAAATTCATAGTAAAGGCATTGAAGCAACACAAAGGAAGATTAAGTTTCAGCGGTTGCTTTCAACTTGTAACATGTATATCTAATGGATAGTTGTCAATATAAAGTAAAATAATAAGTGCAATATGCGAGTATGTAGGAATCAATGCACAATTAACACAAGTGTTTGCTTCTTGAGATGGAAGGAAGTGGGTAAACTGACTCAACATAAAAGTAGAAGAATGGCCCTTCGCAGAGGGAAGCATCGATTGCTATATTTGTGCTAGAGCTTTTATTTTTTAAAAACAAGAAACAATTTTGTCAACGGTAGTAATAAAGCATATGTATTATGTAAATTATATCCTACAAGTTGCAAGCCTCATGCATAGTATACTAATAGTGCCCGCACCTTGTCCTAATTAGCTCGGATTAACATGGATTATCATCGCAATACATATGTTTTAACCAAGTATCACAAAGGGGTACCTCTATGCTGCCTGTACAAAGGTCTAAGGAGAAAGCTCGCATTGGATTTCTCGCTTTTGATTATTCTCAAATTAGACATCCATACCGGGACAACAAATAATATTCTCATAATAGATTGAGGATTGTTGTCCAAAACTGAAACTTCCACCATGGATCATGGCTTTAGTTAGTGGCCTGTAATATCCCAGGTATTGGGGATACAAAAAATAGGGGAAAAAGATGTGTGCATTGCATTCATGCATAGAAAATCTGGGGAATTTTCGCGCTTTAAAGTAAAACAGTCACGATGAATCGAAGTTTCACTTGACCTTGGTGGAATTGAAGTAGCTCATCAAGTCAAGCGCTATAAACCTCAATGTGACTTTGTTAAAACCTTGTTTTGGGAAGAGATGATTTGATCTAAGGGGTTAGATCAAATGGAACTAATAATCAACACAACAACACTTTACTCAATGATCAATTACTTGATCTTATTAAAGATCACAACATGATATTCCTTGCCATAACCTATGAACACCTATTTAATTGGAAACTAAGTAACAATAACTGGAGGAACTATTCTTCACTTATTTTCTCCATATCTTAAACTAATCCATGCTCTTATCATAAACCCCATGATATCCATTCTACTTTAATCTGGGAAGCAAGACAAGGAGATCCAACTAAGGAATATAATTCTTCTCTATTCCATATTAAATATGCATCAAACCTAGGGAGGTGAGAGTTCTATATCAATTATTAAAGAAGCAATAACAAACCTTGAGCTAAACCTTGGATATGTATCCATGTATTCAAATAATCATCTTTAAGAGAAACCCTTGGATGTTATTCAAGACCATTCCTAGAGAGAGAACCCAAATATGTTAAACATAGATATTGAGATCACACCAACTTTTATGGAGCCTAACCTTAGGTTAGTATTAAAGTCCTTCCCCAAATGAGAGAGAGACCACTCATACCAATCTTATCTTTACATATTTAAGAATCAAGAACAACCTTGAGCTAAAGTATTAGGTTGCAAACCATTTCCTCTTGGAGTGGTGGGATAACCTAATATCAAGTGGAACAAGATTATATCCATGAATTGATAAGGTAAGGGGAAACCAATCCAACTAAGTTAGACAAGTGGAGTCTTAGCCTAGATATCTAAGAAGATATTAATAGTACACCCTAAACCCTAGAATAAACCATTCTTATATGAGAGAACTCAAGCTATGGTGTGAAACCCAAGTTAGTTTAGCCAACATTTGAATTTGTGAGACAGATCTAATCATAGAACCTGATGATTATATCATCATTCCTTGTAAAGAACTTTAAGTGAATATCTCAGGCAATTTCCTGGGATATAAGACTAGTGAGACAACCATGACCATGTCCATCCTAGAAAGTAAAATAGAAGTGCTATACCTTAATTGATCAAGACAGTGCTTGATCATGGAAGTGAGAAACCTATGTAATGAGAGATCCTTAGGAAGCCAAACCTTGATCATTATAAATTGAGTAATGATCATGAACCCTAAGAATTTGAGGTAGAGTTATTAAGAACAAGTTGATCATGCTTAAACCATGATCATGCCCTTGAGATATGTGAGGATAAGTTAAATCCTAATAGGATAAACAGATATCACTCACCACATGAAATTATAGGGAGATCAATAGTAAGCAACCCTAGGCTTATATCTTAACCTTAACTTGTGAACCACATGGTGATCATCAGTAGAACCCTGTCACATCTATATTCCAATTATTCCTCAATTAAAGGACCTAGAAAACCTTAGAGTAACACTCCATACTTTATATGGAGAAGAAACCATTAATCCATATAACCAAAGTTAACCATAAAAAGAACCATAACCACCTTGGTTACTTTAATGATAAATTGAGGATAGTAATAGAAGTTAATTGGGATTAGATAAAACTAATTCTCAAGTCCTTAATAATTCAAGGAGAACAGAAACAATTAAGTAAGTAACCATCTTATTTTGGTTAAAGGAGATTAAACCCTAGCAAACACAATAAGGTGTTATCTCAACTCTACAACCCAGAATTATATCTCAAACCTAGTTGTGAATAACTTGGGTGATTACAATTATAAACCAGACCATAATTGAGATTCAAACCAAGTACCATTAGGTGAATATAATTAGAACCCTAGAATTGCCCATTAGCTAAACTCTATGCTTCACTAATTAAACCTCAGAAACATCTAGTGCTTAAAATCACAATTGAAACCCATGTGTGGTAATCAACCACCTATTCTTATAATCATGATCAAACCATGAAGAGAGTAATATTTTACTCTAGGCATTTCATGGTGATGTTAAAATATAATAATAGCAATAAACTTAAAAGGGGTTTATGATAGAAAATTAGAAAAGCCCTAATAAATTAGTGCTCACATAACATCACATGTAAGTCAATCACTCATCACATAACATCACATGAGATGGACCTTACCTGGCACGCAGCCCAGCAGCAGCCTGCAGAGCAGTCCAGCACCACAGCCCAGCACTGGCCCAAGCCAAAGCCCACCAGCAGCCACTTACCAGCCCGATACCCATTCGCTTCAAAATATCAGGGAGGAGGTCATCCTCATCCCCTTCCTCTCGCATGCCGGCCAGCACGAAGCCGTGCTTCGATTCTCCTAGCCGCTGGCGACCCCTCCGTGCTCCAACGCGTGACGAGGCATGCCACTGAGCCCTATAAGTAACCTTGATCGACGAATTAGCTCCGTTTCCTTCTTCCTCCGCTCGAATTCATCCCAGACGGAAACCCTAGCTCGCCGGTCTTGTTCGTCGCCGTCGATTGAAGCATCGTCGAGCCACACTGAGAAGCCCTGGAGCTCCGCCAGGCCTCCAGCTACCTTCCCGTGGAGGCACGCTTGCCGGGAAGCCTCGAGGTCCTCGAATTGCGACCTCACTTCCCCGCCGGTCACCATCAGTCGTCGCCGTTCGCCGTCGACATAGACCTCCCCTCGCCTCGCCGACCTCACCAATGCGCTCCTGGTGAGCTCCTGCATCTCTCAGTACCCTTGGCCAGCTTAATTTCATCCCAGATCATCGCCTCACCGTGAGCCTGCAAGCTCCGCCGCTTCACGTCGCCGGCGACCATGCTTCGATGACCTTTAGGTAGCGCGCTAGGATCAGTAGGTTCCCCGTGACGTGCGGTTTCGATAGAGACCACTTGCCCGTCCAAGCGTGCCCGGGATCGACGGCGCCACCGTCGACTTCCCGCCGACAGTGAGGTCCGTTGCCACGTTCCAATTTTGACTCGGTCCACGCTGCGTGGCAGCTGACGTGGACCATTGGCCCACTCGCCAGTGACCCTGGCTAACACCAGCCGGGTGTGTTTAGTCAATCCGTTTCAAATTTAAATTCCAGAAAATGCTTGCAACTTCGAAATAATTTAGAAAATTTATTATAACTCAGAAAAATATAATTAAGATATCAAAATTCTTAGAAAATTTATCTCTATCCAATAAAAATATAATATGGAATTTTATTTTTAATAAAAATTCAATTATTTAATACTTATGAATTAAGCCTTTTCTTTAAATTCTAAATTCAATTAAAATTCAATAATTAGGAAACTTTCCAAATTAAATAAAAAACTAGTAAAATAAATAAATAAAACACTAAAACTAATTTTATTTATTAATTGTTTGTTAAATCATTATTAGAGAGATTTAAACCCTAATTAATAATTACCTAATTATTAATTGTTTAAAAATAATAAAATGTCAAATTCAATATTATTCCCAAGTTATTAATAACTCCAACTTTAAATTGAAGTTATTAATCATAGAACTACATGGTATTAGAAGACCCTAATTTCATATTGAATGAAGATTACAACCTCATAATTGTATGTGAAACCCCAAACCATAATTCCACTAGAAACCCTAGCTCCACTATTTTATGATGAATCCAACCCCGTTGGAATCCATCTACTACTTACTCCAGAAACCACTTGGAACCAGAATAAATTATAGCAACCCACAAACCTAATTACCATACTTGTTCTTTATCAAAGTAAATGTTCTTCAAAAGTTATTCTTTTAAAGTATATGATAATCAATCATTAACCATGCCATATAGTACTAAAACTGACCACTGTTCTTTACTTGTTAATATTATGCCAATTATCATTCTTTGTGTGCTCAATTGATTATTATGCTTTATTATCTACCTGTTTATAATACCAAGTAATCACACCTGAATAAGAACCTTGTATGTGAATCACTCTAAAAGTGCAACACACCCTAAACCAATCGTTACAACTCACTGATCCTAAATCATCGGGGTTAGGTCACGCTTAGAGCGATTGCATCTCATACTTATGCATTATTGCATCCTTGCCAATCTTTTAAACATCGTCCTTACCGGACGATGATGCTATTTCAGAATTTGGAGTTATTGCATATCGAAGACCTTGTCTGCATAATCTTGCAGCCAAGAAAGGCAAGTTCATCACTTGCTCATGTCATTTGAGTATTTTTATCAAATTACTTGCAAAGTACTATGATTATCACTATTGCATAAAAACCAAAACCACTATTTTCATAACTATGAATATGACTATGTGGTGGCCAATGGAACCATGGTTTGTGTTGATATGGTGGAGGTTCCATTGCAAGGGTTTATATCCATCTAGGATTAAACAACAAATGTCGTCCAGTGATTCTTGTGCCGTAAAACTCGTGTTAGCCATAAGATCTGAAATGGGACGGACTAGTCAATCGTATTTCCACCTCTTGTACATCAACGGATGCGCTTACCGTAGCGGTTGTATCTTGCGGAGCAACTTGAGGGTGGGGATCCCACTCTAATTCACCACGGTTATGCTGTGCATACCGTAGCAGTTGCGGCTTGCAGAACAACTTGAGGGTGGGGATCCCACTCTAATTCCCCACGGTAATGTGGTCTATGATGGGTTGCAGCTACCGGCGAAGGAGTTTGGTTCGATCCCAGACTGTCGTCGTGGTCGGGGTCCATCCTTAAGTGGTGTAAGTGGACCGACGAGGACCCAGGGTCGGGGTTTGCAACAAAGGGTGGGTGTGCGAGGTAGCGGAGGAATATGATTGGCTATGACCTTACTCCTGACCTCACACCAAATGAAGTGTGGACGAGCCTGCAACTCGGTTGGCAACAAGGATAAGATCTCTTATGGGTAAAGCAACACACCTCTGCAGACTCTAATGAATCGTGACCTGTCACTCCCTGTTCCGGGATTTGGAACTGCGAACGCTGCCGGAAAGGAGCTCCATGAAGTTCTAGTAAACCGGTGAAGGCTGACGGACATAGTTCTTCTGAATAAAAGCAACCTTTTGAAGAGATGGTTATGAAAACTTGCATTGGTATTAGACTTTCTGGTCTAATACCGTAGCTAGTGCATTAAACAACTCTTTCCTATAATGAACTTGTTGAGTACGCTCGTACTCATCCCACTCTTAAATCCCCTGCTTAGATATGGAGGCATCAAAGGAGGATCTACAGTGCAACTCAGAGATCGAGGAGTCAACAACTACTTCAAGGGACAGGAATCTGTCAGAAGAGACAAACACCACATCCAAGAAGGATAAAACCTAACTTAGCAATAGAAAGGAACTTGTTTCCTAAACCTAGCTCCTATTTAGCTAGAATCTATTCTTAGCCTCTATAGCCAGCTAAATACTCTACAATTAGAGTTCGTGATAAGACTAGACTACGAGTCATTCTTCTGGAGTTTATTTGCAGTTTTACCTCATTGTAAAGTAGGAGGCTGTGATGATCTTGTGTAACAGAGTCAATGTTGTAATTCTATAGACATGCCTTGGACCCGCATATGTTTCTGTTGTACCACTCTGAGCGATATAATACTAGTGGAACGGTGTTTCATTGGTGTTATATCTGTAATATCCCGGATTTATAAATTATATTTCTAGCATAACAAAATAGATCAACAATTTTAACCATTGGATTTATTTTTCTAAGCGTGTGTTCAGTACAGACCAATTCCGATTGAAGAAAAAAAAACAAATAAATAGATACACAAACCCAACCGGCGTCCTATCCTCACCAGACGCTCTGCCCTAGTCCACCGAAGTCGCCGCCGCCGCAACGAGAGGCGCCAATCGCCATCCAAGCAATTCGAGTATAGATCTTGGGCTGCTGGCGTTTGAGCATCCCTGGAGTCATCTGCCGCATATTCCTGGAGACAACGCCGCACTAGAGGTGTTCCTAATCATTGACTGGTTTGCCTCCTCGCTGGACCTCTGTTCTTCTTTTCTTTTCCATGAGCGATTTCTCAAGTCTGGGCTAAAGCGTGGTTAGGGCTAGCAAAGGAATATATTGCTTCAACTTTGAATTTGTAGTATGGCCGCTCCACTGATGGATCTGGTAATTTTAACTAGAACACATCTGCTGCCTGTTGGTGATGTATCGGCCCGTGAATTCCTGATCATTTTTGGTTTATAAATCTAGCATTAATAATTGATGCCATCAAATTCAAATTACTTCCGCCTCTAATTTGATAGTTTGCACTTGGTTTCCTTGACGCTCGACTCGTCTAGGATTTTTGTACGCACGAGCCTTGGAGCAGGCATAGTCGTTGGTAGCTGTTGCCCGTTCTCCTCAATTCATGTTTTAAGCCTATACACTGTATAAATAAGGATGCGTAAACCTTGGAGTAGCATAGCTGTTAGTAGTATCAGTTCTTGTTCGGAAGAAAAAGAAAGTAATACTGGTTTATTGTTTCCTATTAAAATTAGTCTGTCTAACGAAAAAATATGAACCAGTATCTTGATGCTTAACTTAGTTGAACGTATACAAGATAGATTTCTGAGTGTGGATTCATCCACAGGTCCGAGGATTTACGGTGCTGATATTAATTCTTCCGATGAACGCCGAGGCTAAGGCAAGTGCATGACGAGTCCCTTGTTTCTGTATGATTATTCATGTGTGACTGTTTGGTTGCTTGTTCTCATTTGGTTCGAGATTCTCTTATTTGATTGTTCAATTCAAACTTGTTCCGTTATGTTTCGCTATTCATTTTCAACATCATCGCAGTTCTTATTTTCAAAGCTAACTTGGTGAGAAACTGTTCATAAGCGGCTAGTTCCGAATAAAGTTCGGTGAGAACTGTTAGCTTATGAGCTAGTCCGAGGGCAATTCTTTTCATGTTAATCCGGTGAGAAACTGTTCCGAGCGGCTAGTTCCGAATTCAGTTCGGTGAGAACTGTTAGCTCGTGGGCTAGTCCGGCGACATATTCAGATATTTGTTTTCAGATTTCGTGTTGACAATGTGATTGTTCTTATGGTTCCAATTATACTTGCTGAGTATTTCTGTACTCATTCTTGCATTCTATTTGGTTTTCAGGTACCAAGTAACGACATATGCATGGGAGACGGGTGTAGCACATATACCACATCACTTGACCACATAGTTGTATACGCTGCCTAGTGTACAACCCAGCTTTTATCGAGTAGTTGTAGGCGTCGAGTGTTTAGTTGCTTATCAGGTTCTATTATTTGTGTAATTCGGAGATAACTTAGTGTGATCATTTGGTCGCTTGGATATTTACTTCATAAAAATACTAGCTGAATTCTGAACCATAAGTTACATCACTATTTATGTGATCCATATTAATGCTACTCATCGAATATTTCTAAACTCCCAATGATGGTTGTCTGTGAAAACCAAGGAGGTGCTGTCCGAGTTTACAATTTTTCGCTAAATTTGGTGTAATTGAGAGAGTGTGGTAGCATCGCCAGATATGGTAGAAATCTGGGATGTTACAGTTGGTATCAGAGCCTAGGTTTTAGATCTCTCGAATAGGTTGTCAAACAAATATGTTATAGTCTTAACTTAAATTTACTCCGCGTTTCCAAAAAAATTAACAATTTAAAACTTAACTGATAATTAAATAATTAAATTTGACACACTTCTGCATGATAGGATGGGGTTATGGGAAATGCATTGCATTGACGGTTCTTAACGTTTTGTTTGTTTGTTTATCTTATCCTTTTGAGTATGGAATGCATATGGTTTGCTGTTGTTGATTATGGATAATTTGTAGTATAGTCATGCCGCCGAGACGTAGAGGTCGAGCTCGTGGCCGAGCTCATGCAAGGCGGGGTCGCGTTGGCCGCAATGGCCGTGCGGAGGGATCAGATGTTGAGCAAAGTAATCATGAAGATGCAGAAGTGAGTCAATCTGCTAATAGTGATGAACATGGTGCGTCAAACATGACGCTTACCCAATGGCTAGATATGAAACTGGACAAGTTTGATGGATCAGGGACACCCATGGACGCTGCAAGTTGGCTTCGCAGCATGGAGAAATACATGGATGCATCTGTGATGACACAAGAGGACAGAGTTGTCTATGTGGCTTTCCAACTGAAGGGTCTCGCGGATATTTGGTGGGAAGGAGTTAGGGCAGCGTGGACACCAGCTCATGGACCGCCTACATGGGATGTTTTTGTTAAGCAATTCACTAGCAAATACTACCCGGATTCATTCAAGGAGAAGATGGATGTTGCCCTAAGGAATATCAAGCAAGGTGACAAGACAGTGGACGAGTACGAGATGGAGTTTAGTAAAATTGTTCATTTTGTGGATCACATAAATCAGAATCAGAGTGAGAAAGCTAGAAGATTCTTTGAGGGGCTTAATTCAGAATATCGACATGTCATGGGAGCTAATCGATCCAAGGAGTATTTCAGTGTGGTGGAACAGGCTAGGGGAATGGAGCTACAGATTCAAATCACACAGGCAGAGGCAACTCGTACAAGTGGTAATAGTGGCTCGAATAGTAAGCACAAGAGAAGTCATCATGATGGGAGTGAGCTTACTGAGCATCTTGCTCTCAAGAAGTCCAAGTCAGGTGCACATTCTGAACAGTCCGCCAACCCCAATCAATCAGGTGCCCGTCCTTTTTCAGCGCCACATTCCAACATCACATCGTTCATTCGACCCGTCCCAGGACAGGGCTTGATTTGCTTCAAGTGCGGTCAAGGTCACCGTGCTTCTGATTGTGATTTCTCGGGTTCTTGTGACCATTGTGGCAAGACCGGTCACATGAAACGTGTTTGCAAGAAAAATCCTAACTCCATTATCAAGTGGCAATTGACCAGTCCTTCCGCGGGGACAACAATATCCATTTCTTCCAATGATGAGCCTCTAGGTGTCAGATCCTCAGATGGGTCAGTACAGATGATGACGGTCCCCCAAGTTGCACCTCCCCAGTTTCCACCTCATCCATATCAGCATCCTTACTTTGGCTACTACTGCCATCCACCTCCAATTACAGCTCCATATGTTCCGCCCCAGCTACTTGCTCCTCCCCAACCGCAACAATTAGTTGGAGATTCTTCAACCTCGACACCTGCTGGAGCTTATAACAAACAAACAAACTCTCAAGGTCACCGTGATGGGGCTTTAGGTAAATATTTTCTTTGCGCCCTGTCTATCCCAAAGTTTTTCTTACTTTCATTCAACTCAGTTATCTCATAGTTAGAAGCCAACCTATCTAGTGTTTCCATCAAGTTTTTAATACTCTTTTTGGGATACGACCATTAAAAGTGGTGATCTTGTGCTGCGTTGCATGAAGAATTCTTTTTCTCATGCCTGAACTTTGGAATATTTGACACAACAATAGATTAGATTTTTGTGTGCTAGCTGTGACACTTTTTGCTAAATCAGTAAGGATGCCCGAGAGCTAGGATGCAAGGTTTACCAATCCACGTACATATTTAATAGTTTGAGTGTGGGATGGATTGGCCCCCATACCAACTACTCCTACTATTAATTCTTGTTATGTTGGAGCGGCGAACCTCCATGTACCTTTACCGTTAGCAGTTTAGTAAAGAGCCGAGTTTGTAGGCCTGTCCTTATATAAAAAATTTCACTCTTGCTAAGAAATATAAAAGGGTGAAGAATTCGAGGGCGAATTCTATTGAAGGTGGGAAGAATGTAATATCCCGGATTTATAAATTATATTTCTAGCATAACAAAATAGATCAACAATTTTAACCATTGGATTTATTTTTCTAAGCGTGTGTTCAGTACAGACCAATTCCGATTGAAGAAAAAAAAACAAATAAATAGATACACAAACCCAACCGGCGTCCTATCCTCACCAGACGCTCTGCCCTAGTCCACCGAAGTCGCCGCCGCCGCAACGAGAGGCGCCAATCGCCATCCAAGCAATTCGAGTATAGATCTTGGGCTGCTGGCGTTTGAGCATCCCTGGAGTCATCTGCCGCATATTCCTGGAGACAACGCCGCACTAGAGGTGTTCCTAATCATTGACTGGTTTGCCTCCTCGCTGGACCTCTGTTCTTCTTTTCTTTTCCATGAGCGATTTCTCAAGTCTGGGCTAAAGCGTGGTTAGGGCTAGCAAAGGAATATATTGCTTCAACTTTGAATTTGTAGTATGGCCGCTCCACTGATGGATCTGGTAATTTTAACTAGAACACATCTGCTGCCTGTTGGTGATGTATCGGCCCGTGAATTCCTGATCATTTTTGGTTTATAAATCTAGCATTAATAATTGATGCCATCAAATTCGAATTACTTCCGCCTCTAATTTGATAGTTTGCACTTGGTTTCCTTGACGCTCGACTCGTCTAGGATTTTTGTACGCACGAGCCTTGGAGCAGGCATAGTCGTTGGTAGCTGTTGCCCGTTCTCCTCAATTCATGTTTTAAGCCTATACACTGTATAAATAAGGATGCGTAAACCTTGGAGTAGCATAGCTGTTAGTAGTATCAGTTCTTGTTCGGAAGAAAAAGAAAGTAATACTGGTTTATTGTTTCCTATTAAAATTAGTCTGTCTAACGAAAAAATATGAACCAGTATCTTGATGCTTAACTTAGTAGAACGTATACAAGATAGATTTCTGAGTGTGGATTCATCCACAGGTCCGAGGATTTACGGTGCTGATATTAATTCTTCCGCTGAACGCCGAGGCTAAGGCAAGTGCATGACGAGCCCCTTGTTTCTGTATGATTATTCATGTGTGACTGTTTGGTTGCTTGTTCTCATTTGGTTCGAGATTCTCTTATTTGATTGTTCAATTCAAACTTGTTCCGTTATGTTTCGCTATTCATTTTCAACATCATCGCAGTTCTTATTTTCAAAGCTAACTTGGTGAGAAACTGTTCATAAGCGGCTAGTTCCGAATAAAGTTCGGTGAGAACTGTTAGCTTATGAGCTAGTCCGAGGGCAATTCTTTTCATGTTAATCCGGTGAGAAACTGTTCCGAGCGGCTAGTTCCGAATTCAGTTCGGTGAGAACTGTTAGCTCGTGGGCTAGTCCGGCGACATATTCAGATATTTGTTTTCAGATTTCGTGTTGACAATGTGATTGTTCTTATGGTTCCAATTATACTTGCTGAGTATTTCTGTACTCATTCTTGCATTCTATTTGGTTTTCAGGTACCAAGTAACGACATATGCATGGGAGACGGGTGTAGCACATATACCACATCACTTGACCACATAGTTGTATACGCTGCCTAGTGTACCACCCAGCTTTTATCGAGTAGTTGTAGGCGTCGAGTGTTTAGTTGCTTATCAGGTTCTATTATTTGTGTAATTCGGAGATAACTTAGTGTGATCATTTGGTCGCTTGGATATTTACTTCATAAAAATACTAGCTGAATTCTGAACCATAAGTTACATCACTATTTATGTGATCCATATTAATGCTACTCATCGAATATTTCTAAACTCCCAATGATGGTTGTCTGTGAAAACCAAGAAGGTGCTGTCCGAGTTTACAATTTTTCGCTAAATTTGGTGTAATTGAGAGAGTGTGGTAGCATCGCCAGATATGGTAGAAATCTGGGATGTTACAATATCAGACTTGCATACTACACCATGCAGTGGTATGTCGGGTCGCCACAGTTGGTATCAGAGCAAATGCTTTGACCCTAGGATTAAAACCCTTTAAAGGAGACCTATAGGATTGGTAGTGTCTATAGGAAGTTGTCCTTGGTAAACCAAATACTTCTTATGACTTGAGATGGATATTCACTTGAGAATAATCCCGACACACTTGAGTCAACATTTCCTACCTATCCTTCTTAAGTGAAGTTAGTTAGCTAATCCAA
This sequence comes from Lolium rigidum, assembly GCF_022539505.1. Lineage (NCBI taxonomy): Eukaryota > Viridiplantae > Streptophyta > Magnoliopsida > Poales > Poaceae > Lolium > Lolium rigidum. Next base: position 361,372,269 of record NC_061510.1, on the reverse strand, counting down.
AACATGTAGCACATCAATAAGACTCTAAAACACTAGATGAGTAGATCACAGTTGGTATACAATACATGGTAGTCCAAAGAGAGGATACAACCATAAGAAATATATCCTATTGGAAGATGTGTACCAACATATGTTATGGTTAAGTAAGAGTTACCCAGACCTGTAATAGGAGTAATATCAAGTGATAAAGATAATTAAGATATCCTAATAGAAGATGTAAACCAAGTTAAGTAATGAGTAAGTAAAATTATCTAGACATGTGAAACAATTGATAGTAAGTGATAACTATGAGTCATATGAGGTAGTATAGACCATGATGAGTCAATCATGGGAGGTAAGTAAGAGAGATAGAAATAAAACATGTCTACTTACAGAATAGTGATAGTAATCATATATGATTCACTCGAGAATCATTATGTGATGGACTCGAACCTCATAATTAATTAAGAGGAGTACAATAAGAAGCCAGATGTTAAACAATAGTGCAAGAATTGTGTTCCAAAACAATGGGAAGTGTGCCAAGCACATCAAGACCATAAGTTTATGGTAGAAACACTTGGAAGTATCGGAGCAATATTCCAATTGTTATGTGTTTAGAGTAGCAATGTTAGAACCCAGATATACCATGTGAGATAGTCCTCAACAAAATTGGAAGCTAAGTTAGTACTTCCAAAGAAAATTAGGTTAACTTTAACTATCCTAGGCCACTATGTTTCAAATTTATCACATTGCAAATGTGCAATCACGGTAAATGTTGAGATAAATAGTAGAAATCCACGTATTCGTGCTAAGTATCACGATACAAACCTATCTTATGTGGTGTTATATACTACGCATCAGAGCCTGATGTTTAGAGATGTCTTACTCAACTAGTATATTCAGGCTTATGATGATGTGTATTATAAACACAAAGCTGAATCTTCTTGGATTTTATTGGATTTTCATTGTTTGACTAGATCCATACATGAAGTTTGACTATGATATGCAAATGCATGTTGCAATATCAAATTCTTACTTGATGCTATAGATTTAGAGGGTAATAGTATTCGTGTGAGGAAGCGACGAATTCTGGAAGATTCCGAAGACTAGATGAAGCTTCATCAGAGAAAGGGAGTAAAGTTGTGGGAAGCAACCACAAAACTCCGAAGGAAGTATCAACCAAAACTCATGCTTTTCCTCAACAGAGGAGTACTTTAGTACATAAGAAGCATGAAGGTGAGAAATATGGTGATTATGGTGAAGCTGAAGCAGATCCATAGTCAAGATAGAAGAGGGAATGCATGGGATATCACTTCGGATACTATATTCATAGTGTCAGTTAGTGGTTCTCTTGCAAAATAAAACCTGACAGAAGGAAGATGAATTATGAAACCATAGCAGATATAAGAAGACCATAGTTGATATCAGAAGACCACAGTTGGTATAGGATCAATACTGCGAGATAAAGTAGAAGATATCTCGTCCAGTTGATCAGAACCTATAATAGAATTCATTTTTAGATAACAAATAGCCACAATTGGTATCAAGTAGTCCACCATTGGATCATTTGTACCAAGAAGTTGTGAACAAATAAAATTTTGTCAGCCAAATAACTATGATCTATAATCATTTAGTCGAAGGATTCACATTGGATGTCCACAATTGAGTGGATGCACCACAGATATTCTTCACAAGACCTAGAAGAGTACAAACCATAAGCTATACTTAGACCAATATTCCAACCATCAATCCAATGGTTGGAAGAAAAGGAGTTGAAGACCATAAGAAAACTCTAAGGGGTAGAGTAAAGATTGAGTTGGATGTACAATAACTCAATATCTTGAGAAAGATAGATGAAGAAGGTCTGATCTGAGAGGAAGTTCGATCTTATTTTCATAAGATTGTTGACGCTACTTTCAGAAGGATATTAGACCAGAAGCCGAGGTTCATACCTCGAGGAAGTAAGAAGTAGACTATAACTTGAGAAAGTGAGTAATATTTACTCAGAAGTACGAGAGCTTAAGTCAGCTGATGTTAATGAAGCTGGACGAAGAAAATACTGAAGACCAAATATAGCTCAAGAAGGTCACAGACTGAAGGAGTTTAATAGAAGTAAAATCAAATACTAATAGAATGATTCCTTTCATGGAACCTAAAGAACCCAAAATAGTTATAGGTATCAACTATAAACCATGATTGGATGAACTAAATGAGTCTATTCCATTCTTAGAGGAATAAACCATCATGATCATTTCCATGTTAAGTACCTTACTTAGTACCATTATTGCAGTTTTCGTAGTAAGGGAAAACAAAGACCTATTTACCAATTAGGAGTATGTTATCAAACTAGTCTTTAGTTAAGACTAGCAGCATCAGAAGAAGTCTCAATCATTAAATCTTCAATGGGAAAGGAAACAAGATTATGATATTGAAAGAAATCATGGAATTGAAGTAAAGAACCATGGTTCAGAGACAAACCCTAATGGATTCCAGGAAGAATCTGGACAAGGGATATATTCAATTATATCTAGTGAGATCAATACGGAGTTCGAGAAAAGTCGTAGTCTGCACAAGTCAGATCCACACTTCGAAAACGTGAGAGAGATCAAACTTCGAGGATGAAGTTTAGTTTAAGGGGTAGAGACTGTAATATCCCAGGTATTGGGGATACAAAAAATAGGGGAAACAGATGTGTGCATTGCATTCATGCATAGAAAATCTGGGGAATTTTCGCGCTTTAAAGTAAAACAGTCACAATGAATCGAAGTTTCACTTGACCTTGGTGGAATTGAAGTAGCTCATCAAGTCAAGCGCTATAAACCTCAATGTGACTTTGTTAAAATCTTGTTTTGGGAAGAGATGATTTGATCTAAGGGGTTAGATCAAATGGAACTAATAATCAACACAACAACACTTTACTCAATGATCAATTACCTGATCTTATTAAAGATCACAACATGATATTCCTTGCCATAACCTATGAACACCTATTTAATTGGAAACTAAGTAACAATAACTGGAGGAACTATTCTTCACTTATTTTCTCCATATCTTAAACTAATCCATGCTCTTATCATAAACCCCATGATATCCATTCTACTTTAATCTGGGAAGCAAGACAAGGAGATCCAACTAAGGAATATAATTCTTCTCTATTCCATATTAAATATGCATCAAACCTAGGGGGGTGAGAGTTCTATATCAATTATTAAAGAAGCAATAACAAACCTTGAGCTATACCTTGGATATGTATCCATGTATTCAAATAATCATCTTTAAGAGAAACCCTTGGATGTTATTCAAGACCATTCCTAGAGAGAGAACCCAAATATGTTAAACATAGATATTGAGATCACACCAACTTTTATGGAGCCTAACCTTAGGTTAGTATTAAAGTCCTTCCCCAAATGAGAGAGAGACCACTCATACCAATCTTATCTTTACATATTTAAGAATCAAGAACAACCTTGAGCTAAAGTATTAGGTTGCAAACCATTTCCTCTTGGAGTGGTGGGATAACCTAATATCAAGTGGAACAAGATTATATCCATGAATTGATAAGGTAAGGGGAAACCAATCCAACTAAGTTAGACAAGTGGAGTCTTAGCCTAGATATCTAAGAAGATATTAATAGTACACCCTAAACCCTAGAATAAACCATTCTTATATGAGAGAACTCAAGCTATGGTGTGACACCCAAGTTAGTTTAGCCAACACTTGAATTTGTGAGACAGATCTAATCATAGAACCTGATGATTATATCATCATTCCTTGTAAAGAACTTTAAGTGAATATCTCAGGCAATTTCCTGGGATATAAGACTAGTGAGACAACCATGACCATGTCCATCCTAGAAAGTAAAATAGAAGTGCTATACCTTAATTGATCAAGACAATGCTTGATCATGGAAGTGAGAAACCTATGTAATGAGAGATCCTTAGGAAGCCAAACCTTGATCATTATAAATTGAGTAATGATCATGAACCCTAAGAATTTGAGGTAGAGTTATTAAGAACAAGTTGATCATGCTTAAACCATGATCATGCCCTTGAGATATGTGAGGATAAGTTAAATCCTAATAGGATAAACAGATATCACTCACCACATGAAATTATAGGGAGATCAATAGTAAGCAACCCTAGGCTTATATCTTAACCTTAACTTGTGAACCACATGGTGATCATCAGTAGAACCCTGTCACATCTATATTCCAATTATTCCTCAATTAAAGGACCTAGAAAACCTTAGAGTAACACTCCATACTTTATATGGAGAAGAAACCATTAATCCATATAACCAAAGTTAACCATAAAAAGAACCATAACCACCTTGGTTACTTTAATGATAAATTGAGGATAGTAATAGAAGTTAATTGGGATTAGATAAAACTAATTCTCAAGTCCTTAATAATTCAAGGAGAACAGAAACAATTAAGTAAGTAACCATCTTATTTTGGTTAAAGGAGATTAAACCCTAGCAAACACAATAAGGTGTTATCTCAACTCTACAACCCAGAATTATATCTCAAACCTAGTTGTGAATAACTTGGGTGATTACAATTATAAAACCAGACCATAATTGAGATTCAAACCAAGTACCATTAGGTGAATATAATTAGAACCCTAGAATTGCCCATTAGCTAAACTCTATGCTTCACTAATTAAACCTCAGAAACATCTAGTGCTTAAAATCACAATTGAAACCCATGTGTGGTAATAAACCACCTATTCTTATAATCAAGATCAAACCATGAAGAGAGTAATATTTTACTCTAGGAATTTCATGGTGATGTTAAAATATAATAATAGCAATAAACTTAAAAGGGGTTTATGATAGAAAATTAGAAAAGCCCTAATAAATTAGTGCTCACATAACATCACATGTAAGTCAATCACTCATCAAATAGAAGCCAAGTCCTATTAACAACCTCTAAAATAATTTGGGTTGAAAACATCAACTATAACAATCTAAATAAATTGATTCACAAGTGAGAGATGAAATAAAAATAAAAATTCATAATCATGTCTATTTGCCATTTTGAACAAGCCCACGTGTATGAAATTTAATCAAATCAAAATATGTTCTTCAGATAGGAGGGTGGTCTAATAGTCATTGCACTACATCCTCAGTGAATTAACATAATGAAATACCTACAAAATAGAAAAGTGTTAAAATCTGAATTTAAATTAGCAAATATAAAACAGAATTGAAAACAGAAAAAAACAGAAAATAAATGAGATGGACCTTACCTGGCACGCAGCCCAGCAGCAGCCTGCAGAGCAGTCCAGCACCACAGCCCAGCACTGGCCCAAGCCAAAGCCCACCAGCAGCCACTTACCAGCCCGATACCCATTCGCTTCAAAATATCGGGGAGGAGGTCATCCTCATCCCCTTCCTCTCGCATGCCGGCCAGCACGAAGCCGTGCTTCGATTCTCCTAGCCGCTGGCGGCCCCTCCGTGCTCCAACGCGTGACGAGGCATGCCACTGAGCCCTATAAGTAACCCTGATCGACGAATTAGCTCTGTTTCCTTCTTCCTCCGCTCGAATTCATCCCAGACGGAAACCCTAGCTCGCCGGTCTTGTTCGTCGCCGTCGATTGAAGCATCGTCGAGCCACACTGAGAAGCCCTGGAGCTCCGCCAGGCCTCCAGCTACCTTCCCGTGGAGGCACGCTTGCCGGGAAGCCTCGAGGTCCTCGAATTGCGACCTCACTTCCCCGCCGGTCACCATCAGCCGTCGCCGTTCGCCGTCGACATAGACCTCCCCTCGCCTCGCCGACCTCACCAATGCGCTCCTGGTGAGCTCCTGCATCTCTCAGTACCCTTGGCCAGCTTAATTGCATCCCAGATCATCGCCTCACCGTGAGCCTGCAAGCTCCGCCGCTTCACCTCGCCGGCGACCATGCTCCAATGACCTTTAGGTAGAGGCGCTAGGATCAGTAGGTTCCCCGTGACGTGCGGTTTCGATAGAGACCACTTGCCCGTCCAAGCGTGCCCGGGATCGACGGCGCCACCGTCGACTTCCCGCCGGCAGTGAGCTCCGTTGCCACGTTCCAATTTTGACTCGGTCCACGCTGCGTGGCAGCTGACATGGACCATTGGCCCACTCGCCAGTGACCCTGGCTAACACCAGCCGGGTGTGTTTAGTCAATCCGTTTCAAATTTAAATTCCAGAAAATGCTTGCAACTTCGAAATAATTTAGAAAATTCATTATAACTCTGAAAAATATAATTGAGATATCAAAATTCTTAGAAAATTAATCTCTATCCAATAAAAATATAATATGGAATTTTTATTTTTAATAAAAATTCAATTATTTAATACTTATGAATTAAGCCTTTTCTTTAAATTCTAAATTCAATTAAAATTCAATAATTAGGAAACTTTCCAAATTAAATAAAAAACCAGTAAAATAAATAAATAAAACAATAAAACTAATTTTCTTTATTAATTGTTTGTTAAATCATTATTAGAGAGATTTAAACCATAATTAATAATTACCTATTTATTAATTGTTTAAAAATAATAAAATGCCAAATTCAATATTATTCCCAAGTTATTAATAACTCCAACTTTAAATTGAAGTTATTAATCATAGAACTACATGGTATTAGAAGACCCTAATTTCATATTGAATGAAGATTACAACCTCATAATTGTATGTGAAACCCCAAACCATAATTCCACTAGAAACCCTAGCTCCACTATTTTATGTGTGAACCCTAAATTGATTCCAAACCTAAAACCCAAGTAACATGTGATCAAGAGACATTGTATTCATACCTAGATCCATAATTAGCCACTAAGTGCATATCCAGGTCTACATAAAATATAGGAGCCTATCACCAAGACTTCAGCATTCCATGTGTTCACCTCCTCAAACCTAGATGATCAAATAGGAACACCTAAGTCTAAACCCTAATTCCTATCATCAAAAGTATCAACCTTACTCATATCTATATAGCATCACACCATTGTGATGAACTCCAATAGCAACCATGCTAATATTGACATCATATCTCATACACACTAAACTCTATTAGTGTGAGATAATTATTAAACATCCTATTTAGGAAACCACCATTCCTTACTTAGTGAATCCAATAACAAAACCTAGACAACCTCAACCTTAATTCACTACAAGAAAACCCCTCCTACAACAACGCTTTTATCTGTATCTAAATGTCAATACAGGCGTTGCTACCGCGTTTACCAACGCATAATAACGTGTTGCGTTTTTTGGTGTTGCAAGGCCTCAATGGAACGCATATAGCTGCGTTGGTAACCGTGGATAAAGAGCGTTGCAAAATAGCAACATAGTTCAAGCATCAGTTGTTATGCGTTGGTAGACTACATACATAAGGGAATTGATCATTATTTAAATTATATATTCTTTATTTAAAATAATCATTACTTATGGACTACATTATTTGAGCGCCTCATTCTTTTTTCTCAGTGAGAGAATATAATTTACTAGACATGCCACAACACACTGAATAAATATGCATCTCATGAAGAAATAATCCACTGCATATTATATAATTTCTGTAAAAATACATAAATTGCACAACTTACAATCCTGATTCTAAATTTGAATCACTATCACAATACATGGAAATTGTTCAAAGAGTACACTGGTTACAATCTTGATTCAAAATGACGATCTAACTACTATATATATTCCTACTAATATTCTGCCGTTAGATATGTTCAGAACATATATCAGAATGAAGTCCTTCCTGGTCGTTTGGTCCTGCAATAATCAAAACTCTTATTTCAGTATCAAAGTGGCAATCTAGCTAGACATGTATAGTGAATTCTAATATTACTTCCACAAAACAGAACCAAGGAGTAGAGACAAACTGATGATTACTCTGGTCCAATAGTACGTATTAACTTCAGAAATGGAAGACTTGCCAGAAATCTATATGGAAAACTACGATTTCAGCATCCATTTCTCCTCTCTGAGTCATATAAGTTCTGAAGATATAGAGCAGTGCACATGAAGTGTAGGTACCAAAAAAAATACAAATCCAATACTATATGCAGTACTGGTCAACCCTTGCCCCAAACTTGTAATTAAACAATACATATGAACATTGTAAATCTTAAAATATGAAGTTTGAAACATAGGAAATATAAGACATAGATCTCTTCAGAAAAGAAATAGAACACATGTACTCATGTAGCAAACCATCATTATCAGTTGAACGTTCATGAATGGTGATACACTGCAGCTTCCCATGCTCTTGCCTGACATCCTTGGCGCAAGTAGCATGTATTCTACACAATGTAGCAAGGCCAACAAAATGTTTTATCAAAGTACATAGCAGACAGGTTTTTTTGTTCTGTATAACATGTAGTAAAAGGTAATTTAAATATAAGATGCAATTGATATTATGTAGTATCAAACTTCATTATAATAGGAACATGTATACTCCTACCCTTAGAGATTCAGCTAGAAAAAATTGAAAAGTAGCATACAAACATTTCTTATACTGGTAATTCAGCACTAATAAGTAAACAACAGAATTCTTTGTACGCTAATCATCCATATTAGTGTTGCTGATCGTTACCAAAATTTGAAACTTAAAAAACAGCATCTTAAGCCTTCCTAAATTAGTTGACAAGGAATGTCATGAAGTTAAACAATAAGGATCAGCTGATTCATAAGGATTGACATCTGATATCTTTAGAACAACGCACACTTCCATAAAATACCTTGAGAGAAAAAATGCCCTCACGATGAGAGATCTGCCCAAGTTCTTACCAGTGACATTGGGCACCTGCAGTCGTATTAGAAAACACCAACCAGGTTTAACCGAATACTAAAATACAGAAGAAAGTAGTGACGGAGGACGAAGATGAGCAAAGAAGGCTGCTCACATACATAAGTGCCTGCTCATCGTCAACCCATCATCTAGGTTCCATCTTGTGCGTCTTCTCTGTTCCGTTATTGCAAAGAAGGAAAAAAATGTATGAAAACAGAAATACTGAAGCAACAAAACGCACGAAATAAAAGCAATAAGCTCAGTGAAACCTGTCAAGGCCGAGGAGTTGCTTTCAACCCAGCAAAATGAACTGTAGCACAGATATCGTCGACAGAGTAGGCACCCTCGAATATGGACCTGTTCACATGCGGAGATCTAAGAGAGAGAAGGAGAAGCCTGGGATGAGGCATAGAGAGATTGACTGAGACGGATATCGAAATCCGGCTGCTGGATTAGTGCAAAAGTCATTTACCTGGCTCTTACGAAAGACAACTCAAGGAAGATGTGGTTGAAGAATTCCCGGCGGCCGCGGGAGCAGGTAGTCCGGTGAATCACCGATCTAGGGTTAGGCGGCTGCTGCGTTTCAGACGGCGGTTGCACAAAAATCTGGGTGGACTTGGCAGAGGAGATTGCGGGGAGGCTGTTTTTCGGTCTAGAGTAGTTGGGATCACCGGCGATGGGAGATTGTAGCGCTGGTGATGAGATTGGGGCGGTGGGGACTGGGGAGGAAGAACTGCTCCTTTGTGGCGGCGGCGCTGGTGATGAGATTGGGGCGGACGATTCGATGAGAGTAGATAATAGCGATCAGCTCCTTTGTGGGCCTACAAATAGAGAAGGATGAACTTTTCACGCGCAAGCAGATCGCGCCACATTATTGAAATTTTCATCTGAGCCGCGCGCAAAATTTTGGAATATGTGTATATCTAACTCCTGAGGATATCTACATGGTTTAGCGCCATTTGTTTATAGCATTTTTTTGTTGCTTTATTGTTGACTTGTTGTTCTCTGTTTTAGTACGGTTTTTTAGCGAGAACAACGGATGTAGCCTGCAACCCATATATGCGTATCTACGGATAAATTTTGCAACGTATATTTAAGTGGTTGCGAGGTATGTGTTGCTTTAGGGGGAGTTCTCTTGTAATGATTGTAATACTTCTTATTAATTAAGAAGTATGTTCTTCAAAAGTTATTCTTTTGAAGAAAATAAGGAATCATCATCAACCCTGCCTTATAGGACATATAAACCCTAGCTAGCTATCACCAGCAAAATGAACCCACCATGATAGCAACCATGTATAATCAATTACTTAAGTTGTTTATGCTTAAGTAAAACCAATCAAGCCTAGTTGCTGATGAATCCAACCCCGTTGGAATCCATCTACTACTTACTCCAGAAACCACTTGGAACCAGAATAAATTATAGCAACCCACAAACCTAATTACCATACTTGTTCTTTATCAAAGTACATGTTCTTCAAAAGTTATTCTTTTAAAGTATATGATAATCAATCATTAACCATGCCATATAGTACTAAAACTGACCACTATTCTTTACTTGTTAACATTATGCCAATTATCATTCTTTGTGTGCTCAATTGATTATTATGCTTTATTATCTACCTGTTTATAATACCAAGTAATCACACCTGAATAAGAACCTTGTATGTGAATCACTCTAAAAGTGCAACACACCCTAAACCAATCGTTACAACTCACTGATCCTAAATCATCGGGGTTAGGTCACGCTTAGAGCGATTGCATCTCATACTTATGCATTATTGCATCCTTGCCAATCTTTTAAACATCGTCCTTACCGGACGATGATGCTATTTCAGAATTTGGAGTTATTGCGTATTGAAGACCTTGTCTGCATAATCTTGCAGCCAAGAAAGGCAAGTTCATCACTTGCTCATGTCATTTGAGTATTTTTATCAAATTACTTGCAAAGTACTATGATTATCACTATTGCATAAAAACCAAAACCACTATTTTCATAACTATGAATATGACTATGTGGTGGGCAATGGAACCATGGTTTGTGTTGATATGGTGGAGGTTCCATTGCAAGGGTTTATATCTGATGACCCACAAGTATAGGGGATCGCAACAGTCTTCGCGGGAAGTAAAACCCAATTTATTGATTCGACACATGGGGAGACAAAGAATACTTGAAAGCCTTAACAGCGGAGTTGTCAATTCAGCTGCACCTGGAAACAGGCTTGCTCGCAAGAGTTTATCAGTAGTAACAGTTTTATAGTAGTAGCAGTAGCAAAATACCAGCAACAGAGTAACAAAGACAGCAGTAGTGATTATAGTAAACAGCAGGATTAAAATATTGTAGGCACAGGGACGGATTAACGGGTGTTGCATGGATGAGAGAAACTCATGTAACAGTCAAAGCAGGGGCATTTGCAGATAATAATAAAACGGTATCCAAGTACTAATCAATCAATAGGCATGTGTTCCAATTATAGTCGTACGTGCTCGCAATGAGAAACTTGCACAACATCTTTTGTCCTACCAGCACGGTGGCAGCCGGGCCTCAAGGGAAACTACTGGATATTAAGGTACTCCTTTTAATAGAGTACCGGAGCAAAGCATTAACACTCCGTGAACACATGTGATCCTCACATCGCTACCATCCCCTCCGGTTGTCCCGATTTCGTCACTTCGGGGCCATTGGTTCCGGACAGCGACATGTGTATACAACTTGCGAGGTAAGACCATAAACAATGAATATCATGATGAAATAATAACATGTTCAGATCTGAGATCATGGCACTCGGGCCCTAGTGACAAGCATTAAGCATAACAAGTTGCAACAATATCATAAAAGTAACATCTACGGATACTAGGCACTATGCCCTATCAATCTTATGACTATTACATGACCAATCTCATCCAATCCCTACCATCCCCTTCAGCCTACAGCGGGGGAATTACTCACACATGGATGGGGGAAACATGGCTGGTCGATGGAGAGGCGTTGGCGGTGATGATGGCGATGATCTCCTCCAATTCCCCGTCCCGGCGGAGTGCCAGAACGGAGACTTCTGGCTCCCGAGGCGGAGTTTCGCGATGTGGCGGCGTTCTGGAGGGTTTCTGGCGACTTCGACTTCTCTCCGTGCGTTTTTAGGTCGAGGCGAATAAGTAGTCCGAAGGGGGGCGTCGGAGGCCGACCGAGGGGGCCACACCACAGGGCCGCGCGGGCCCCCCCTAGGCCGCGCCGCCCTATGGTGTGGGGCCCTCGGGCCTCCACCTCTCTTGCCCTTCTGGCTCCGTCAGTATTCTGGGAAAATAGGGCCTTCCGTCAAAATCCCGAGGTTTTTCCTGAAAGTTGGATTTCTGCACAAAAACAAGACACCGAGAGCAATTCGCTGAAAACAGCGTTAGTCCGTGTTAGTTGTATCCAAAATACACAAATTAGAGGCAAAACAATAGCAAAAGTGTTCGGGAAAGTAGATACGTTTTGGACGTATCAACTCCCCCCAAGCTTAGCTTATTGCTTGTCCTCAAGCAATTCAGTTAACAACTGAGCGATAAAAGAACTTTCACGAACACATTTGCTCATATGATGTATATATTCTCATGGTATGGCAAGTACTTAAGCAATTCATAATAAGATACATGCAAATAAGATCATCTAACAGCTATGTCAATCATGAAGAGGTACCAACAATTAATAATAAGCATCATGAATCATGTATATAAGCAGGATTGCAATGTTCATAAAAGAGTATGATAGAGTGGTATCTCGCTTGCCTGTATTTGATTAGCAAAACATAAATGCCCGGGCACCTCTGGAGTTCATAGAAAGACTAGAAGTAGTGATTGTCAAAGATAAAAGCATCAAAGTTATACCACAATCAATCATATTTTGAGACAAGCATATTATACTAAGAATGACAGGTGTGCTCTCAAGAAAGTGCTCAAAGAAATAATGGAGACACAACATAAAAGTAAAAGATTGACCCTTCGCAGAGGGAAGCAGGGATTAACATGCGCTAGAGCTTTTCATTTGTAAAGCGAGAGTAAAATTATTTTGAGAGGTGTTTGTTGTTGTCAACGAATGGTAATGGGTACACCAACTACCTCGCCAACCGGACTTTCAAGAGCGGCTCCCATGAATTGCATTTTTATGTGGCACTCCTTCCAACCTTGCTTTCACAAACCATGGCTAACCGAATCCTCGGGTGCCTGCCAACAATCTCATACCATGAAGGAGTGCCTTTTTATTTTAGTTTTATTATGATGATGACACTCCCCCCAACCTTTGCTTACACAAGCCATGGCTAACCGAATCCTTCGGGTGCCGTCCATCAATCACAAACCATGGAGGAGTGTCTTTTTAAGTTAATTAATTTGGGACTGGGAATCCCATTGCCAGCTCTTTTTGCAAAATTATTGGATAAGCGGATGTGCCACTAGTCCATATGAGAGTCCGTCAAAAGTAAATGACAAGGTTGAAAGCTAAACACCACATACTTCCTCATGAGCTATGAAACATTAACACAAATTGAGAAGCATTTTGAAGGTTTTAAAGGTAGCGCATGAGAATTTACTTGGAATGGTTTGAAATGCCATGCATAGGTATTTATGGTGGACACTCGGAATAACTTGGTTTTCATGTGTTTGGAAGCACGAGCAGCATTCCCGCTCAGTACAAGTGAAGGCTAGCAAAAGACTAGGGAGCGACAAATCAAGAGAGCGATGAATCGTCATAATCATGCTTGCGGCAAAATAAATTAACCGAGGCATAAAAGTGATACAAGAACTCTGAAGCAATGTAAATCATTGAGGCTTAATTGACTTTTGTTCAGTCATATGCATGCGTGAGCATGTGCCAAGTCGATATAAATGAATTATTCAGAGGAGGATACCACAATATCATACCTATCTATGAATAAAGCAATGTAAGCAAACATCCATGACATGCTACTCATATTAATAAATTGGAGCTAAACATGAGAGATCATGAACTACTAGACTTTCTTAAATGACATATACCTCACATGAACCAACTAAGCATGCTCACATGGATGAGTATATGTACAAAAATGAAAACAAATAGAGTTCATACCAGCCTCTCACCACAATCAGATTGTCGTAGATCGTCATTATCGCCTTTTCACTTGTGTAGCTTGGATAATATGAAATGAAAACCACGCTCCAGCCACCGAAGACCATTGAACTCATAAAGAACTTTACAAAACCAAAGAAGAACAGCAAATATTTTTGGTGTTTTCGAACTTGAGAACAAGAACAAAAGGAAACAAGCAAACAAAGCAAAATCTTTTTGGGTTTTCTTATAGCAAACTAGCAATAGCAAATGAAGCGAAACAAATGCAAGAAACCAAGATAAACAAATGGTGAAGAGAAACAACAGAAATATTTTTGGTCTTTTTGTGTTTTAGGAAAGAAACAAGGCAAAAACAAGAAAATGAAAACTAGAAGAAACACAGAAAAGCAGGATGACAGAAATCTGCCAAAGCCTGACAGCAGTACAGAAATCGAAATTAACAAAAATCTTCCGTTGCTCAGATCAAAAAGTGTTCAACTAATGAAAGTTAGATAACAACCTGGGGCACATGCTCAAAAATTTTCAAGTCAAAATAACGTTCTGGCTGTGCGTACGAATGTTTTTAGTAACAGCCCAGAATCTGTTTTCAGGCAGCACTTCCTCAAATATCATCTCCCTCTCATTAGAAAACCACTCAAAGAGACTAAACAAGTATGTACAAGTATCCAGCAACCATAATATGCAAGGAATGAGTGATGCCGGTATACCTCGCCCCAAGCTTAGGCTTTTGGCCTAAGTGGAGTTCAATTCCATCGATCCCATGAGGTAGCGTCTCCGTAGTATGACGAAGATGGATCGTATTCCGGGTATGTGCTAGAAGAAGCACCCGGATGCGTGATAGTACAGTCGTAGGAGGGCTCGGCGTCCTCGGAGTCATGCTGCTGGTGGAAGTCTTGTATCTTCATGTGTTCATCCACCTCCTCCTTAGTGCGCGACCATGGTTGCCTGTCAATACAGAACAAACCTAGCTGGGGAAGAGGGATTTCTTTCTCCTCCCCGTCAGCAAACAACATTCTATAGACCATGTTATCTATAGTGGAATCAGTAGTAACAAAATGATGGCTTTTCATAGCAGTGATATCAAGCTTCCTAGGGGTTAATGGCACATCATTAGGATCAATGGGAAGTCTTAAATGTGTCAAAATGCGCAGTGCAATAGTTCCTCCAAAAATAGGTCCCCTGTTAGACAAGCGGCGAGCAATAAGAGAACCAAGATGATAAGATGTCCGCCCAAGAAGCGCAATATTCAAGAAAGCAAGATGGTAGCTAGAAATATTGCTAGTGTTCTCCCTACCAAGAATGCTAGTGGCAATGTAATATGCAAAATATTTAATGGCGGGGAGTTGAATGTTCCTTATCTTGCCCCGCTGAATGGTGCGACAGTCATCATTGGTGATCCCTCGATAGAGCTCCAACAAGTCCCGAGGGTTGTTATCGATCCTTCTTGCCGTACCTACAGGGGCAATATCCAATGCACGACAAAATTCTTCCAATTCCATAGTAACAGGAGTACCATAGATCTTAAATGCAACTGTCGGATTATATTCCGTGTTTTGGAACTGAAAGCTCTCGACAAAAATCTTGGTGAGCATGTGGTATTGATCCCTTTCGTCTCCCACGTAGGTGGCTAACCCCGCCCTGTTGACAAGGGTGAAGAAATCATCCAATATCCCTGCATTTGTTAGAAAATCATAACATGGGAAGGATGAAGCATTAGGAGGCCCATTGTCCTCTTCGGGCGCGAAGCTAGGCACGATGATGTCCTCATTGTACGACCGCCTAATTTGGGTGGCGGTCCTAGAAGGCCTCCCGGTGCTGGTTGTTCCTTTCTTGAACAATTCTCCAAATTTGAACTTCTTCATTTTCTGAAATTTTCATCAAACAATATAAAACTTGAGTTGGTGACATATAATTGAAGGAAACTACCATAGGAACTTGCTAGAGTACTAAACATGCATCAAAACAAGTTTATATAACTTAGAACAAGCATGCAAGCTCACTAAACATGTTACCTACAGCAGCAAAATATTCAAGATATACTCAACCAAACAAAATTCTACTTGGATGGGTGGAGGAGTCACATACCAAGGAGCAAATGTGCCAAATTTCAGCAGGAAATCTGGGCTGAGCAAAGAGATCGAGAAATCTGGAGCTCTGGAGCAAAAACGCGAGTAAGAGGAACTTGGTACGAGTTTTTTCGGGAGAGAGAAGGTGCTGGGAGAAAGAGATGGCAAAGTGGGGTAAGGAGGGGCCCTCACCACATGGTGGCGCGGCCACCTCCTTGGCCGCGCCGGCCTGTGGTGTGGCGCCCTCTGGTGCCCCACAGGTCATCCTCTGGTGCTCCCAGGTGCCTCGTCGAAAAATAGGACCAACGGTGTAATTTTCGCGAATTTTTGAAAACTTTGAAAAATGCACATTTCTGGGTATTAAGTTAATGATTACTGCGCAGGAAAATGATTTCTAAAATCTTAAACAACTAAAGCATATTGCAAAACAAAAGTGCTACAGCAAGTAAAATAAGTGGAGGGAGAAAGAAAGAAAGAAATGTTGTTTACCTCTCTTAAGCATTAAAATATATTTGTTAACAAGGTTGATCAAGTCTTGCTACCAAATAAATTTTATATGTCATAAGAAGAAATAAACCTCAAATCAATCATGTTACCTTATATTGAATTGATACGGATCCAATCACAAGAGTTTGATATTCTTCTTTAGGCTCATATATAGGACAATCGAGAGTTCCAACTTTGATAGTTTTCACATTAAAAATTGTATTAACTCCACATACTTTATCAATCTTCTTGGGAAAATAGACAGTGTGTTCCTTATCATCAACATTGAAAGTAACCATGCCTTTATTGCAATCAATAACAGCCCCTGCAGTATTAAGAAAGGGTCTTCCAAGAATAATGGACATATTATCATCTTCAACAAAATCAGTTAATATCAAGCAATGCTGAGTAACTTGAACAGGAACATTTTCACATAAACCAACATGAATAGCAGTAGATTTATCAGCCATTTGTAAAGATATATCAGTTGGTATCAATTTATCTAAATCAAGTCTCTTATAAAGAGAAAAAGGCATTACACTAACTCCCGCTCCCAAATCACATAGAGCAGTTCTAACATAATTATTCTTGATGGAACAAGGAATAGTAGGTATACCTGGATCGCCAAGCTTCTTTGGAATCTTACCATTGAAGGAGTAATTAGCAAGCATAGTAGAAATTTCCTCATTGGGGATTTTCCTTTTGTTAGTAACAATATCTTTCATATACTTTGAATAAGGAGGCAATTTAATAGCATCAGTCAAAGGGATTTGCAAGAATAAAGGTTTCATCCAATCACAAAATTTATTATAGTGTTCTTCTTCCTTTGATTTTAGTTTCTTAGCAGGAAAAGGCATTTGCTTTTGAACCCAAGGTTCTCTTTCATTACCATGTTTCTCAGCAATAAAATCTTCTTTAGTGTACTTTTTATTTTTAGCATGCTTTTCAGGTTCTTTTTCAATTTCTTCTTTATCAGGAGTATCATTCTTATCATTATCTTTATCATGTTCATCACCACTTTTAGTTTCAGCATCAGAAATAGAAATACTATTAGGATCAGTAACAGGTTCAGAGGATTCTACAACATTTTTATGTTTCTTTTTCTTTTTCTTAGATGAAGCTCTAGTTTCAATGCGTTGAGAATCTTGTTCAATTCTTTTGGGATGTCCTTCAGGATATAGAGGATCCTGAGTAGAAACACCACCTCTAGTTGTTACTTCATAAGCATGTTTTTCTTTAGCATTATTTCCCAACAAGTCATTTTGCACTTTAGTGAGTTGATCAATTTGAGTTTGAACCATATGGAAATGTTTAACAAGCATCTTAACATCATTGGAGGTTCTCTCCACAATATCATGCAATTCACTAATAGCTCTAGAATTTTCCATTAAATGATTCTCTACTCTCATATTAAAATTTTCTTGCTTAACAATATAATTATCAAACTCATCTAAGCATTGTGCAGGAGGTTTTGAATATGGAATATCTTCCCTAGTAAAGCGTTGAAGGGAATTTACCTCAATCATGGATGAAGGGGGAATTATCTCACATATATCTTCTATGGGAGGCAGATTCTTCACATCTTCAGATTTAATACCTTTCTCCTTGAGAGACTTCTTGGCTTCCCTCATATCTTCATCATTCAATTTAATTAAACCCCTCTTCTTCACTATTGGCGTTGGAGTTGGTTCAGGTGTAGTCCAATCATCATGATTCCGGCCTATTTTAGCCAATAATTCTTCAGCGTCGTCTGGAGTTCTTTTCCTGAAAACACAACCAGCACAACTATCCAGGTATGCCCTAGACTCAATGGTTAGTCCACTATAAAATATATCAAGCAAATCATGCTTTTCCAAATCATGGTCAGGCAGCGCTCTAATAAGAGAGCAAAATCTCGCCCAAGCCTCAGGCAATTTCTCTCCATCTTCCTGATCAAAATTATAAACTCTCTGCAAAGCAGCATGTTGAGCACTAGCAGGAAAGTATTTTCGGAAGAAAACCTCAAGCAATTCTTTTGGACTTTTAATAGAATTAGGTGGCAAATTATTATACCAAGTTTTAGCGTCATTCTTTAATGAGAATGGAAATATTTTAGCAACAAAGTAAGTACGCATCTTAACATTATCAGAAAACAAGCTACTCAAAGTAGATAACTCAGTCATGTGTTCAACATCACTTTCTTTTTCAGTACCACAAAAGGGTGTTTTCTCAACAATAGCTATGTGAGACAGATCAAGAGAAAAATCATAATCTTTATCCTTAATGTTTATAGGAGATGTGGCAAATTTAGGATCAGGAGACAGTTTATATCTAACAGCATGTTCTGCAAGCAACTTTTTAATTTTTCTTGCATCAGTAGTAGCATTGCATTTTTCAATAAAATCATCATTAAGCTCCACATAATCTTCATCGGGATCATCACTAGAATAATCAAGTTCAGGTGAACTAACAGGTGTAGTAGCATTAGGAGTTTCAGTATTTTCAATTTGTCTAGACCTAGCAATTGTAGCATCTAGAAAAGATCCCAATGAACCACTATCATCAAGCACAGCAGAAGCATTATCAATATTATAAGAGTTTTCAGATTCAGCAGAAGTACCAGCATGTGAAGCATGTGGCGGTGAAACAAGTTTATCAATCACAGATGGTGAATCAAGAGCAGCAGAGGTACTCAGAGTTGTACCTTTTCTTGTAGTGGATGGTAATATGGCGACCTTAGTATCGCGAGGTTTACCCATGATGGAGAATTTGCAGCGAACAATATCAATCCAAGTGAACTTCCAAATAAAGCTATGCTCCCCGACAACGGCACCAGAAAATAGTCTTGATGACCCACAAGTATAGGGGATCGCAACAGTCTTCGCGGGAAGTAAAACCCAATTTATTGATTCGACACAAGGGGAGACAAAGAATACTTGAAAGCCTTAACAGCGGAGTTGTCAATTCAGCTGCACCTGGAAACAGGCTTGCTCGCAAGAGTTTATCAGTAGTAACAGTTTTATAGTAGTAGCAGTAGCAAAATACCAGCAACAGAGTAACAAAGACAGCAGTAGTGATTATAGTAAACAGCAGGATTAAAATACTGTAGGCACAGGGACGGATTAACGGGCGTTGCATGGATGAGAGAAACTCATGTAACAATCAAAGCAGGGGCATTTGCAGATAATAATAAACCGGTATCCAAGTACTAATCAATCAATAGGCATGTGTTCCAATTATAGTCGTACGTGCTCGCAATGAGAAACTTGCACAACATCTTTTGTCCTACCAGCCGGTGGCAGCCGGGCCTCAAGGGAAACTACTGGATATTAAGGTACTCCTTTTAATAGAGTACCGGAGCAAAGCATTAACACTCCGTGAACACATGTGATCCTCACATCGCTACCATCCCCTCCGGTTGTCCCGATTTCGTCACTTCGGGGCCATTGGTTCCGGACAGCGACATGTGTATACAACTTGCGGGTAAGACCATAAACAATGAATATCATGATGAAATAATAACATGTTCAGATCTGAGATCATGGCACTCGGGCCCTAGTGACAAGCATTAAGCATAACAAGTTGCAACAATATCATAAAAGTAACATCTACGGATACTAGGCACTATGCCCTATCAATCTTATGACTATTACATGACCAATCTCATCCAATCCCTACCATCCCCTTCAGCCTACAGCGGGGGAATTACTCACACATGGATGGGGGAAACATGGCTGGTCGATGGAGAGGCGTTGGCGGTGATGATGGCGATGATCTCCTCCAATTCCCCGTCCCGGCGGAGTGCCAGAACGGAGACTTCTGGCTCCCGAGGCGGAGTTTCGCGATGTGGCGGCGTTCGGAGGGTTTCGGCGACTTCGACTTCTCTCCGTGCGTTTTTAGGTCGAGGCGAATAAGTAGTCCGAAGGGGGGCGTCGGAGGCCGACCGAGGGGGCCACACCACAGGGCCGCGCGGGCCCCCCCTAGGCCGCGCCGCCCTATGGTGTGGGGCCCTCGGGCCTCCACCTCTCTTGCCCTTCTGGCTCCGTCAGTATTCTGGGAAAATAGGGCCTTCCGTCAAAATCCC
This sequence comes from Lolium rigidum, assembly GCF_022539505.1. NCBI lineage: Eukaryota > Viridiplantae > Streptophyta > Magnoliopsida > Poales > Poaceae > Lolium > Lolium rigidum. Next base: position 361,351,824 of record NC_061510.1, on the reverse strand, counting down.
GAGGTTTTTCCTGAAAGTTGGATTTCTGCACAAAAACAAGACACCAGAGCAATTCTGCTGAAAACAGCGTTAGTCCGTGTTAGTTGTATCCAAAATACACAAATTAGAGGCAAAACAATAGCAAAAGTGTTCGGGAAAGTAGATACGTTTTGGACGTATCAATATCCATCTAGGATTAAACAACAAATGTCGTCCAGTGATTCTTGTGCCATAAAACTCGTGTTAACCATAAGATCTGAAATGGGACGGACTAGTCAATCGTATTTCCACCTCTTGTACATCAACGGATGCGCTTACCGTAGCGGTTGTATCTTGCGGAGCAACTTGAGGGTGGGGATCCCACTCTAATTCCCCACGGTTATGTTGTGCATACCGTAGCAGTTGCGGCTTGCGGAACAACTTGAGGGTGGGGATCCCACTCTAATTCCCCACGGTAATGTGGTCTATGATGGGTTGCAGCTACCGGCGAAGGAGTTTGGTTCGATCCCAAACTGTCGTCGTGGTCGGGGTCCGTCCTTAAGTGGTGTAAGTGGACCGACGAGGACCCAGGGTCGGGGTTTGCAACAAAGGGTGGGTGTGCGAGGTAGCGGAGGATTATGATTGGCTATGACCTTACTCCTGACCTCACACCAAAGGAAGTGTGGACGAGCCTGCAACTCGGTTGGCAACAAGGATAAGATCTCTTATGGGTAAAGCAACACACCTCTGCAGAGTGTAATGAATCGTGACCTGTCACTCCCCGTTCCGGGATTTGGAACCGCGAACGCTGCCGGAAAGGAGCTCCATGAAGTTCTAGTAAACCGGTGAAGGCCGACGGACATAGTTCTTCTAAATAAAAGCAACCTTTTGAAGAAATGGTTATGAAAACTTGCATTGGTATTAGACTTTCTGGTCTAATGCCGTAGCTAGTGCATTAAACACCTCTTTCCTATAATGAACTTGTTGAGTACGCTCGTACTCATCCCACTCTTAAATCCCCTGCTTAGATATGGAGGCATCGAAGGAGGATCTATAGTGCAACTCAGAGATCGAGGAGTCAACAACTACTTCAAGGGACAGGAATCTGTCAGAAGAGACAAACACCACATCCAAGAAGGATAAAACCTAACTTAGCAATAGAAAGGAACTTGTTTCCTAAACCTAGCTCCTATTTAGCTAGGATCTATTCTTAGCCTCTATAGCCAGCTAAATACTCTACAATTAGAGTTCGTGATAAGACTAGACTACGAGTCGTTCTTTTGGAGTTTATTTGCAGTTTTACCTCATTGTAAAGTAGGAGGCTGTGATGATCTTGTGTAACAGAGTCAATGTTGTAATTCTATAGACATGCCTTGGACCCGCATATGTTTCTGTTGTACCACTCTGAGCGATATAATACTAGTGGAATGGTGTTTCATTGGTGTTATATCAGACTTGCATACTACACCATGCAGTGGTATGCCGGGTCGCCACACGGCCCAATGTTCTTCTCTAACAATATGCATACTCAAACCATTCAACTCATGATAAATCACCCTTACTTCAGACAAGTCGAACATGCATAGCAACTCACATGATATTCAACAAAGGGTAGTTGATGGCGTCCCCTGGAATATGGTTATCGCACAACAAGCAACTTAATAAGAAATAAGATACATAAGTACATATTCAATACCACAATAGTTTTTTAGGCTATTTCTCCCATGAGCTATATATTGCAAAGACAAAGAATAGAAATTTTAAAGGTAGCACTCAAGCAATTTACTTTGGAATGGCGGAGAAATACCATGTAGTAGGTAGGTATGGTGGACACAAATGGCATAGTTATTGGCTCAAGGATTTGGATGCACGAGAAGTAATCCCTCTCAATACAAGGCTTAGGCTAGCAAGGTTATTTGAAACAAACACAAGTATGAACCGGTACAGCAAAACTCACATAAAAACATATTGCAAGCATTATAAGACTCTACACCGTCTTCCTTGTTGTTCGACCCTTACTAGAAAATATCTAGACCTTAGAGAGACCAATCATGCAAACCAAATTTTAGCAAGCTCTATGTATTTCTTCATTAATAGGTGCAAAGTATATGATGCAAGAGCTTAAACATGATCCTTATGAGCATAAAAATTGTCAAGTATCAAATTATTCAAGACATTCTACCAATTACCACATGTAGCATTTCCCGTTTCCAACCATATAACAATTAACGAAGTAGTTTTAACCATCGCCATGAACATTATGAGTAAAGCCTAAGGACATTTTTGTCCATATGCAACAACGGAGCGTGTCTCTCTCCCACACAATGAATGCTAGGATCCAACTTTATTCAAACAAAACAAAAATAAAAACATACAGACGCTCCAAGTAAAACACATAAGATGTGACGGAATAAAAATATAGTTTCACTAGAGGAACCTGATAGTGTTGTCGATGAAGAAGGGGATGCCTTGGGCATCCCCAAGCTTAGATGCTTGAGTCTTCTTGAAATATTTAGGGATGAACCACCGGGGCATCCCCAAGCTTAGAGGTTTCACTCTCCTTGATCATATTGTATCATCCTCCTCTCTTGATCCTTGAAAACTTCCTCCACACCAAACTCAAAACAACTCATTAGAGGGTTAGTGCATAATCAAAATTCACATGTTCAGAGGTGAAATAATCATTCTTAACACTTCTGGATATTGCAAAAAGCTACTGAAAGTTAATGGAATAAAGAAACCCATCAAGCATCGCAAAACAGGCAATGCGAAATAAAAGGCAGAATCTGTCAAAACAGAACAGTCCGTAAAGACGAATTTTTTAGGTGCACCAGACTTGCTCAAATGAAAATGCTCAAATTAAATGAAAGTTGCGTACATATCTGAGGATCACTCACGTAAATTGGCAGAATTTTCTGAGTTACCTACAGAGCCTACTGCTCAAATTCGTGACAGCAAGAAATCTGTTTCTGCGCAGCAATCCAAATCTAGTATGAACCTTACTATCAAAGACTTTACTTGGCACAACAATGCAGCAAAATTAAGATAAGGAGAGGTTGCTACAGTAGTAACAACTTACAAGACTCAAATATAAAACAAAAGTGCAGAAGTAAAATCATGGGTTGTCTCCCATAAGCGCTTTTCTTTAACGCCTTTCAGCTAGGCGCAGAAAGTGTGTATCAAGTAACATCAAGAGATGAAGCATCAACATCATAATTTGTTCTAATGATAGAATCAAAAGGTGACTTCATTCTCTTTCTAGGGAAGTGTTCCATACCTTTCTTGAGAGGAAATTGATATTTAATATTACCTTCCTTAATATCAATAATAGCACCAACAGTTCGAAGAAAAGGTCTTCCCAATATAATGGGACAAGATGCATTGCATTCAATATCCAAGACAACAAAATCAAAGGGGACAAGGTTATTGTTAACCGTAATGCGAACATTATCAACTCTCCCCAAAGGTTTCTTTGTAGAGTTATCAGCAAGATTAACATCCAAATAACAATTTTTCAATGGTGGCAAGTCAAGTATATTATAGATTTTCCTAGGCATAACGGAAATACTTGCACCAAGATCACATAAAGCATTACAATCAAAGTCATTGACCTTCGTCTTAATGATGGGCTCCCAACCATCCTCTAACTTCCTAGGAATAGAAGCTTCACGATTTAATTTCTCTTCTCTAGCTTTTATGAGAGCATTTGTAATATGTTTTGTAAAGGCCAAATTTATAGCACTAGCATTAGGACTTTTAGCAAGTTTTTGTAAGAACTTTATAACTTCAGAGATGTGACAATCATCAAAATCTAAACCATTATGATCTAAAGCAATGGGATCATTATCCCCAACATTAGAAAAAAATTCAGCAGTTTTATCACAGGCAGTTTCAGCAGATTTAGCAGTTTCAGGCAGTTTTTCACGCTTTGCATTAGAAGTAGAAACATTGACAACACCAATTCTTTTACCATTAATAGTAGGAGGTGCAGCAACATGTGAAGCATTAGCATTACTAGTGGTGGTAATAGTCCAAACTTTAGCTACATTATTATCCTTAGCATTTTCTTCTTTCTCCCACCTAGCACGCAATTCGGCCATCAATCTTATATTCTCATTAATTCTAACTTGGATGGAGTTTGCTGTAGCAAATGACTTTATATCTTTATTTTCATTAGGCATAACTTTCTATTTCAAAATATCAACTTCAGCAGCAAGACTATCAACTTTAGAAGCAAGTATATCAATTTTCCCAAGCTTTTCTTCAACAAATTTGTTAAAAGCAGTTTATGTACTAATAAATTATTTAAGGATGGCTTCAAGACCAGGGGGTGTATTCCTATTATTGTTGTAAGATTTCCCATAAGAATTACCATACCCGTTACCATTATTATAAGGATATGGCCTATAGTTGTTACTAGAATTATTCCGATAAGCATTGTTGTTGAAATTATTATTTTTAATGAAGTTCACATCAACATGTTCTTCTTGAGCAACCAATGAAGCTAACGGAACATTATTAGGATCAACATTAGATCTACCATTCACAAGCATAGACATAATAGCATCAATCATATCACTCAAGGAGGAGGTTTCTTCGATAGAATTTACCTTCTTACCTTGTGGAGCTCTTTCCGTGTGCCATTCAGAGTAATTAATCATCATATTATCAAGAAGCTTTGTTGCGTCGCCTAGAGTGATGGACATAAAAGTACCTCCAGCAGCTGAATCCAATAGGTTCCGCGAAGAAAAATTCAGTCTTGCATAAAAGGTTTGGATGATCATCCAAGTAGTCAGTCCATGGGTAGGGCAATTTTCAACCAAAGATTTCATTCTTTCCCATACTTGGGCAACATGCTCATTATCCAATTGTTTAAAATTCATTATGCTACTTCTCAAAGATATAATTTTAGCAGGAGGATAATATCTACCAATGAAAGCATCCTTACATTTAGTCCATGAATCAATACTATTCTTAGGCAGAGATAGCAACCAATCTTTAGCTCTTCCTCTTAATGAGAAAGGAAACAATTTTAATTTATAATGTCACCATCTACATCCTTATACTTTTGCATTTCACATAATTCAACAAAATTATTAAGATGGGCAGCAGCATCATCAGAACTAACACCAGAAAATTGCTCTCTCATAACAAGATTTAGTAAAGCAGGTTTAATTTCAAAGAATTCTGCTGCAGTAGCAGGTGGAGCAATAGGTGTGCATAAGAAATCATTATTATTAGTGTTTGTGAAGTCACACAACTTGGTATTTTCAGGAGTACCCATTTTAGCAATAGTAAATAAAGTAAACTAGATAGAGTAAATGCAAGTAACTAATTTTTTTGTGTTTTTAATATAGAGATTGCAAACAAGACAGTAAATAAAGTAAAGCTAGAAACTTTTTTTTTGTATTTTGATATAATGCAGCAAACAAAGAAGTAAATAAAATAAAGCAAGACAAAAACAAAGTAAAGAGATTGGAAGTGGAGACTCCCCTTGCAGCGTGTCTTGATCTCCCCGGCAACGGCGCTAGAAAAAGAGCTTGCTGGCGCAAAGTTGACGTGGGAGTTAGAGATCTCTGTGGTGTAGCTTTTCTTCAGATCCCCGGCAACGGCGCCAGAAAAAGAGCTTGATACGCGTACAACACGCGTCCGTTGGGAACCCCAAGAGGAAGGTGTGATGCGTACAGCGGCAAGTTTTCCCTCAGTAAGAAACCAAGGTTTATCGAACCAGTAGGAGCCAAGAAGCACGTTGAAGGTTGATGGCGGCGGAGTGTAGTGCGGCGTAACACCAGGGATTCCAGTGCCAACGTGGAACCTGCACAACACAACCAAATTACTTTGCCCCAACGTGACAATGAGGTTGTTAATCTCACCGGCTTGCTGTAACAAAGGATTAGATGTATAGTGTGGATGATGATGTTTGCAGAAAACTGTAGAACAAGTATTGCAGTAGATTGTATTCGATGTAAAGAATGGACCGGGGTCCACAGTTCACTAGTGGTGTCTCTCCCATAAGAAATAGCATGTTGGATGAACAAATTACAGTTGGGCAATTGACAAATAAAGAGGGCATGACCATGCACATACATGTTATGATGAGTAGTGTGAAATTCAATTGGGCATTACGACAAAGTACATAGACCGCTATCCAAGCATGCATCTATGCCTAAAAAGTCCACCTTCAGGTTATCATCCGAACCCCCTCCAGTATTAAGTTGCAAACAACAGACAATTGCATTAAGTATGGTGCGTAATGTAATCAACAAATACATCCTTAGACATAGCATTGATGTTTTATCCCTAGTGGCAACAGCACATTGATACGTCTCCGACGTATCGATAATTTCTTATATTCCATGCCACATTATTGATGATACCTACATGTTTTATGCACACTTTATGTCATATTTATGCATTTTCCGGCACTAACCTATTAACGAGATGCCGAAGAGAGAGTTGTTGTTTTCTGCTATTTTTGGTTTCAGAAATCCTAGTAAGGAAATATTCTCGGAATTGGACGAAATCAACGCCCAGGGGCCTATTTTGCCACGAAGCTTCCAGAAGACCGAAGGAGTCACGAAGTGGGGCCACGAGGTGGCCAGACACTAGGGCGGCGCGGCCTGGCCCTTGGCCGCGCTGGCCTGTTGTGTGGGGCCCTCTTGCGGCCCCCTGACCTATCTCCTCCGCCTACTTATAGCCTTTGTCGCGAAACCCCCAGTACCGAGAGCCACGATACGGAAAACCTTCCCGAGACGCCGCCGCCGCCAATCCCATCTCGGGGGATTCAGGAGATCGCCTCCGGCACCCTGCCGGAGAGGGGAATCATCTCCCGGAGGACTCTTCACCGCCATGGTCGCCTCCGGAGTGATGAGTGAGTAGTTCACCCCTGGACTATGGGTCCATAGCAGTAGCTAGATGGTCGTCTTCTCCTAATTATGCTTCATTGTCGGGTCTTGTGAGCTGCCTAACATGATCAAGATCATCTATCTGTAATGCTATATGTTGTGTTTGTTGGGATCCGATGGATAGAGAATACTATGTTATGTTGATTATCAATTTATATCTATGTGTTGTTTATGATCTTGCATGCTCTCCGTTGTTAGTAGAGGCTCTGGCCAAATTTTTGCTAGTAACTCCAAGAGGGAGTATTTATGCTCGATAGTGGGTTCATGCCTCCATTAAATCTGGGACAGTGACAGAAAATTCTAAGGTTGTGGATGTGCTGTTGCCACTAGGGATAAAACATCGATGCTATGTCCGAGGATGTAGTTGTTGATTACATTACGCACCATACTTAATGCAATTGTCTGTTGTTTGCAACTTAATACTCGGAAGGGGTTCGGATGATAACTCCGAAGGTGGACTTTTTAGGCATAGATGCATGCCGGATAGCGGTCTATGTACTTTGTCGTAATGCCCAATTAAATCTCACTATACTCATCATATCATGTATGTGCATGGTCATGCCCTCTCTATTTGTCAATTGCCCAACTGTAATTTGTTCACCCAACATGCTTATTCTTATGGGAGAGACACCTCTAGTGAACTGTGGACCCCGGTGCATTCTTTTAATCGAATACAATCTACTGCAATACTTGTTTTACTGTTTTCTGCAAACAATCATCATCCACACTATACATCTAATCCTTTGTTATAGCAAGCCGGTGAGATTGACAACATCACTGTTACGTTGGGGCAAAGTACTTTGTTTTTGTTGTGCAGGTTCCACGTTGGCGCCGGAATCCCTGGTGTTGCGCCGCACTACATCTCGCCGCCATCAACCTTCACGTGCTTCTTGACTCCTACTGGTTCGATAAACCTTGGTTTCTTACTAAGGGAAAACTTGCCGCTGTACGCATCACACCTTCCTCTTGGGGTTCCCAACGGACGCGTGTTGAACGGAAAGACAATACGTCATCTACGCGCAGCAAGCAGATTTTCTGGCGCCGTTGCCGGGGAGATCAAGACACGCTGCAAGGGGAGTCTCCACATCCAACCTCTTTACTTTGTTTTTGTCTTGCTTTGTTTTTGTCTTGCTTTGTTTTATTTACTTTCTTGTTTGCTGCATTATATCAAAACACAAAAAAATTAGTTGCTAGCTTTGCTTTATTTACTGTCTTGCACTCTATATCAAAAACACACAAAAATTAGTTACTTGCATTTTACTTTTGTTACCATGTCTAGCTCTGCACCTGTTACTTCTTCACCTGAGGAATTAGTCTTCACTTTTAAACAAGGGGATGAGGAGAGTTTTAAAGATGCTTGGTCCAGAATTTTTACTTCTTATCGTAAAGCTGAACCTCAAATGACTCTAAATTTGCTCCTTAGTAACTTTTATTTTGGTCTTATGATTCGCTATAGATATGCCTTGGATGCCGTAGTGGGAGGAGATTTCCTTCATTACAATGGGGATAGAGCTTTTAATGCCATAAAGAAGTTGGTTGCATCACATGATTCAGCTAATAACTTTGATTCAACCCTTATTAGCATTTATAATAGATTAAACACTCTTGAGACAAGTGCATCTCGCTTGAATAAAAATTATAGATATGTTTGTAACCGTCTTGATCAATATTTATTGAACTCTGAACCTTCAGTATGGGATCCTACTATTAAAGTTGTTATCGGTGATCAAACTCTTCATGCCAATTGTGATATTATGTCTGAATTTTGCCTTATGCCTAAGAGTATTCATGAATCTTTGACACTTTGGGGATTCGTTGAAGGGGGAGAAGGAATAACTCTTATTGATAACTCTGTTATAATTCCCAAGGGAATAGCTGCGGGTGTGCATACAACCATTCTTGGAAGAACAATATCCATTGATTATCTTGTTATTGAATGTGTAGGAACAGGACAAATCACACTCGGAAGATCCTCGCTCGAAACTATTGGGAGCAGTCATAGATATGGGAGAAGGCACCCTAAGATTCACCTCTACACCGGGGGGTAGACATGTATTCCCTAAATCAAAGAGTAAGAAAAATAACAAGAAAGGTAAGGGTAAAGCCCAAGGTAATGTTGATACACCACCTCTTGATAACACTTGATATACACTTTCTGCGCCTAGCTGAAAGGCGTTAAAGAAAAGCGCTTATGGGAGACAACCCATATTTTTTCTACAGTAATTTTATTTTATATTTGAGTCTTGGAAGTTGTTACTACTGTAGCAACCTCTCCTTATCTTATTTTGTTGCATTGTTGTGCCAAGTAAAGTCGTTGATAGTAAGGTTCATACTAGATTTGGATTACTGCACAGAAACAGATTTCTTTGCTGTCACGAATCTGGGCAGAATTCTCTGTAGATAACTCAGAAAATTATGCCAATTTACGTGAGTGATCGTCAGATATGTACGCAACTTTCATTCAGTTTGAGCATTTTCATTTGAGCAAGTCTGGTGCCTCTTAGAAATTCGTCTTTACGAACTGTTCTGTTTTGACAGATTCTGCCTTTTATTTCGCATTGCCTGTTTTGCTATGCTTGATGGATTTTTCGATTCCATTAACTTCCAGTAGCTTTGTGCAATGTCCAGAAGTGTTAAGAATGATTATGTCACCTCTGAACATGTAAATTTTAATTGTGCACTAACCCTCTAATGAGTTGTTTTGAGTTTGGTGTGGAGGAAGTTTTCAAGGATCAAGAGAGGAGGATGATACAATATGATCAAGGAGAGTGAAAGCTCTAAGCTTGGGGATGCCCCGGTGGTTCACCCCTGCATATTTCAAGAAGACTCAAGCGTCTAAGTGTAACATCCCAAAAATTCAAAACAAAACAAATGATTTTCCCTAGTTCCCAAATTTTGGAAACAACAAAAACTTTTATTAAATTAAGTTTGATACATAGTGATCTTGCTTAATTCCTGTGCTATTGCCATGATTGCTTGTTATTAGTAGTAAATAATCTTAAACCCTAATCCCCACCCCTCTTTTCATCATCCTAGTTAAAATAAAATAAAAGGAAATTAAAATAAGAAAAAGGCATATGTGCCTATGGCTAATTCTATAAATCTTTACCCTAAGCTTTTCTACTTTGCTTAGAGGTTTGGAAAACCTTCACACACCTTATCTAGCACTTATCAAACCAAATCCAAGGTTATTTCCAAAAGAAATAAACAGAAACTAAAAATGCCATAGAGGCATATGTGAGTAAAATAGCAAATTTGTGAATTTGAGAAGATTGACCCTAGGACTTGTTGTGAATGGTTGGATCACCCCTATATACCATTTCAATACTCCACAACCCCATTTGGGTCAAGCCAAGTCAAATTAAAAATCAAATGCAACATATGCATAGAAGCCTATGTGACACATAGCCAATTCACTAAATCTTGACCTATGACTTTAAACCTTGACCAAATGGTGTGAAACCATCTCTAAACCTAATATAACACTAAATGGACCCTAACCCATGTCCAAGTGAAGCAAGATCAACAATTTACAAGTTTATTAAAAATTGACACCTCATCTCTTATGTATTAAGGCCAAATTTGCATATCTTTGAACAAGACCATTTGAATTGGTTTCAATGCTCTTAAAATGTTTCTAAACTAATAAGAACCACATTAGAGTCAAGAAAAGTCAAATCAAATGGAGAGAATTCAAATGGTGAGATAATTCCATTTTTTACTCACATACACATAACACCAATTTTGCAAATCTTCATCAAGGGCCACCTTTGCTTGATCTCTTGTTTGTAAAACTCTTATATATGATAAACAAACACACTTGCATCAAAGAAACCAAAATCAAATCAAAGCAAAACTCAAAATCAACATACATGTGATAATGGTCATTTGGCCATTTTATAAAATGTTCCCCACTTTACCCCTCTGATTTTTACTTTTCTCCAACTAAACTTGGTCAACATTTGCCATGTCATCCAAGACCAAGTGAAAGTGAACAACTTTCATGTTGACCAATAGTGCTAATGTTGACTAGGTTGACCAGTATAGATTTGACAAAATAGGACTTTGAAACAAAGTGTAGATAACCCCATTTTGGAAATGTTGCAAACCTTCACCAAAATGGACACCACCACCATCATTCCCTCACCTTAATTACATGTTTGAGATTCACCAAAAAGAAAACCAAAATTCGACCAAAACCTTCATGCGGCCATTTCATCAAACAGGTGGCAGGCAACATTTTGATTTGGACAAACCCTCTATTACACACTGGTTTTTAGCCTCAACCACTTTAACCTGGTGATCATTAACCTATTGGTACCCTCTCTGCACCAAAGCAAGCCAGGCATTGATGATTAAAGGGAGGACATGATCACAACCACACCTATGCCGGCCATATGGGAGACATCACCATGCCACCCTACCTCAACACCTCTCTCTGGTCCCTCCAACCTTGTCAACTAGACTCACTAGGAAGTACTAAGCCTGCTGGACAAGATCCCAACGCCAAACCATGCACGACAAGCCCTTGCCACGACGTGATCACCACGCCTGGGCGTGCCAGAGCGCGCATGAGCACGTCTCTGGACACGACAGAGCGCACGCTCGCCCGATCGCGTCCGTCCTCCCCTCCTCTTCTCCTTTCGCACGCGCACACACCTACGCACCAGATAGCTCCTGGACAACCCTACTGGCACGCGGGAACGCCCTAGCCATCGCCATGATCAACACCTCTGCCGCCACGGTACTGCGAGCACTCGAGCATCGCCAGCACTCCCTCGTCCTTCCCCTGTCGTCCCTTCACGCTCACTAGCCCCGCCTAGCCGTCGCCTACACAACGCGTCCCTTAGCTTGCCCCTTCGCCGCTCCAGACGCCGGCGCCATTGACAACCTCCCACGGGCACCGCAGCACCTCGACCCCCTATAAAAGGAGGCCACTCCTGGACGATCACAGCACACCAGCAGCCTCCCCTCTCTTCTCTGAACCTCCTCGAGTCCTTCCCCTCTCCAATTAAGCTCACCGTCGCCGGAATTGCACCAGAGTCCGCCGCGACAGCAACCCGACGGAGGAGACGACCCCGACCCCCGCAGCACCTCCCACGACCCTCGTTCGCATCACTGTCGTCTTCCACGCCGAAAGCCCGCCTCACCGAGCCTCGCCGGAGCCCCAGGTACCCACTAGCAACCCCTCTGGCCGCCGGTAGGGTTTGGACCTCGCCGGAGGAGGTGAGCCGCTCGATCCCATGAACGCTCCAGATAGCGCCACGTCGCCCCGCCGGCTGTCTGTGATTCAAATCCAGCCCGTAGCGATACTGGGCCGGCCCATCTCCCCCTCCCGCTGCGCAGCCCATTTAGTTTCCCGCCTAAGCCCAGTATTTCAAATTCAAATAATATGATTCAGCAAATTTTCAATTCTGGCCTGTGTTATAAATTTAATAGTTTAAAATCTACTGAACCAAATTTAGCAAATTTTATATATTCGGAAAGCTTATGAAATTATCTAAACAATGCCACTGGCCTCATGTCCAAATTCGTAGTTGATTTGAAATGATAAAAATAACAAGTCAGGGCCTTTTCTAACTTCAAATAAATATTAAAATTTATCTATAAATGATTTTGAGTTGATTCCAACTCTAATAAATCACAATTGATGTCCTCTAATTGATTATGCAATAATATAGACAGGTTGTTTGTATGATCATGGACTAGATCAAAATATTGGCTATGTAGTCAATACTAGTCCATTTAAACTATTTCAAATTTTAGGAATTTAAATCTACGAGGTGTAGCACCTCATTTAAATCATTTTCTCAAGTATTATGAAGTAATATGATGACCTCTACTGCATAGTTTCATACTTGCTCACTTATAGAATTTAAATCAAAATAGTATTTAATATTGCCATGGTTATTTAAATCACATGAGATGATGAATCTCATTTAAATCTTTTCTCTCAAATAATAAGTGTGAAGTGTTGACCTTGGTCAACATGGGATCATCCCTGGTTATTTGAGAAGATTAAATCTTAAGAAGAATTCAATGAGAGGAAATTATTTCTCCCAAACCAAAGAGAAACCCTAATTCCAATTTTTAATGAGAGGAAATTATTTTCCTAATATTAAATAAGGAAACCCTAGCATAAATTGTGAATAAATGTTAGGTAGTGATGTTAGATCATTTGTGTGAGCCAATAAGGCTAGTTAAGATTACTTAAGTGTTGTTTGGTGATTGTGTACCTCGTATTCATTTATAGACGTTAGTACCGGAGACTATCAAGAGGAAGAGGTCTGCTACCAAGAGGAAGAGCAAGAAAACTTTGATCACCTCGCCAATCAAGGCAAGCTATTACCAATGCAAGCTAATATTCTTGCTAAGTGCAAAGCTCTACAAGAGCAAGGCACCACCACATTTTACTTTATGCTTAGTGATCCCATCCCAAGTTTTACTTTACAAGCTTTATTGTTTTTGGTTTATTAAAGTTAACCATTTTTTATTCATGATTCAATTGGTTTAGGTATAGAGTAGAACAAGAGCATCAAAGTTAGCTCAGAGCAAGACAAGCTAGTTAGTACCCCTCATGACTAGTTGCTAGTGCTAAACAAATAAAATTGACTACTCTAGATGGGAATATGTGAAATGAAGTGACTTTGAAAACCTTGGAATGATGATTCATTCTATTGAAAGATTTTGAAGGTGAATATGACTTGTGAATGACTTGGGGAATTTTACAAAAACTGATGGTTGGGTTCGGATGCGATACCATTCCAATTTTGCAAGTACCCCCACAATACCCAACATGGGTAAGGGCTTAACTAGAAATTTATGTGCTTTAGTATGGGTTCCCTCTGAACAAGCGTCATCGGGGTTAGGCTGAAGGCTGCCTCTACAACAAAAGAAGTGATACGATATGACGTGAATGAGGTGAATGTCCGGCCCAAGCCCTGTGCAGTTCCCAGGCTGACAGTCTGTCTTCACTGGGAGGCCAAGCTCATGGGGAGAGGTGCCTATACTAGAGTATGTAAGTGAAAGGTTATGGTTGGTAGTCCGCATACGGAGTATGATAAATCAGGGCCAGTTAACCCTGACGGATTATTGCAAATATTGTGGCACAAGTGTACGACCTCTGCAGAGTGTAGAACTATTCGAATAGCCGCGTCCACGGTTATGGACGGTTGGAAAGGCCATACTGTTCCGTCATCAGACCATTTTAAAAAATGTGACATGTGACTTATGACTTGATTTTGAAAGGTGAATGGTGACTCTGATTTGAATCGCAACAAGAGTTGTGGGAATGACACTAATGTTCCCACTTGAGTTAGTCTAGTAATTCAAGCATCTTTACTAAATGTTTATGAAATAAACTTGGCTTTATGCAAATAAACCTAGAGCTTAGTATCCCCTTACTATAATTGATGGTGCTTACACTAGTATTAGTTTGCGAGTACTTTAAAGTACTCATGGCTTTGTCCCTGGCTATTCAAATGGCCAGGCTATGAAGGTGAACAACAGTACGAGGAAGATGGACAGCAGGACGTCTACGACAACTAGGACTACTCCTGACGTCAAGCGTTGGCCTGTGGATTAGATAGCCACTACTACTTCGCTTCCGCTATTTGTGATGTTCGTTGATCGATAGATCAACTACTATTGTAATATTGGATCATGTGATCTACCTTTGTAAGACGATTATGTGTTGTAATAAATGATGACTCCATGATATTCAACTATTATGTCTCGCAACAACAGTATTCCTGGGATTGCGATGTATGGCATAATAGGCATCTGGACTTAAAAATCCGGGTGTTGACAAGTTGGTATCAGAGCCATTGTTTGACCTTAGGAGACCCTAGTTAGAATGGACGTCTGAAAAATTTAGTTTCAAAACCAACGAAGTGAATATTTATGAAAATTTATTCTTACTCTTACCCTTGAGATCTTTGCAAAATAATAATCCATGCACTACTTTTCCTTGAAGTTTCTACATAAAAGTTTGCACACTTGATCACTTCTTTAACTTACTTATCCTAATTGCTCACAGATGGAGTACCAATGGGAGTTCTATCAGCCTGGTCACGGAGGCGACCTAAGGTTCGAAAAGGATTTGAAGCAACTAGTGGAATATCTGGGACACCCGTATCCCGAGTTCTTCGGAATACCCCTCAAAAATCACTCCGGAGAACCACCTCGGTGGGAAGTTTCTACTGATCTACGAAGAAAGCTTGGAGCCCCGGTATGGGAAACCATCCGGTTTTCACGTAACGGGAAACACTTGGAAGGAAGGACTAGTCAGAGCTATGCAAGAAGCAATCTTCCGTCTGTGCGGACAAAATGAGAACAAGATCAAGAACACTCGCTTCGTCTACTACCCAAGACATGACTCCATGGGAAGATCGATGACCATGCCACCGCCCACGGAGATGAACCCCTATGAAGCACACCAGGACTTCAGGAGGTACAAAACCCGCAGGGATTTGGACAACGCCCTCGCTTCTCGCTAAGCACATTACCCGTGAAGACAAAGAATTCCACCCGGAAGAGTAGTATCACCCCAGCACTTAAGTAGGTGTGAGTTTGTATCAGGATCCCCTTGTATCGTAGAGCGATGAATGGTTCTTCAAACCAACGGTGTGTTAGCTTTGTAATATGTGATGTTTGGTATGAATGAAAAAGTGTTGCTGGTTTTTACCCCCGCAACACTACTCAAGTCTTCAATTTATGAACTTCTTAAATTTTAACAAAACAAACCCTAGAAATTTCCCTCTTATCTTATCATCTACCTCAATGTTCAGATGGCCCCACCAACCCGCAACGCCACCCAGGATGCCATGATGCAACTGCTGCAGACGATGATGGCAGACCGAGAAGCCGAAAGAGCTGAACGCCAAGCAAACCTTGCCGCACTACAACAGATAGCCCAGAACAATCAAGGCCACGGAAACCACGATCACCCTGGATCGAAGCTGAAGAATTTTCAGAACACCAACCCACCGATATTCAACAAGACTGAAGAGCCACTTGATGCTGATGACTGGCTCCAGACCATGGAGAACAACCTTGAAGTTGCGGGAGTTGAAGCCGCAGAAAAAGTACTGTTCGCCACCCACTACCTGTCAGGACCTGCCAGAGCCTGGTGGACAAGTGCACGTGCAATGAATGCGGGACAAATGATGACCTGGGAAGACTTCAAGATGAAGTTCAGCAAGTACCATGTGCCCCAAGGACTGATCAAGAAGATGAGAGACGAGTTCCGCGAACTCAAACAAGGAAGGATGTCCGTGGTGGAATACCGCGACAGGTTTCTCACTCTGTCAAGGTACGCCCCGGATGAGACCGACACCAATGAGAAGAGAAAGGAAAGATTTCTGAACGGATCGCACGACGAGATGCAAACCGTGTTAGTGAACATTCCGTTCGGCCGACTTGGAAGCCCTCGTGGACTCAGCCATACGGATGGAAGGAAAGCTGCATCGGGCCAATGAGAACCGCAAGCGCAGAATGATGAACCAGAGTGGACCCCACCATACCCGTAAGCACCGCAATAACTCCTCTGGAGGATTCACCCCCAGAAACAACAGGCCACCTGCTCAGACTTATCGCCCCAACTACACCAACAACAACGGAGGACCCCCGAAGCCCGGAGGCAACAACAACAACAGCCACCACAACAACAACAACCCCAACCTCAACAGCAACAATGGGAACACCAACAACACCAACACTGGCCCGAGGACTGGAAGCAATGCCATCCCCGTCACCCCGAAGGACAAGTCAACGGTGAACTGCTATGAATGTGGAGTTGTGGGTCACTACTCCAATGAGTGTCCCAAGAAGCTTGCCAAGATTGCCGCCAACACCGCTGCACCTGCCCAGCAACAGCGCCGCTTTGCAGGTAGAAGGAACCAGAACAACAACAACGGCCGTCTCTACCACATGACTGCCACTGAAGCCTAGGAAGCACCCCAGACCATGCCAAGTATGTCTTCCTGTTAATCAAAATGCTCAATCTCTCTTAGGAACCTAACTTTTCTTAAAATCTCGGGACGAGATTTGTTTAAGGGGGAAGGGTTTGTAACATCCCAAAAATTCAAAACAAAACAAATGATTTTCCCTAGTTCCCAAATTTTGGAAACAACAAAAACTTTTATTAAATTAAGTTTGATACATAGTGATCTTGCTTAATTCCTGTGCTATTGCCATGATTGCTTGTTATTAGTAGTTGAAATAATCTTAAACCCTAATCCCCACCCCTCTTTTCATCATCCTAGTTAAAATAAAATAAAAGGAAATTAAAATAAGAAAAAGGCATATGTGCCTATGGCTAATTCTATAAATCTTTACCCTAAGCTTTTCTACTTTGCTTAGAGGTTTGGAAAACCTTCACACACCTTATCTAGCACTTATCAAACCAAATCCAAGGTTATTTCCAAAAGAAATAAACAGAAACTAAAAATGCCATAGAGGCATATGTGAGTAAAATAGCAAATTTGTGAATTTGAGAAGATTGACCCTAGGACTTGTTGTGAATGGTTGATCACCCCTATATACCATTTCAATACTCCACAACCCCATTTGGGTCAAGCCAAGTCAAATTAAAAATCAAATGCAACATATGCATAGAAGCCTATGTGACACATAGCCAATTCACTAAATCTTGACCTATGACTTTAAACCTTGACCAAATGGTGTGAAACCATCTCTAAACCTAATATAACACTAAATGGACCCTAACCCATGTCCAAGTGAAGCAAGATCAACAATTTACAAGTTTATTAAAAATTGACACCTCATCTCTTATGTATTAAGGCCAAATTTGCAAATCTTTGAACAAGACCATTTGAATTGGTTTCAATGCTCTTAAAATGTTTCTAAACTAATAAGAACCACATTAGAGTCAAGAAAGTCAAATCAAATGGAGAGAATTCAAATGGTGAGATAATTCCATTTTTTACTCACATACACATAACACCAATTTTGCAAATCTTCATCAAGGGCCACCTTTGCTTGATCTCTTGTTTGTAAAACTCTTATATATGATAAACAAACACACTTGCATCAAAGAAACCAAAATCAAATCAAAGCAAAACTCAAAATCAACATACATGTGATAATGGTCATTTGGCCATTTTATAAAATGTTCCCCACTTTACCCCTCTGATTTTTACTTTTCTCCAACTAAACTTGGTCAACATTTGCCATGTCATCCAAGACCAAGTGAAAGTGAACAACTTTCATGTTGACCAATAGTGCTAATGTTGACTAGGTTGACCAAGTATAGATTTGACAAAATAGGACTTTGAAACAAAGTGTAGATAACCCCATTTTGGAAATGTTGCAAACCTTCACCAAAATGGACACCACCACCATCATTCCCTCACCTTAATTACATGTTTGAGATTCACCAAAAAGAAAACCAAAATTCGACCAAAACCTTCATGCGGCCATTTCATCAAACAGGTGGCAGGCAACATTTTGATTTGGACAAACCCTCTATTACACACTGGTTTTTAGCCTCAACCACTTTAACCTGGTGATCATTAACCTACTGGTACCCTCTCTGCACCAAAGCAAGCCAGGCATTGGTGATTAAAGGGAGGACATGATCACAACCACACCTATGCCGGCCATGGGAGACATCACCATGCCACCCTACCTCAACACCTCTCTCTGGTCCCTCCAACCTTGTCAACTAGACTCACTAGGAAGTACTAAGCCTGCTGGACAAGATCCCAACGCCAAACCATGCACGACAAGCCCTTGCCACGACGTGATCACCACGCCTGGGCGTGCCAGAGCGCGCATGAGCACGTCTCTGGACACGACAGAGCGCACGCTCGCCCGATCGCGTCCGTCCTCCCCTCCTCTTCTCCTTTCGCACGCGCACACACCTACGCACCAGATAGCTCCTGGACAACCCTACTGGCACGCGGGAACGCCCTAGCCATCGCCATGATCAACACCTCTGCCGCCACGGTACTGCGAGCACTCGAGCATCGCCAGCACTCCCTCGTCCTTCCCCTGTCGTCCCTTCACGCTCGCTAGCCCCGCCTAGCCGTCGCCTACACAACGCGTCCCCTAGCTTGCCCCTTCGCCGCTCCAGACGCCGGCGCCATTGACAACCTCCCACGGGCACCGCAGCACCTCGACCCCCTATAAAAGGAGGCCACTCCTGGACGATCACAGCACACCAGCAGCCTCCCCTCTCTTCTCTGAACCTCCTCGAGTCCTTCCCCTCTCCAATTAAGCTCACCGTCGCCGGAATTGCACCGGAGTCCGCCGCGACAGCAACCCGACGGAGGAGACGACCCCGACCCCCGCAGCACCTCCCACGACCCTCGTTCGCATCACCGTCGTCTTCCACGCCGAAAGCCCGCCTCGCCGAGCCTCGCCGGAGCCCCAGGTACCCACTAGCAACCCCTCTGGCCGCCGGTAGGGTTTGGACCTCGCCGGAGGAGGTGAGCCGCTCGATCCCATGAACGCTCCAGATAGCGCCACGTCGCCCCGCCGGCTGTCTGTGATTCAAATCCAGCCCGTAGCGATACTGGGCCGGCCCATCTCCCCCTCCCGCTGCGCAGCCCATTTAGTTTCCCGCCTAAGCCCAGTATTTCAAATTCAAATAATATGATTCAGCAAATTTTCAATTCTGGCCTGTGTTATAAATTGAATAGTTTAAAATCTACTGAACCAAATTTAGCAAATTTTATATATTCGGAAAGCTTATGAAATTATCTAAACAATGCGACTGGCCTCATGTCCAAATTCGTAGTTGATTTGAAATGATAAAAATAACAATTCAGGGCCTTTTCTAACTTCAAATAAATATTAAAATTTATCTATAAATGATTTTGAGTTGATTCCAACTCTAATAAATCACAATTGATGTCCTCTAATTGATTATGCAATAATATAGACAGGTTGTTTGTATGATCATGGACTAGATCAAAATATTGGCTATGTAGTCAATACTAGTCCATTTAAACTATTTCAAATTTTAGGAATTTAAATCTATGAGGTGTAGCACCTCATTTAAATCATTTTCTCAAGTATTATGAAGTAATATGATGACCTCTACTGCATAGGTTCATACTTGCTCACTTATAGAATTTAAATCAAAATAGTATTTAATATTGCCATGGTTATTTAAATCACATGAGATGATGAATCTCATTTAAATCTTTTCTCTCAAATAATAAGTGTGAAGTGTTGACCTTGGTCAACATGGGATCATCCCTGGTTATTTGAGAAGATTAAATCTTAAGAAGAATTCAATGAGAGGAAATTATTTCTCCCAAACCAAAGAGAAACCCTAATTCCAATTTTTAATGAGAGGAAATTATTTTCCTAATATTAAATAAGGAAACCCTAGCATAAATTGTGAATAAATGTTAGGTAGTGATGTTAGATCATTTGTGTGAGCCAATAAGGCTAGTTAAGATTACTTAAGTGTTGTTTGGTGATTGTGTACCTCGTATTCATTTATAGACGTTAGTACCGGAGACTATCAAGAGGAAGAGGTCTGCTACCAAGAGGAAGAGCAAGAAAACTTTGATCACCTCGCCAATCAAGGCAAGCTATTACCAATGCAAGCTAATATTCTTGCTAAGTGCAAAGCTCTACAAGAGCAAGGCACCACCACATTTTACTTTATGCTTAGTGATCCCATCCCAAGTTTTACTTTACAAGCTTTATTGTTTTTGGTTTATTAAAGTTAACCATTTTTGATTCATGATTCAATTGGTTTAGGTATAGAGTAGAACAAGAGCATCAAAGTTAGCTCAGAGCAAGACAAGCTAGTTAGTACCCCTCATGACTAGTTGCTAGTGCTAAACAAATAAAATTGACTACTCTAGATGGGAATATGTGAAATGAAGTGACTTTGAAAACCTTGGAATGATGATTCATTCTATTGAAAGATTTTGAAGGTGAATATGACTTGTGAATGACTTGGGGAATTTTACAAAAACTGATGGTTGGGTTCGGATGCGATACCATTCCAATTTTGCAAGTACCCCCACAATACCCAACATGGGTAAGGGCTTAACTAGAAATTTATGTGCTTTAGTATGGGTTCCCTCTGAACAAGCGTCATCGGGGTTAGGCTGAAGGCTGCCTC
The DNA here is from genome assembly GCF_022539505.1 of Lolium rigidum. Taxonomy (NCBI): domain Eukaryota; kingdom Viridiplantae; phylum Streptophyta; class Magnoliopsida; order Poales; family Poaceae; genus Lolium; species Lolium rigidum. The sequence continues at coordinate 361,330,851 of NC_061510.1, read as the reverse complement.
TACAACAAAAGAAGTGATACGATATGACGTGAATGAGGTGAATGTCCGGCCCAAGCCCTGTGCGGCTCCCGAGCCGACAGTCTGTCTTCACCGGGAGGCCAAGCTCATGGGGAGAGGTGCCTATACTAGAGTATGTAAGTGAAAGGTTATGGTTGGTAGTCCGCATACGGAGTATGATAAATCAGGGCCGATTAACCCCGACGGATTATTGCAAATATTGTGGCACAAGTGTACGACCTCTGCAGAGTGTAGAACTATTCGAATAGCCGCGTCCACGGTTATGGACGGTTGGAAAGGCCATACTGTTCCGTCATCAGACCATTTTCAAAAATGTGACATGTGACTTATGACTTGATTTTGAAAGGTGAATGGTGACTCTGATTTGAATCGCAACAGAGTTGTGGGAATGACACTAATGTTCCCACTTGAGTTAGTCTAGTAATTCAAGCATCTTTACTAAATGTTTATGAAATAAACTTGGCTTTATGCAAATAAACCTAGAGCTTAGTATCCCCTTACTATAATTGATGGTGCTTACACTAGTATTAGTTTGCGAGTACTTTAAAGTACTCATGGCTTTGTCCCTGGCTATTCAAATGGCCAGGCTATGAAGGTGAACAGACAGATACGAGGAAGATGGACAGCAGGACGTCTACGACAACTAGGACTACTCCCGACGTCAAGCGTTGGCCCGTGGATTAGATAGCCACTACTACTTCGCTTCCGCTATTTGTGATGTTCGTTGATCGATAGATCAACTACTATTGTAATATTGGATCATGTGATCTACCTTTGTAAGACGATTATGTGTTGTAATAAATGATGACTCCATGATATTCAACTATTATGTCTCGCAACAACAATATTCCTGGGATTGCGATGTATGGCATAATAGGCATCTGGACTTAAAAATCCGGGTGTTGACACTAAGCTTGGGGATGCCCAAGGCATCCCTTTCTTCATCGACAACATTATCAGGTTCCTCTAGTGAAACTATATTTTTATTCCGTCACATCTTATGCACTTTGCTTGGAGCGTCGGTTTGTTTTTGTTTTTGTTTTGTTTTAATAAAATGGATCCTAGCATTCATTGTGTGGGAGAGAGACACGCTCCGCTGTTGCATATGGACAAATATGTCCTTAGGCTTTACTCATAATATTCATGGCGAAGGTTGAATCTTCTTCGTTAAATTGTTATATGGTTGGAAACGGGAAATGCTACATGTAGTAATTGGTAAAATGCCTTGGATAATTTGATACTTGGCAATTGTTGTGCTCATGTTTAAGCTCTTGCGTCATATACTTTGCACCTATTAATGAAGAAATACATAGAGCTTGCTAAAATTTGGTTTGCATAATTGGTCTCTCTAAAGTCTAGATAATTTCTAGTAAGGATTGAACAACAAGGAAGACGGTGTAGAGTCTTATAATGTTTACAATATGTCTTTTATGTGAGTTTTGCTGCACCAGTTCATCCTTGTGTTTGTCTCAAATAACCTTGCTAGCCTAATCCTTGTATCGAGAGGGAATACTTCTCATGCATCCAAAATCCTTGAGCCAACCACTATGCCATTTGTGTCCACCATACCTACCTACTACATGGTATTTCTCCGCCATTCCAAAGTAAATTGCTTGAGTGCTACCTTTAAATTTCTATCCTTCATCTTTACAATATATACCTCATGGGACAAATAGCCTAAAAACTATTGTGGTATTGACTATGTACTTATGCACTTTATCTCTTATTAAGTTGCTTGTTGTGCGATAACCATGTTCCTGGGGACGCCATCAACTACTCTTTGTTGAATATCATGTGAGTTGCTATGCATGTCCGTCTTGTCTGAAGTAAGGGAGATTTACCACTTATTTAATGGTTAGAGCATGCATAATGTTAGAGAAGAACATTGGGCCGCTAACTAAAGCCATGATCCATGGTGGAAGTTTCAGTTTTGGACAAATATCCTCAATCTCATATGAGAACATTAATTGTTGCTAAATGCTTATGCATTAAAGAGGAGTCCATTATCTGTTGTCTATGTTGTCCCGGTATGGATGTCTAAGTTGAGAATAATCAAAAGCAAGAAATCCAATGCGAGCTTTCTCCTTAGACCTTTGTACAGGCGGTATAGAGGTACCCTTTTGTGACACTTGGTTAAAACATATGTATTGCGATGATAATCCAGGTAATCCGAGCTAATTAGGACAAGGTGCGGGCACTATTAGTATACTATGCATGAGGCTTGCAACTTGTAAGATATAATTTACATGATACATATGCTTTATTACTACCGTTGACAAAATTGTTTCTTGTTTTCAAAACCAAAGCTCTAGCACAAATATAGCAATCAATGCTTCCTCTCGCGAAGGGCCTTTCTTTTACTTTTATGTTGAGTCAGTTCACCTATTTCTCTCCACCTCAAGAAGCAAACACTTGTGTGAACTGTGCATTGATTCCTACATACTTGCATATTGCACTTGTTATATTACTCTGCATTGACAACTATCCATGAGATATACATGTTACAAGTTGAAAGCAACCGCTGAAACTTAATCTTCCTTTGTGTTGCTTCAATACCTCTACTTTGATTTATTGCTTTATGAGTTAACTCTTATGCAAGACTTATTGATGCTTGTCTTGAAAGTGCTATTCATGAAAAGTCTTTGCTATATGATTCATTTGTTTACTCATGTCATTTACCATTGCTTTGATCGCTGCATTCATTACATATGCTTACAATAGTATGATCGAGGTTATGATGGCATGTCACTCCAGAAATTATCTTTGTTATCGTTTACCTACTCGGGACGAGCAGGAACTAAGCTTGGGGATGCTGATACGTCTCCGACGTATCGATAATTTATTATGTTCCATGCCACATTATTGATGATACCTACATGTTTTATGCACACTTTATGTCATATTTATGCATTTTCCGGCACTAACCTATTAACGAGATGCCGAAGAGCCAGTTGCTGTTTTCTGCTGTTTTTGGTTTCAGAAATCCTAGTAAGGAAATATTCTCGGAATTGGACGAAATCAACGCCCAGGGGCTATTTTGCCACGAAGCTTCCAGAAGACCGAAGGAGTCACGAAGTGGGGCCACGAGGTGGCCAGACACTAGGGCAGCGCGGCCTGGCCCTTGGCCGTGCCGGCCTGTTGTGTGGGTCCCTCGTGCGGCCCCCTGACCTATCTCCTCCGCCTACTTATAGCCTTCGTCGCGAAACCCCCAGTACCGAGAGCCACGATACAGAAAACCTTCCAGAGACGCCGCCGCCAATCCCATCTCGGGGGATTCAGGAGATCGCCTCCGGCACCCTGCCGGAGAGGGGAATCATCTCCCGGAGGACTCTTCACCGCCATGGTCGCCTCCGGAGTGATGAGTGAGTAGTTCACCCCTGGACTATGGGTCCATAGCAGTAGCTAGATGGTCGTCTTCTCCTAATTATGCTTCATTGTCGGGTCTTGTGTGCTGCCTAACATGATCAAGATCATTTATCTGTAATGCTATATGTTGTGTTTGTTGGAATCCGATGGATAGAGAATACTATGTTATGTTGATTATCAATTCATATCTATGTGTTGTTTATGATCTTGCATGCTCTCCGTTGTTAGTAGAGGCTCTGGCCAAGTTTTTGCTAGTAACTCCAAGAGGGAGTATTTATGCTCGATAGTGGGTTCATGCCTCCATTAAATCTGGGACAGTGACAGAAAGTTCTAAGGTTGTGGATGTGATGTTGCCACTAGGGATAAAACATCGATGCTTGTCCGAGGATGTAGTTGTTGATTACATTACGCACCATACTTAATGCAATTGTCTGTTGTTTGCAACTTAATACTGGAAGGGGTTCGGATGATAACCTGAAGGTGGACTTTTTAGGCATAGATGCATGCTGGATAGCGGTCTATGTACTTTGTCGTAATGCCCAGTTAAATCTCACTATACTCATCATATCATGTATGTGCATGGTCATGCCCTCTCTATTTGTCAATTGCCCAACTGTAATTTGTTCACCCAACATGCTTATTCTTATGGGAGAGACACCTCTAGTGAACTGTGGACCCCCGGTCCATTCTTTTAATCGAATACAATCTGCTGCAATACTTGTTTTGCTGTTTTCTGCCAACAATCGTCATCCACACTATACATCTAATCCTTTGTTACACCAAGCCGGTGAGATTGACAACCTCACTGTTACGTTGGGGCAAAGTATTTTGTTTGTGTTGTGCAGGTTCCACGTTGGCGCCGGAATCCCTGGTGTTGCGCCGCACTACATCTCGCCGCCATCAACCTTCACGTGCTTCTTGACTCCTACTGGTTCGATAAACCTTGGTTTCTTACTGAGGGAAAACTTGCCGCTGTACGCATCACACCTTCCTCTTGGGGTTCCCAACGGACGCGTGTTGAACGGAAAGACAATACGTCATCTACGCGCAGCACACATCCACAACCTTAGAACTTTCTGTCACTGTCCCAGATTTAATGGAGGCATGAACCCACTATCGAGCATAAATACTCCCTCTTGGAGTTACAAGTAACGACTTGGCCAGAGCCTCTACTAATAACGGAGAGCATGCAAGATCATAAACAACACATAGATGATAGATTGATAATCAACATAACATAGCATTCATTATTCATCGGATCCCAACAAACGCAACATGTAGCATTACAGATAGATGATCTTGATCATGTTAGGCAGCTCACAAGATCCAACAATGATAGCACAATTAGGAGAAGACGACCATCTAGCTACTGCTATGGACCCATAGTCCAGGGGTGAACTACTCACACATCACTCCGGAGGCGACGATGGCGGTGAAGAGTCCTCCGGGAGATGATTCCCCTCTCCGGCAGGGTGCCGGAGGCGATCTCCTGAATCCCCCGAGATGGGATTGGCGGCGGCGGCGTCTCTGGAAGGTTTTCCGTATCGTGGCTCTCGGTACTGGAACTATTATCGATGAAGGCTTAAGTAGGCGGAAGGGTAGGTCAGGGGCGCCACGAGGGGCCCACACAGTAGGGCCGCGCTGCCAGGAGGTGGGCCGCGCTGCCCTGTTGTGTGGCCGCCTCGTCGCCCCACTTCGTATCTCCTCCGGACTTCTGGAAGCTTCGTGGAAAAATAAGACCCCGGGCGTTGATTTCGTCCAATTCCGAGAATATTTCCTTACTAGGATTTCGAAACCAAAAACAGCAGAAAACAACGAATCGGCTCTTCGGCATCTCGTTAATAGGTTAGTGCTGGAAAATGCATAAATATGACATAAAGTATGTATAAAACATGTAGGTATTGTCATAAAACAAGCATGGAACATAAGAAATTATCGATACGTTGGAGACGTATCAGCATCCCCAAGCTTAGTTCCTACTCGTCCCGAGTAGGTAAACGATAACAAAGATAATTTTTGAAGTGACATGCCATCATAATCTTGATCAATACTATTGTAAGCACATGTAATGAATGCAGCGATTCGAAGCAATGGTAAAGACAATGAGTAAACAACTGAATCATATAGCAAAGACTTTTCATGAATAGTACTTTCAAGACAAGCATCAATGAGTTTTGCATAAGAGTTAGCTCATAAAGCAATAAATTCATAGTAAAGGCATTGAAGCAACACAAAGGAAGATTAAGTTTCAGCGGTTGCTTTCAACTTGTAACATGTATATCTAATGGATAGTTGTCAATATAAAGTAAAATAATAAGTGCAATATGCGAGTATGTAGGAATCAATGCACAGTTAACACAAGTGTTTGCTTCTTGAGATGGAAGGAAGTGGGTAAACTGACTCAACATAAAAGTAGAAGAATGGCCCTTCGGAGAGGGAAGCATCGATTGCTATATTTGTGCTAGAGCTTTTATTTTGAAAACAAGAAACAATTTTGTCAACGGTAGTAATAAAGCATATGTATTATGTAAATTATATCCTACAAGTTGCAAGCCTCATGCATAGTATACTAATAGTGCCCGCACCTTGTCCTAATTAGCTCGGATTAACATGGATTATCATCGCAATACATATGTTTTAACCAAGTATCACAAAGGGGTACCTCTATGCTGCCTGTACAAAGGTCTAAGGAGAAAGCTCGCATTGGATTTCTCGCTTTTGATTATTCTCAACTTAGACATCCATACCGGGACAACATAGACAACAGATAATGCTCCTCTTTAATGCATAAGCATTCAACAACAAATAATATCCTCATAAGAGATTGAGGATTGTTGTCCAAAACTGAAACTTCCACCATGGATCATGGCTTTAGTTAGCGGCCCAATGTTCTTCTCTAACAATATGCATACTCAAACCATTCAACTCATGATAAATCACCCTTACTTCAGACAAGACGAACATGCATAGCAACTCACATGATATTCAACAAAGGGTAGTTGATGGCGTCCCCAGGAACATGGTTATCGCACAACAAGCAACTTAATAAGAAATAAGATACATAAGTACATATTCAATACCACAATAGTTTTTTAGGCTATTTGTCCCATGAGCTATATATTGCAAAGACAAAGAATAGAAATTTTAAAGGTAGCACTCAAGCAATTTACTTTGGAATGGCGGAGAAATACCATGTAGTAGGTAGGTATGGTGGACACAAATGGCATAGTTATTGGCTCAAGGATTTGGATGCACGAGAAGTAATCCCTCTCAATACAAGGCTTAGGCTAGCAAGGTTATTTGAAACAAACACAAGTATGAACCGGTACAGCAAAACTCACATAAAAACATATTGCAAGCATTATAAGACTCTACACCGTCTTCCTTGTTGTTCGACCCTTACTAGAAAATATCTAGACCTTAGAGAGACCAATCATGCAAACCAAATTTTAGCAAGCTCTATGTATTTCTTCATTAATAGGTGAAAAGTATATGATGCAAGAGCTTAAACATGATCCTTATGAGCATAACAATTGCCAAGTATCAAATTATTCAAGACATTCTACCAATTACCACATGTAGCATTTCCCGTTTCCAACCATATAACAATTAATGAAGCAGTTTTAACCTTCGCCATGAACATTATGAGTAAAGCCTAAGGACATATTTGTCCACATGCAACAGCGGAGCGTGTCTCTCTCCCACACAATGAATGCTAGGATCCAACTTTATTCAAACAAAACAAAAATAAAAACATACAGACGCTCCAAGTAAAGCACATAAGATGTGACGGAATAAAAATATAGTTTCACTAGAGGAACCTGATAGTGTTGTCGATGAAGAAGGGGATGCCTTGGGCATCCCCAAGCTTAGATGCTTGAGTCTTCTTGAAATATGCAGGGATGAACCACCGGGGCATCCCCAAGCTTAGAGCTTTCACTCTCCTTGATCATATTGTATCATCCTCCTCTCTTGATCCTTGAAAACTTCCTCCACACCAAACTCAAAACAACTCATTAGAGGGTTAGTGCATAATCAAAATTCACATGTTCAGAGGTGACATAATCATTCTTAACACATCTGGACATTGCACAAAGCTACTGAAAGTTAATGGAATAAAGAAATCCATCAAGCATAGCAAAACAGGCAATGCGAAATAAAAGGCAGAATCTGTCAAAATAGAACAGTCCGTAAAGACGATTTTTTTAGGTGCACCAGACTTGCTCAAATGAAAATGCTCAAATTGAATGAAAGTTGCGTACATATCTGCGGATCACTCACGTAAATTGGCAGAATTTTCTGAGTTACCTACAGATCCTACTGCTCAAATTCGTGACAGCAAGAAATCTGTTTCTGCGCAGCAATCCAAATCTAGTATGAACATTACTATCAAAGACTTTACTTGGCACAACAATGCAGCAAAATTAAGATAAGGAGAGGTTGCTACAGTAGTAACAACTTCCAGGACTCAAATATAAAACAAAAGTGCAGAAGTAAAATCATGGGTTGTCTCCCATAAGCGCTTTTCTTTAACGCCTTTCAGCTAGGCGCAGAAAGTGTGTATCAAGTAACATCAAGAGACGAAGCATCAACATCATAATTTGTTCTAATGATAGAATCAAAAGGGAACTTCATTCTCTTTCTAGGGAAGTGTTCCATACCTTTCTTGAGAGGAAATTGATATTTAATATTACCTTCTTTCATATCAATAATAGCACCAACAGTTCGAAGAAAAGGTCTTCCCAATATAATGGGACAAGATGCATTGCATTCAATATCCAAGACAACAAAATCAACGGGGACAACGTTATTGTTAACCGTAATGCGAACATTATCAACTCTCCCCAAAGGTTTATTTGTAGAGTTATCAGCAAGATTAACATCCAAATAACAATTTTTCAATGGTGGCAAGTCAAGTATATTATAGATTTTCCTAGGCATAACGGAAATACTTGCACCAAGATCACATAAAGCATTACAATCAAAGTCATTGACCTTCATCTTAACGATGGGCTCCCAACCATCCTCTAACTTCCTAGGAATAGAAGCTTCACGATTTAATTTCTCTTCTCTAGCTTTTATGAGAGCATTTGTAATATGTTTTGTAAAGGCCAAATTTATAGCACTAGCATTAGGACTTTTAGCAAGTTTTTGTAAGAACTTTATAACTTCAGAGATGTGACAATCATCAAAATCTAAACCATTATGATCTAAAGCAATGGGATCATTATCCCCAACATTAGAATTTTTTTAGCAGTTTTATTACAGGCAGTTTCAGCAGATTTATCAGTTTCAGGCAGTTTTTCACGCTTTGCATTAGAAGTAGAAACATTGCCAACACCAATTCTTTTACCATTAATAGTAGGAGGTGCAGCAACATGTGAAGCATTAGCATTACTAGTGGTGGTAATAGTCCAAACTTTAGCTACATTATTATCTTTAGCATTTTCTTCTTTCTCCCACCTAGCACGCAATTCGGCCATCAATCTTATATTCTCATTAATTATAACTTGGATGGCGTTTGCTGTAGAAAATGACTTAATATCTTTATTTTCATTAGGCATAACTTTCGATTTCAAAAGATCAACTTCAGCAGCAAGACTATCAACTTTAGAAGCAAGTATATCAATTTTCCCAAGCTTTTCTTCAACAAATTTGTTAAAAGCAGTTTGTGTACTAATAAATTCTTTAAGCATGGCTTCAAGACCAGGGGGTGTATTCCTATTAATGTTGTAAGAATTCCCATAAGAATTACCATACCCGTTACCATTATTATAAGGATATGGCCTATAGTTGTTACTAGAATTATTCCGATAAGCATTGTTGTTGAAATTATTATTTTTAATGAAGTTCACATCAACATGTTCTTCTTGAGCAACCAATGAAGCTAACGGAACATTATTAGGATCAACATTAGATCTACCATTCACAGGCATAGACATAATAGCATCAATCTTATCACTCAAGGAGGAGGTTTCTTCGACAGAATTTACCTTCTTACCTTGTGGAGCTCTTTCCGTGTGCCATTCAGAGTAATTAATCATCATATTATCAAGAAGCTTTGTTGCGTCGCCTAGAGTGATGGACATAAAAGTACCTCCAGCAGCTGAATCCAATAGGTTCCGCGAAGAAAAATTCAGTCCTGCATAAAAGGTTTGGACGATCATCCAAGTAGTCAGTCCATGGGTAGGGCAATTTTCAACCAAAGATTTCATTCTTTCCCATGCTTGGGCAACATGCTCATTATCCAATTGTTTAAAATTCATTATGCTACTTCTCAAAGATATAATTTTAGCAGGAGGATAATATCTACCAATGAAAGCATCCTTACATTTAGTCCATGAATCAATACTATTCTTAGGCGAGAGATAGCAACCAATCTTTAGCTCTTCCTCTTAATGAGAAAGGAAACAATTTTAATTTTATAATGTCACCATCTACATCCTTATACTTTTGCATTTCACATAATTCAACAAAATTATTAAGATGGGTAGCAGCATCATCAGAACTAACACCAGAAAATTGCTCTCTCATAACAAGATTTAGTAAAGCAGGTTTAATTTCAAAGAATTCTGCTGCAGTAGCAGGTGGAGCAATAGGTGTGCATAAGAAATCATTATTATTTGTGTTTGTGAAGTCATACAACTTAGTATTTTCAGGAGTACCCATTTTAGCAATAGTAAATAAAGTAAACTAGATAGAGTAAATGCAAGTAACTAATTTTTTTGTGTTTTTAATATAGAGATTGCAAACAAGACAGTAAATAAAATAAAGCTAGCAACTATTTTTTTGTATTTTGATATAATGCATCAAACAAAGAAGTAAATAAAATAAAGCAAGACAAAAACAAAGTAAAGAGATTGGAAGTGGAGACTCCCCTTGCAGCGTGTCTTGATCTCCCCGGCAACGGCGCCAGAAAAAGAGCTTGCTGGCGCAAAGTTGACGTGGGAGTTAGAGATCTCTGTGGTGTAGCTTTTCTTCAGATCCCCGGCAACGGCGCCAGAAAAAGAGCTTGATACGCGTACAGCACGCGTCCGTTGGGAACCCCAAGAGGAAGGTGTGATGCGTACAGCGGCAAGTTTTCCCTCAGTAAGAAACCAAGGTTTATCGAACCATTAGGAGCCAAGAAGCACGTTGAAGGTTGATGGCGGCGGAGTGTAGTGCGGCGCAACACCAGGGATTCTGCTGCCAACGTGGAACCTGCACAACACAACCAAATTACTTTGCCCCAACGTGACAGTGAGGTTGTCAATCTCACCGGCTTGCTGTAACAAAGGATTAGATGTATAGTGTGGATGATGATGTTTGCAGAAAATAGTAGAACAAGTATTGCAGTAGATTGTATTTGATGTAAAGAATGGACCGGGGTCCACAGTTCACTAGTGGTGTCTCTCCCATAAGAAATAGCATGTTGGGTGAACAAATTACAGTTGGGCAACTGACAAATAAAGAGGGCATGACCATGCACATACATGTTATGATGAGTAGTGTGAAATTCAATTGGGCATTACGACAAAGTACATAGACCGCTATCCAGCATGCATCTATGCCTAAAAAGTCCACCTTCGAGTTATCATCCGAACCCCTCCAAGTATTAAGTTGCAAACAACATACAATTGCATTAAGTATGGTGCGTAATGTAATCAACAAATACATCCTTAGACATAGCATTGATGTTTTATCCCTAGTGGCAACAAGCACATCCACAACCTTAGAACTTTCCGTCACTCGTCCCGCATTTAATGGAGGCATGAACCCACTATCGAGCATAAATACTCCCTCTTGGAGTTACAAGTAACGACTTGGCCAGAGCCTCTACTAATAACGGAGAGCATGCAAGATCATAAACAACACATAGATGATAGATTGATAATCAACATAACATAGCATTCATTATTCAGCGGATCCCAACAAACACAACATGTAGCATTACAGATAGATGATCTTGATCATGTTAGGCAGCTCACAAGATCCAACAATGTTAGCACAATTAGGAGAAGACGACCATCTAGCTACTGCTATGGACCCATAGTCCAGGGGTGAACTACTCACACATCACTCCGGAGGCGACCATGGCGGTGAAGAGTCCTCCGGGAGATGATTCCCCTCTCCGGCAGGGTGCCGGAGGCGATCTCCTGAATCCCCCGAGATGGGATTGGCGGCGGCGGCGTCTCTGGAAGGTTTTCCGTATCGTGGATCTCGGTACTGGAACTATTATCAATGAAGGCTTAAGTAGGCGGAAGGGTAGGTCAGGGGCGCCACGAGGGGCCCACACAGTAGGGCCGCGCTGTCAGGAGGTGGGCCGCGCTGCCCTGTTGTGTGGCCGCCTCGTCGCCCCACTTCGTATCTCCTCCGGACTTCTGGAAGCTTCGTGGAAAAATAAGACCCTGGGCGTTGATTTCGTCCAATTCCGAGAATATTTCCTTACTAGGATTTCTGAAACCAAAAACAGCAGAAAATAGCAACTGGCTCTTCGGCATCTCGTTAATAGGTTAGTGCTGGAAAATGCATAAATATGACATAAAGTATGTATAAAACATGTAGGTATTGTCATAAAACAAGCATGGAACATAAGAAATTATCGATACGTTGGAGACGTATCAGATACTGCCGTAGCTGAAGCCCATTAGAAGCATAGGGAATGTCAGGAGGTACTTCAGCATTGGCAATCCCAATGTTGTTTACTATAAGGATGATCATCAATCGCTTGCCATCAGCAGATGGAGCGAGAAACCACGCGTATCGTCGATCATCCACCACCGGTGGCGGGATTACAAACGGGAGCATCAGGTTTTCTGCAATATTAGAAATGGAGACGAATAGGGTGTTACTGGCAACCATATTGAAACAGCAGCATTGTTCATCGTTCATACTCACGGTATAAATACGACTATGTAAGCTAAGGACATTGGTCATTCATGTGTTCAAATCGAGTGTCCAATATATCAGTTATACTGCATCCATCCCACGAAACTAGTCTTAACTTCGCCAAAACTAGACACTAGTTAGTGTATACACAGTTATATACTACCTCTGTCCCACCGAAAGTGTCTGAGATTTATCCAAATTCAGATGTATCTAGACAGTGAAAGCATATAGATACATTCAAATTTTGACAAATATATATCATCTTAAGTTTAAGTACTGTGCTCTAGTTAATTCCCTTTGTCTTAAGTGATCTATTAGAGAGCTTCCCTGTGACCACCCGAAGGGTAAGAAATGTTTAACTGTATAAGTGGATTGCCTAGACCTTTCCATCAGTTCGGACTTTTGGTTGCGTTGGCTATTCCATGAAGCTTGACATGGTGTCAGAGCCAGGGTCTCGAGTTCGAGTCCTGGCTTTCGCAATTTATCCTAAAATTGTTGTTTCCCCCTCGGAGTCCACTGATGACCCACAAGTATAGGGGATCGCAACAGTCTTCGAGGGAAGTAAAACCCAATTTATTGATTCGACACAAGGGGAGCCAAAGAATATTTGTAAGCCTTAGCAGCGGAGTTGTCAATTCAGCAGCACATGGAAACAGACTTGCTCGCAAGAGTTTATCAGTAGCAACAGTTTTATAGCAGTAGCAGTAGTGAAATATAAGCAGCAGTGTAACAAAGACAGCAGTAGTGATTATAGTAAACAGCAGGATTAAAATACTGTAGGCACAGGGATGGATGAACGGGCGCTGCATGGATAAGAGAACTCATGTAACAATCAAGGCAGGGCATTTGCAGATAATAATAAAGCGGTATCCAAGTACTAAATAACCATAGGCATGTGTTCTGTATATAGTCGTACGTGCTCGCAATGAGAAACTTGCACAACATCTTTTGTCCTACCAGCCGGTGGCAGCCGGGCCTCTAGGGAAACTACTGGTAATTAAGGTACTCATTTTATAAGAGTACCGGAGCAAAGCATTAACACTCCGTGAACACATGTGATCGTCATATCACAGCCTTCCGCTCCGGTTGTCCCAATTTCTGTCACTTTGGGGCCTCGGGTTCCGGACAGCAATATGTGTATACAACTTGCAGGTATGATCATAAAACAATGAATATCATCATGAATCAATAACATGTTCAGATCTAAGATCATGGCACTCGGGCCCTAGTGACAAGCATTAAGCATAACAAGTTGCAACAATATCATAAAATTACCAATAACGGATACTAGGCACTATGCCCTAACAATCTTATGACTATTACATGATCAATCTCATCCAATCCCTACCATCCCCTTCAGCCTACAACGGGGGAATTACTCACACATGGATGGGGGGAGCATGGATGGTCGATGGAGAGGCGTCGGTGATGATGATGGCGATGATTTCCTCCAATTCCCTGCCCCGGCAGGGTGCCAGAACGAGTTTCTGGTCCCGAGACGGAGTTTCGCGATGGCGGCGGAGTTCTGGATGTCTTCTGGAAATATGGTCGAACCCCCGTGCGTTTTTAGGTCGAAACCCTTAAGTAGTCCAGAGGGGAGCATCGGGGGATGCCCGAGGCGTCGCCACCATAGGGCGGAGCGCCCCAGGGGCCCACCGCGCCGCCTTATGGGGTGGGCGCCTCGTGGCCCCCCTCCGTCTCGTCTTCTGGCTCCGTCAATCTTCTGTGAAAATAGGCCCATTGCGATTATTTCCGGGGATTTTCCTGAAAGTTGAGTATCTGCACAAAAATAAGACACCAGGGCAATTCTGCTGAAAACAGCGTTAGTCCGTGTTAGTTGTATCCAAAATACACAAATTAGAGGCAAAACAATAGCAAAAGTGTTCGGGAAAGTAGATACGTTTTGGACATATCAACTCCCCCCAAGCTTAGCTTATTGCTTGTCCTCAAGAAATTCAGTTAACAACTGAGTGCGATAAAAGAACTTTCACGAACACATTTGTTCATATGATGTAAATATTCTCATGATATGGACAAGTACTTAGGCAATTCATAATAAGATACATGCAAATAAAGTCATCTAATAGTTATGCCAATCATGAAAAAGACACCAACAAACTAATAATAAGCATCATGAATCATGTCTATCAGCAGGATTGCAATGTTCATAGAAAGATATGATAAAGTGGTATCTCGCTTGCCTGTATTTGTACAGCAAAACATAAATGCCCAGGCACCTCTGAATTTCATGGAAAGACTAGAAGTAAAGATTATCAAAGATAAAAGCATCAAAGTTATACCACAGCTAATCATATTTTGGGACAAGCATATTAAACTAAGAATGACAGTTACGCTCTCAAGAAGGTGCTCAAAGAAAGGATGGAGACTCAATGCAAAAGTAAAAGATTGACCCTTCGCAGAGGGAAGTAGGGATTAACATGTGCTAGAGCTTTTCATTTCTAAAACAGGAGTAAAATTATTTTGAGAGGTGTTTGTTGTTGTCAACGAACGATAGTGGGTACTCTAACTACCTCGTCAACCAGACTTTCAAGAGCGTCTCCCATGAAGGACGTTATCTCTACCAGCAAGGTAAATCATCCCTCTTCTCTTTTGTTTACACATATACTTTAGTTTCATTATGGATGACACTCCCCCCAACCTTTGCTTACGCAAGCCATGGCTAACCGAATCCTCGGGTGCCTTCCAACATTCACATACCATGGAGGAGTGTCTATTTGCAAAATTAAGTTTCTTACTGATGAGTCAGAGCAAAACATGTGAAGAGAATTATTAATGAAAGTTGATTAATTGGGGCTGGGCACCCCGTTGCCAGCTCTTTTTGCAAAATTATTGGATAAGCGGATGTGCCACTAGTCCATTGGTGAAAGTCTGTCGGGACTAAATGACAAGGTTGAAAGATAAAACACCACATACTTCCTCATGAGCTATAAAACATTAACACAAATTGAGAAGTACTTTGAAGGTTTTAAAGGTAGCACATGAGAATTTACTTAGAATGGTTTGAAATGCCATGCATAGGTATTTATGGTGGACACTTTGGAATAACTTGGTTTTCAGGGGTTTGGAAGCACGAGCAGCATTCCCGCCAGTACAAGTGAAGGCTAGCAATAGACTGGGAAGCGACGATCAAGAGAGCAATAACTGTCATAATCATGCTTGCAACAAAATAAAATAAACGGAGGCATAAAAGTGATACAAGAACTCTGAAGCAAAGTAAATCATCGAGGCTTAATTGACTTTTTGTTTAGTCATATGCATGCGTGAGCATGTGCCAAGTCGATTCAACTGAATTATTCAGAGGAGGATACCACAATGTCATACCTATCTATGAATAAAACAATGCAAGGTAATATTTATGACATGCTACTCATATTAATAAATTGGAGCTAAACATGAGAGATCATGAACTACTAGACTTCATTAAATGACATATACCTCACATGAACCAACTAAGCATGCTCACATGGATGAGTATATGTACAAAAACGAAAACAAATAGAGTTCATACCAGCCTCTCACCACAGTCGAATTGTCGCAGATCGTCATTATTGTCTTTCACTTGTGTAGCTTGAATAATATGAAATGAAAACCAAGCTCCAACCACAGAAGACCGCTGAACTCCATAGTGAACTTTACAAAACCAAACAAGAACAGCAAATATTTTTGGTGTTTTTGAATTGGAAACAAGAACAAAAGGAAACAGACAAACAAAGCAAAATCTTTTTGGATTTTCTCATAGCAAACTAACGGTAGCAAATAAGGCAAAATAGGAACAAGAAACCAAACAAACAAATAATGAAGAGAAACAACAAAAATATTTTTGGTCTTTTTGTGTTTTAGGAAAGAAACAAAGCAAAAACAAGAGAGTAAAAACTAAAAGAGTTACATAGACACAAAGTGGCAGAAATCCGTCAAACTTGACAGCAGTACAGTAATCATTTTTTACGAAAATCTTCCGCTGTTCAACTCGAAAAGTGCTCAACTAACGAAAGTTAGATAATAACCTGGGGAACATGCACAAAAATTGGCTTATCAAAATAACGTTCTGGCTATTTTAGGAATTTTTTTAGTATCAGCACAGAATCTGTTTTTAGACAGCACTTCCCCAAATATCATCTTCCTCATATTAGAGACAACCATAAGAAGTGAAACAAGTATATACACATATCCGGCTAATATGTCCTAAGTGGAGATCAATCCCATGGTGCCCATGAGGTTGCTACTGTTCTCCCTACCAAGAATGCTAGTAGCAAGATAGTAAGTGAAATATCTAATGGCGGGGAGCTGAATGTTCCTTATCTTGCCGCGCTGAATGGTGCGGCTGTCATCGTTGGTGACTTCTCGATAGAGTTCCGCCAAAGCTTTGGGGCGGTCCTCAATCTTCTTTGCTGTACCTATAGGAGCGATATCCAATGCTACACAAAAATCCTTCAACTTCATAGTAACAGGCCTATCATAAATCCTAAATTTAACTGTTGGTGAGAAAGTTGAGTTGCTGAATTTAAAACTTTCAACAAAGATTTTAGTCAGCCTGTAGAACTGGTCACCCTCATCTTCCATGTAGGTAGATAAACCCACTCTATTGATGAGAAACAAGAAATCATCAAGTAGCCCTGCATTACGCAAAAAGTCAAAGCATGGAAAGGATGAAGCATTAGGAACCCCATTATCCTCCTCAGCCTCAAAGCTAGGTGCGATGATATCCTCATCATAGGATCGCCTAACTCGAGTGGCTTCCCTTGAGGGCCTTGCCGCTCTTGTCGTATCCCTCTCGAACACTTCTCCAAAGGTATGGTTATGCACCTTCCTTTTCTGAAATTTTTCAACAATTATTATAAAAGTTGATTTCGAGACATATCATTGAGGGAAACTACTATAGGAACTTGGTAGAGTACTAAACATGCATCAAAACTAATTTTTACAACTTGAATCTAGCATGGAATCGTGCTGCTAGTGGAAACCACGTATCTTCAGCTGCTCATCCACCTCCTCCTTGGAGCGCGACCACGGTCTCCTGCGAACACTGAACAAATCGACCTGCGGCAGGGGAATTTCCCTCTCATCCCAGTCAATAAACAACATTCTATAGACAATATTTTCTAAGTTAAGAGTCAGTTGTGACAAATTTGTGACTCTTCATAGTAGCAATATCAAGCCTAATAGGAGCTAATTTATCATCACTAGGATCAATTGAAAGACCTAGACATGCAGCAATACGCGAAGCAATAATCCCTCCATAAATAGGTCCCTTACTATCTAAGCGACGAGCAATAAGAGCACCAAGATGATAAGGAGTACCTCCAGTAAGTGAAGCAACCAAGAAAGCAAGATGATAACTAGATATGTTGCTAGTGTTCTCCCTACCAAGAATGCTAGTAGCAAGATAGTAAGTGAAATATCTAATGGCGGGGAGCTGAATGTTCCTTATCTTGCCGCGCTGAATGGTGCGGCTATCATCATTGGTGACTTCTCGATAGAGTTCCGCCAAAGCTTTGGGGCGGTCCTCAATCTTCTTTGCTGTACCTATAGGAGTGATATCCAATGCTGCACAAAAATCCTTCAACTTCATAGTAACAGGCCTATCATAAATCCTAAATTTAACTGTTGGTGAGAAAGCTGAGTTGCTGAATTTAAAACTTTCAACAAAGATTTTAGTCAGCCTGTAGAACTGGTCACCCTCATCTTCCATGTAGGTAGATAAACCCACTCTATTGATGAGAAACAAGAAATCATCAAGTAGCCCTGCATTACGCAAAAAGTCAAAGCATGGAAAGGATGAAGCATTAGGAACCCCATTATCCTCCTCAGCCTCAAAGCTAGGTGCGATGATATCCTCATCATAGGATCGCCTAACTCGAGTGGCTTCCCTTGAGGGCCTTGCCGCTCTTGTCGTATCCCTCCCGAACACTTATCCAAAGGTATGGTTATGCACCTTCCTTTTCTGAAATTTTTCAACAATTATTATAGAAGTTGATTTCGAGACATATCATTGAGGGAAACTACTATAGGAACTTGGTAGAGTACTAAACATGCATCAAAACTAATTTTTACAACTTGAATCTAGGTTTTATTATGTGATTAATGTTGAGAGTGTCCACTAGTGAAAGTATGATCCCTAGGCCTTGTTTCCAAATACTGCAATCACTGCTTGTTTACTGTTTTACTGCATCTCTACTTTCGGCAACATTACTACCATCAACTACACGCCAGCAAGCTATTTTCTGTCGCCGTAGACAGTCAAGTATTTTCTGGCGCCGTTACTACTGCTCATATTCATTCATACCACTTGTATTTCACTATCTCTTCGCCGAACTAGTGCACCTATACATCTGACAAGTGTATTAGGTGTGTTGGGGACACAAGAGACTTCTTGCATTGTGATCGCAGGGTTGCTTGAGAGGGATATCTTTGACCTCTTCCTCCCTGAGTTCGATAAACCTTGGGTGATCCACTTAAGGGAAAACTTGCTGCTGTTCTACAATCCTCTGCTCTTGGAGGCCCAACACTGTCTACAGGAAAAGAAGCATGAGTAGACATCAAGCTATTTTCTGGCGCCGTTGCCGGGGAGGAAAGGTAAAAGGTACTCACACTCCGGATCTCGGCTACTAAGTTATTTTCCGGCGCCGTTGTAAGTGCTCGAAGCTAGTTCCTTTAGATCCTGCAATTGCATCTTTTTGTTTCTTGTTTATCACTAGTAAGGCATAATGGAAAGCAACTATGAGCTTTTTAATCTATTTCCTGAGTTAAGACATAAATGGTGTGTTGCAAAAATTGAAAAACCTATGGAACCTTATTTGCATGCTAATGGCGATGTTATTAGTATGAATACTTTGAACACCATTGTTGCTAATGATATGGAAAATTCTAAGCTTTGGGAAGCTAGTTTTGATGAGCATGATATTTTTAGTCCCCCAAGCATTGAGGAGAAAATTTTCTTTGATGATACTTTGCCTCCTATTTATGATGATTATAATGATAGTGGTCTTTTGGTGCCGCCTACTATGGAGAGTAAATTTTATTATGATTATACTATGCCTCCTACACTTGATGAGAATAATAATGATAGCTACTTTGCTGAATTTGCTCCCACTACAATTAATAAGTATGACTATGCTTATGTTGGGAGTAGTAATTATTTTATGCATGAGACTCATGATAAGAATGCTTTACATAGAGGGTGGAAGCTAACCATCGACAGAGAAAGAGAGGGTGGTGGCCCCGACCAGAGAGAGAGATAGGGGTTATCCTGCCCGTTAGATCATACGATCAACGGTCGGCGGGCACGATCCGCGTGACATGGGCTAGACCAATCAGGGAAATGTTGGGCGTCTGTGAGAATTTGTGAAGGGAGAGGGCAAAACTGAGTAGTATCAAGAAACCAAGGGCAAGTGAGTAGTAAACAGACTAAGGGATTCAAATATGAGATTTAAAAAATGGAAAATGCGTGTTTTGTACAATGAAACCCATCTTGGCTTACCTCAAACTATTTGCATCATAAATATACATGAGTGTGAAAATTATGGCCTCATTCAGACAAAGTATGTTTTGGGGAAAGTTGTTTTGGGTAGAGCTTATTGTGGAAAACCATGCACCTTCATAGCTACTAGGTGATTTGAGAAGTGGCAATTTGTGGTAAAACTTGATTTATCTATGATTGTTATGGTTCCCAACGTGGCAGGTCGCGTAAGAAGACTCCATGAGTAAGTGCCACTCTTTTTTGGAATTTTTTGCACACTAAATGACTCATTTAACTAGTTAATCCCATTTGTTGACTCTCTGTTGACCAGCCACTTGAGGGTAAAACTGAGTATATTGCACTAGCCAGTATTAGCACTCAAGGGGAAAACTGAGCACACAAAAAATGCTAGTATATGACTCGAGGGTATACCTGAGTATATCTTAATTTCCAGGGTTAGACTCGAGGACGCGTGTTGCGGTGCAGAAGTGGAAGACGTGCCATTGTTGACGCGTGTCGCGGTGCAATAGTGGACGCGTAGGACGCGGGTCGCATTTAGGACGCGTAAGCCCCTCTCTCGCTCCCTCTGCACACAGTACGTCTCATTCTCGCTCACGCACGAAACCACGCCTCTCACATCCCATCAACTTCTCCAAATCGAAAAAACCCCAACCGCCGTACGAGCGCTACCCTGCCGGCGATGGAGAAGAAGAATGCGCCGGCGGCCGTCGCCCCCGAGCCCGTCGCCTCCGAGCCCGTCGCATCCGAGCCCGTCGCCTCCGAGGGCGGCGCATCCAAGCGCGGTGCCTCCGTGAACTGGCCCTCTCTCTCGGCTGATGGACCACTTCACAAGATCGGCGAATGCTTACTGGCGAACGAGGAGTACGTGGACACCTACTCTGCTATGAGACAAGTCTGTAGAAATTGGCGCTCAGGTTTACCTGAGCCCGACGTGCACCTGCACGAATGGATCATGCTAGACCACGCCCTTCCACGCGCCGCTGAGTTCACCTTCCTCCAACTCGGCACATCCCGCTACGTCACCATAGATCTATTGGAAGTTCATGCAAGGTTCAAATTCCTCCATATCTATAGAGTTAATCTATTCCCTTTTATTTTCAATCCTAAACATCTTAGTGCTGAATGTTATCTTCATCAATATATTTTAGATACTACTTCGTCGGCTTTTGCCGTGGCGTCATCGTGCTTGCCCAGAAGAACCTGCCGCACAAGATACGGCTTCTGAACCCACTCACAAAGACATCAAACACTATGTTTGAGGCGCAGATGCCATATGTTTTTCTGGATTCAGTCGCAGTAATGAAATCCCCGACTATGGTCTTCGTTTCCGCACATTACCCGGAGGGAATTGCTTGGGTCGATGAGAGCACTCCAACTAATGATATATATGAAGATTGGGAAGAAGGAAGATTTTCGATCGTGCACCATTCTCTGCGTTGCATTACCCCGTTCAATGGTGAATTGTATGCAATAGCTATGGACAATTCTGGGGACGGACAATTAGTGTGCACCAATGTACAGTCGGAGCAGCGCGCGAGCACTGTCAAGATGGAGACACTAATTTCATTTCCAGAACTTGGAAATGACAAGTTCTACCTTGTGAAGTCGGATGGTGCTCTGTTGCTTGTGTTGTTGGAAAACATGCTTTTGGAGGATCAACCATTGGTGTACCGTGTGGACACTCAGAGCCTCTCTCTCCATGCGGTCAGTAACATTGGCAGTCATGCCTTCTTCGTGCATTATATCCGGTGTATCTCCGTCGACACCAGAGTGCACCCGACACTTTGACCTAGCTGCATCTACTACGCGGATATGGGTTATATCAGAGAGTACTTTCATGATACAAAGGCCTGTAATGAGTGGCCACTACGTGTGGATAGAATAGGAAACTACGGTCTGAGAAATGAACAAAGGCCATACCGTTTGGAGGATGTATTGGCCGCACACTGCAGACGGAAGGAGTTCAATGAATATTTCCTTGGGATAATGCACGAATGGAGCGACGAAGAAATATATGAGGAATGAAGAACAAATTCATTCATCCTGGGGTATCCTAATCTTCATGTTGTCCATTGATGCGCGTAGATGTACACGTCCGTTGGGAACCCCAAGAGGAAGGTATGATGCGCACAGCGGCAAGTTTTCCCTCAGAAAGAAACCAAGGTTTATCGAACCAGGAGGAGCCAAGAAGCACGTTGAAGGTTGATGGCAGCGGGATGTAGTGCGGCGCAACACCAGGGATTCCGGCGCCAACGTGGAACCTGCACAACACAAACCAAGTACTTTGCCCCAACGAAACAGTGAGGTTGTCAATCTCACCGGCTTGCTGTAACAAAGGATTAACCGTATTGTGTGGAAGATGATTGTTTGCAAGAAAACAGTAAACAAGTATTGCAGTAGATTTGTATTTCAGTATAAAAGAATGGACCGGGGTCCACAGTTCACTAGAGGTGTCTCTCCCATAAGATAAAAGCATGTTGGGTGAACAAATTACAGTCGGGCAATTGACAAATAGAGAGAGCACCGCGATGCACATACATGGCATGATAAATATAGTGAGATTTAATTGGGCATTACGACAAAGTACATAGACCGCCATCCAACTGCATCTATGCCTAAAAAGTCCACCTTCAGGTTATCATCCGAACCCCTCCGGTATTAAGTTGCAAAGCAACAGACAATTGCATTAAGTATGGTGCGTAATGTAATCAATAACTACATCCTTAGACATAGAATCAATGTTTTATCCCTAGTGGCAACAGCACAACACAATCTTAGAACTTTCTGTCACTGTCCCAGGTATCAATGTAGGCATGAACCCACTATCTAGCATAAATACTCCCTCTTGGAGTTAAGAGTACAAACTTGGCCAGAGCCTCTACTAATAACGGAGAGCATGCAAGATCATAAACAACACATAAGTAATAACTTGATAATCACCATAACATAGTATTCTCTATCCATCGGATCCCGACAAACACAACATATAGAATTACAGATAGATGATCTTGATCATGTTAGGCAGCTCACAAGATCCAACAATGCATAATTAGGAGAAGACAACCATCTAGCTACTGCTATGGACCCATAGTCCAGGGGTGAACTACTCACTCATCACTCCGGAGGCGACCATGGCGGTGTAGAGTCCTCCGGGAGATGAATCCCCTCTCCGGCAGGGTGCCGAAGGCGATCTCCTGAATCCCCCGAGATGGGATTGGCGGCGGCTGCGTCTCTGGAAGGTTTTCCGTATCGTGGCTCTCGGTACTGGGGGTTTCGCGACGGAGGCTATTTGTAGGCGAAAGGGTAGGTCAAGAGGCGGCACGAGGGGCCCACACCATAGGTCGGCGCGGCCAGGGCCTGGGCCGCGCCGCCCTGTGGTGTCGCCACCTCGTGGCCCCACTTCGTAACCCCTCCGGTCTTCTGGAAGCTTCGTGGCAAAATAGGACCCTGGGAGTTGATTTTGTCCAATTCCGAGAATATTTCCTTACTAGGATTTCTGAAACCAAAAACAGCAGAAAACAACAATTGGCTCTTCGGCATCTTGTTAATAGGTTAGTTCCAGAAAATGCATAAATACGACATATAATGTGTATAAAACATGTAGATATCATCAATAATGAAGCATGGAACATAAGAAATTATCGATACGTTGGAGACGTATCAGCATCCCCAAGCTTAGTTCTGCTCGTCCCGAGCAGGTAAAACGATAACAAAGATAATTTCTGAAGTGACATGCCATCATAATCTTGATCATACTATTTGTAAGCATATGTAATGAATGCAGCGATCAAAACAATGGTAATGACATGAGTAAACAAATGAATCATAAAGCAAAGACTTTTCATGAATAGTACTTCAAGACAAGCATCAGTAAGTCTTGCATAAGAGTTAACTCATAAAGCAATAATTTAAGGTAAAGGTGTTGAAGCAACACAAAGGAAGATTAAGTTTCAGCGGTTGCTTTCAACTTATAACATGTATATCTCATGGATATTGTCAACATAGAGTAATATAACAAGTGCAATATGCAAGTATGTAGGAATCAATGCACAGTTCACACAAGTGTTTGCTTCTTGAGGTGGAGAGAGATAGGTGAACTGACTCAACATAAAAGTAAAAGAAAGGTCCTTCAAAGAGGAAAGCATCGATTGCTATATTTGTGCTAGAGCTTTTATTTTGAAAACATGAAACAATTTTGTCAACGGTAGTAATAAAGCATATGAGTTATGTAAATTATATCTTACAAGTTGCAAGCCTCATGCATAGTATACTAATAGTGCCCGCACCTTGTCCTACTTAGCTTGGACTACCGGATCATCGCAATGCACATGTTTTAACCAAGTGTCACAATGGGGTACCTCCATGCCGCCTGTACAAGGGTCTAAGGAGAAAGTTCGCATTGGATTTCTCGCTTTTGATCATTCTTCAACTTAGACATCCATACCGGGACAACATGGACAACAGATAATGGACTCCTCTTTAATGCATAAGCATGTAGCAACAATTATTATTCTCATATGAGATTGAGGATATGTGTCCAAAACTGAAACTTCCACCATGATTCATGGCTTTAGTTGGCGGCCCAATGTTCTTCTCTAACAATATGCATGCTTAACCATAAGGTGGTAGATCTCTCTTACTTCAGACAAGACGAACATGCATAGCAACTCACATGATATTCAACAAAGGGTAGTTGATGGCGTCCCCAGGAACATGGTTATCGCACAACAAGCAACTTAATAAGAGATAAAGTGCATAAGTACATATTCAATACCACAATAGTTTTTAAGGCTATTTTGTCCCATGAGCTATATATTGCAAAGGCGAATGATGGAATTTTAAAGGTAGCACTCAAGCAATTTACTTTGGAATGGCGGAAAATACCATGTAGTAGGTAGGTATGGTGGACACAATTGGCATAGTGGTTGGCTCAAGGATTTTGGATGCATGAGAAGTATTCCCTCTCGATACAAGGTTTAGGCTAGCAAGGTTATTTGAAACAAACACAAGGATGAACCGGTGCAGCAAAACTCACATAAAAGACATATTGAAAACATTATAAGACTCTACACCGTCTTCCTTGTTGTTCAAACTCAATACTAGAAATTATCTAGACCTTAGAGAGACCAAATATGCAAACCAAATTTTAGCAAGCTCTATGTATTTCTTCATTAATAGGTGCAAAGTATATGATGCAAGAGCTTAAACATGAGCACAACAATTGCCAAGTATCACATTACCCAAGACATTTTTAGAATTACTACATGTAGCATTTTCCAATTCCAACCATATAACAATTTAACGAAGAAGAAACTTCGCCTTGAACATTATGAGTAAAGCCTAAGGACATATTTGTCCATATGCAACAGCGGAGCGTGTCTCTCTCCCACACAAAGAATGCTAGGATCCAACTTTATTCAAACAAAACAAAAACTAAAGCAAACCGACGCTCCAAGCAAAGTGCATAAGATGTGACGGAATAAAAATGTAGTTTCAGGGGAGGAACCCGATGATGTTGTCGATGAAGAAGGGGATGCCTTGGGCATCCCCAAGCTTAGACGCTTGAGTCTTCTTAGAATATGCAGGGGTGAACCACGGGGGCATCCCCAAGCTTAGAGCTTTCACTCCTCTTGATCATAGTATATCATACTCCTCTCTTGATCCTTGAAAACTTCCTTCACACCAAACTTCAAGCAAACTCATTAGAGGGTTAGTGCACAATAAAAATTTACATGTTCAGAGGTGACACAATCATTCTTTACACTTCTGGACATTGCATAAAGCTACTGGACATTAATGGATCAAAGAAATTCATCCAACATAGCAAAAGAGGCAATGCGAAATAAAAGGCAGAATCTGTCAAAACAGAACAGTTCGTAAAGACGAATTTTAAAATGGCACCAGACTTGCTCAAATGGAAAAACTCAAAACTAATGAAAGTTGCGTACATATCTGAGGATCACTCACGTAAATTGGCATAATTTTCTGAGTTACCTACAGAGAATTAGGCCCAGATTCGTGATAGCAAAGAAATCTGTCTCTGCGCAGTAATCCAAATCTAGTATGAACCTTACTATAGAGACTTTACTTGGCACAAAAACATGATAAGGAGAGGTTGCTACAGTAGTAAACAACTTCCAAGACTCAAATATAAAACATAGTGCTGTAGTAAAAACATGGGTTGTCTCCCATAAGCGCTTTTCTTTAACGCCTTTCAGCTAGGCGCAGAAAGTGTATATCAAGTATTATCAAGAGATGAAGCATTTTCAGCGAGGTTTGGAGTTTTCTCAACTAAGCATAGTATATTGGATACATAAGTTTCAGCGTCTCCCTTTTCATTAGTCTTGGGCTTGCTATTCTCATCGAACAAATTTTCAGGAACAAGCCAAGCATAGTTATTTTCTAGTGCATCATTCATAGCTAGGAGTTTACATGGTATTGGTGCTTTGATCTCCCCACCATCATTAATATTATTAGTGTACCTTATTCTATCCCTGTCCATTTTTTCAAG
The DNA here is from genome assembly GCF_022539505.1 of Lolium rigidum. Lineage (NCBI taxonomy): Eukaryota > Viridiplantae > Streptophyta > Magnoliopsida > Poales > Poaceae > Lolium > Lolium rigidum. Next base: position 361,304,590 of record NC_061510.1, on the reverse strand, counting down.
GAGATCAACAAAATTAGTATGAGAACCTAGCATATTAAATTTAGCAAAGACCTTTCTAGCCTCTCTTGCTAGACCACCAAATTCTCTAAGAAGGGTTTCTAAAACAAAATCTTTCTTTTCCCCTTCTTCCATATCACCAAGTGTAAGAAACATGTGTTGGATTATAGGATTGAGATTAACAAATTTAGTTTCCAACATACGAACTAAAGCAGCAGCAGCAATTTCATAGGTAGGTGCAAGTTCTACCAAGTGTCTATCTTCAAAATCTTCAGTAATACTAACATGATTGAAGAATTCTTCTATATTATTTCTCCCAACTATAGACCCATGTCCTACCGGTATGTCTTTTGTGGTAAAATTAAAAGGAAACATGATGAATCAAGTAAAGTAAATGCAAGTAACTAATTTTTTTGTGTTTTTAATATAGAGAGCAAGACAGTAAATAGAGTAAAGCTAGCAACTAAATTTTTTTTGTTTTGTTTAGGTGCAGCAAACAAAGTAGTAAATAAAATAAAGCAAGACAAAAACAAAGTAAAGAGATTGAGAAGTGGAGACTCCCCTTGCAGCGTGTCTTGATCTCCACGGCAACGGCGCCAGAAAATGTGCTTGATGCGCGTAGATGTACACGACCGTTGGGAACCCCAAGAGGAAGGTATGATGCGCACAGCGGCAAGTTTTCCCTCAGAAAGAAACCAAGGTTTATCGAACCAGGAGGAGCCAAGAAGCACGTTGAAGGTTGATGGCGGCGGGATGTAGTGCGGCGCAACACCAGGGATTCCGGCGCCAACGTGGAACCTGCACAACACAAACCAAGTACTTTGCCCCAACGAAACAGTGAGGTTGTCAATCTCACCGGCTTGCTGTAACAAAGGATTAACCGTATTGTGTGGAAGATGATTGTTTGCAAGAAAACAGTAAACAAGTATTGCAGCAGATTTGTATTTCAGTATAAAAGAATGGACCGGGGTCCACAGTTCACTAGAGGTGTCTCTCCCATAAGATAAAAGCATGTTGGGTGAACAAATTACAGTCGGGCAATTGACAAATAGAGAGAGCACCGCGATGCACATACATGGCATGATAAATATAGTGAGATTTAATTGGGCATTACGACAAAGTACATAGACCGCCATCCAACCGCATCTATGCCTAAAAAGTCCACCTTCAGAGTTATCATCCGAACCCCTCCGGTATTAAGTTGCAAAGCAACGAGACAATTGCATTAAGTATGGTGCGTAATGTAATCAATAACTACATCCTTAGACATAGAATCAATGTTTTATCCCTAGTGGCAACAAGCACAACACAATCTTAGAACTTTCTGTCACTCGTCCCGGTATCAATGTAGGCATGAACCCACTATCTAGCATAAATACTCCCTCTTGGAGTTAAGAGTACAAACTTGGCCAGAGCCTCTACTAATATCGGAGAGCATGCAAGATCATAAACAACACATAAGTAATAACTTGATAATCACCATAACATAGTATTCTCTATCCATCGGATCCCGACAAACACAACATATAGAATTACAGATAGATGATCTTGATCATGTTAGGCAGCTCACAAGATCCAACAATGCATAATTAGGAGAAGACAACCATCTAGCTACTGCTATGGACCCATAGTCCAGGGGTGAACTACTCACTCATCACTCCGGAGGCGACCATGGCGGTGTAGAGTCCTCCGGGAGATGAATCCCCTCTCCGGCAGGGTGCCGGAGGCGATCTCCTGAATCCCCGAGATGGGATTGGCGGCGGCTGCGTCTCTGGAAGGTTTTCCGTATCGTGGCTCTCGGTACTGGGGGTTTCGCGACGGAGGCTATTTGTAGGCGAAAGGGTAGGTCAAGAGGCGGCACGAGGGGCCCACACCATAGGTCGGCGCGGCCAGGGCCTGGGCCGCGCCGCCCTGTGGTGTCGCCACCTCGTGGCCCCACTTCGTAACCCCTCCGGTCTTCTGGAAGCTTCGTGGCAAAATAGGACCCTGGGAGTTGATTTCGTCCAATTCCGAGAATATTTCCTTACTAGGATTTCTGAAACCAAAAACAGCAGAAAACAAGAATCGGCTCTTCGGCATCTTGTTAATAGGTTAGTTCCAGAAAATGCATAAATACGACATATAATGTGTATAAAACATGTAGATATCATCAATAATGAAGCATGGAACATAAGAAATTATCGATACGTTGGAGACGTATCAGCCATACATTGCGTGCGTCTTGTATTTTTTCCAGCTTAGTTTGTCGTGAACATTAACAACGTTATTGGCTGCTTTTGGCTGTTGTATGCAGTTTATGTATTATACTTAGTTTTCTGATTATGTTGCTGTGAATTTATCATATACTAGCTTCTAGATTTGCTACTATATTTGCTGCCATATAGGGCAAAAAAACGAGGGCCAAAAGGCATAAATAATTGAAGAAAGACAGAAATAGAAGCTTCTCTAGATTTGATACTAATTTGGTGAAAAAGACAGAGAGAGAAAGAGGGGAAAATGTGCTCTTAAAAATGCCAATTTGGGACGAGAGAGACAAAACCTAGTTCTCGCATACAACCAAACACGGTCTCGTCCTGTCCCACGCGGTCCCTTCCTACCAACCCCACACGACGCGGCCCCACAAACGACGCGGCCCCACACGTCAGCACGGAACGTTCAACTAAACGGATTCCTTCCGTCCGAGCTCCTTCTGCGGGTTTCAAACAAAGGCTTGGGGAAAACTGAGGAAAAACTAAGGGGCTGGGGAAAAGTGAGTACAACTAAGGACCTGAGGGCACGAAAATAGAAATCCCTAGATAATAACCTGGGGCATATGCACAAAAATTGACAGCTCAAAATTTCGCTCTGGCTGGGAATACGAATTTTTATGGTGACAACGCAGAATATGTTTCAAGACAGCAACTTCACCAAATCTTACTTTATTCCTATTAGAGGCTATTCTTGGCACAAAAACGAAATAAAATGATAAGGAGAGGTTATTATAGAGATAATAACTTCCAGGACTCAACAAAAGGAAAATTACAGAAATAAAACATGGGTTATCTCCCAAGAGTGCTTTTCTTTAACGTCTTTCAGCTAGGCGCAGAAAAAGAGCTTGAATCAAGTATTTTCAAGTGAAGAAGCATCAAGATAATAACTTGTACTAATAATAGAATCAAAAGGTAATTTCTTTGTCTTTCTAGGGAAGTGTTCATACCTTTCTTGAGTGGGAATTGTTATTTGATAATCCCATCATATCAATAGCAGCACCAACAATTCTAACAAAAGTTCTTCCCAAAACAATAGGACAAGAAGCATTGCATTGAATATCCCAAACAACAAAATCAACAGGGACAAAGTTATTATTAACCATAATAAAAATATTATTAACTCTCCCCAAAGGTTTCTTCCTAGCAATATTAGCAAGATGAACATCCAAATAACATTGTTCCAAAGGTGGCAATTCAAGCATATCATAAATTTTTCTAGGCATAACAGAGGTGCTCGCACAAAGATCACATAAAGCATTGCAATAAAAGTCATCTACTTTCATCTTAACGATGGGCTCCCAACCATCTTCTAACTTCATAGGAATAGAAGCTTCATGTTTCAATTTCTCTTCTCTAATTTGCATGAGAGCATTTCTAATATGTTTTGTAAAAGCCGTATTTATAGCACTAGCATTAGGAATTCTAGCAAGATTTTGTAAGAAATTAATTACTTCAGAGATATTGCAATCATCAAAATCAAAGTCATTATTATCAAAGGTAAAAGGACTATTGTCTCCCATACTTCGAACAATTTCAGCACCCTTATCATAAACAGTTTCAGTGGTTCTAGGCAATTTTGTAGGAGTGAGGACTTTTCCTACACCAATTATTTTACCATTACTAGTAGGAGGTTTGCTATCATTTGAAGCTTCATCACTACTAGTGGTGGTAATGGTACAAACTTTAGTCATACTAGTATTTCTAGCAATTTCATCTTCTCTTTCCCACCTAGCATGCAATTCAGCCAACATCCTAACATTGTCATCAATTCTAACTTGAATGGAATTCAAAGTTTTGTTTTCATTAACATCATGAGGCATAACCTTTAATTTAAGAAGTTAAACATCAAGAGCAAGGCTATCAACTTTAGAAGCAAGAACATCAATTTTACCAAACTTTTCCTCAATAGATTTATTAAAGGCAGTTTGTTTACTAATAAAGTCCTTAAGCATGACTTCAAGATCAGAGGGTGCACTTCTATTGTTGTTGTAGGAATTACCATAAGAATTTCCATAAGCATTACCATTATTAGAAGTATATGGCCTATAATTGTTGCTACCAAAATTATTCCTATAAGCATTGTTGCTAAAATAATTGCTTTTAATGAAGTTCACATCAACATGCTCTTCTTGAGCAACCAAAGAAGCTAAAGTAATATTATTAGGACCAACATGAGCTTTACTATTAACAAGCATAGACATAATGGTATCAATCTTTTCACTCAAGGAGGAGGTTTCTTCAACAGAATTTACCTTCTTACCTTGTGGAGCTCTCTTAGTGTGCCATTCATAATAATTTATCATCATATCATCAAGAAGTTTTGTTGCAGCCCCAAAGTAATGGACATAAAGGTACCTCCAGCAGCTAAATCCAGAAGGTTTCTTGAAAGAAAAAAAATTCAGTCCTGCATAAAAAGTTTGGATGATCATCCAAGTAGTCAGTCCATGAGTGGGACAATTCTTAACCAAAGATTTCATTCTTTCCCAAGCTTGAGCAACATGTTCATTATCAAATTGTCTAAATTTTATTATGTCACTTCGCAAGGATATAATCTTAGCAGGAGGATAATATTTTCCAATGAAAACATCTTTGCGTTTAACCCAAGAATCAATACTATTTCTAGGCAAAGATAGCAACCAATATTTAGATCTCCCTCTCAAAAATAAAGGAAACAATTTAAGTTTCATAATGTCACCATCTACATCCTTATACTTTTGGATCTCACAAAGTTCAACAAAATTATTAAGGTGAGAAGTAGCATCATCAGTACTAACACCAGAAAATTGCTCTTTCATAACAAGGTGTAACAAAGCAGGTTTAATTTCATAGAAAGCTGCTTCAGAAGCATGTGGAGCAATAGGTGTACAAATAAAATCATTGTTGTTCGTGCTAGTAAAGTCATACAACTTAGTGTTCTCATGAGTACTCATTTTAGCAAAATTAAAAGAGAGCAACAGAAATAAAAGCTATAATAAAAACTAATTTTTTGTGTGTTTTTGATATAAAGAAGCAAACAAAACAAAGTAAAATAAACAAAGAAAAACAATAACAAAGTAAAGAGATTGGAGATGAGAGACTCCCCTTGCAGAAATCCTCTTTCTCCCCGGCAACGGCGCCATAATATTATCTTGATGAGTGCAGAGCACATCGTTGGGGAACCCCAAGAGGAAGGTATGATGAGCACAGTAGCAAGTTTTCCCTCAGTAAGAAACCAAGGTTTAATCGACCAATAGGATAAAGAAAAATCACTTCTGAAGGTGTTGCTACCTGACTTTTGGCAGGGCGCACTACCGGCGTCAGCAAAACGTGGAACCTACACACAACACAACCAAAATACTTTGCCCCAACTTAGAGTGAGGTTGTCAATCTCACCTGTTTTGCTGAAAACAAAGGATTAACCGTATAGTGTGGAAAGATTTGTTTGTTTGCAGTGGAATTAAAGAGAACAGTGCTTGCAGTAAGTAAGCAAAACATGTGTTTGCAGTAGATGGTATTATCAGTGTAAAAGAAAAGGACCGAGGTCCACAGTTCACTAGAGGTGTCTCTCCATAAGATAAATAACATGATGGGTGAATAAATTATAGGCGAGCAATTGATAGAATAAAGACCACACTAGAGGTGTCTCTCCATAAATATAAATAACATGCTGGGTGAATAAATTACAGATGGTCAATTGACAGAATAAAGACCATACATGAAAAGATTATTACTATGAGATTCATTTGGGCATTACAACAAGATACATAGACCGTAAGCCAACTGCGTATATGACTAATAATCCACCTTCCGGTTAGCGTTTGCACCCCTTTTAGTATTAGGTTGCAAGCAACAGATTATTGCATTAAGCAAAGTGTGTAAAGTAAACAATAGAATTATGGGATTTCTATTTTCGTGCCCCTGGCTCCTTAGTTGTGCTCAGTTTTCCCCAGCCCCTTAGTTTTTCCTCAGTTTTCCCCAAGACCTTGTCTGAAACCCGCAGAAGGAGCTCGGACGGAGGATTCCCGTTTAGTTGACGTTGGTTGGTGCTGGCAAGTGGAGCCGCTGTTGGTGCCCCGCAGTGGACACGTCTTCACTTATCCAGATCATCGTGGTACACACAACTTGTCCACGTTAGTGCGCTGGATCCAGAGCTTACCCAGGTGACCGTTGCAAAATGGGAGCCCGAGCCAGCCCCGCGCCCGTGCCCGTGCCATTGCTTCCCCTTTCTTTCCCCGCGCCCCATTGTTCTTCTTCTCCGCCAGCAGCAGCCCTTCTTCAGCAGGCGGGTGATGTCTAGTTTCTCTTTGACCTCCCGTTCTTCATGGCCGCAGTATGGACCCGTGCCTTTGACAAGATGCCCTGACTGCTCACGCCAGGAGCCTCTGAAGCGGTCGATCTGTAAGACGGACGAGAACGGCAACCGTTGACGTGAGTTCCTTGCATGCGAGAGCTTGCCATATAGAGAGGGGATAAGGTTAGATCTCGCTCCAATTTCTCTGTTTTCTCTCGATTTTCTTGCTATTCCCTCGAATTTGGGATTTAGGGTTCTCGTTGTTGTTTTCGGATCCCGAAGAAATGCGGGCATTTCGAGTGGATCGATGTGTACGTTCGTAGGCTTCAATTGCAGGAATCAATTGGCGCTATTGGGGAGCGCAATTTGGGAGGGGGGACTTGCTCGTAGAGAATGCGGCGGAGAGAGGAGCCGTTCCGATTATGCCTAATGCTCCCAATGCAGGACTGGTGGAAGTGAAGGGAGAACTGAAGAAAATGAACAAGCAGTTAAGGCAGCTGATCGAGTTGAAGAAGCAAGCTAATCTGATGGTTGGTTGTTTTTTTTTGTATAATTGCGATCGGATTCTTATCATTGCTCACCAGGCGCTAGAAGTTGTTACAAGGGATACCTTGTTACAAATTCATTATTCAGTTACATGTACTTGTAGTTGTTTTCATAGTTAGTGTGTGCATTCACCGAAATTACCAACTATATTGGAATGCTAAAGAAAGTTGATAATCGTTAGAGGGGTGACAAATAATCTAGGGCTCCCAATAATCTATTCACCGAAATCCGCAAATATGGATGCCTCATGTTTATATCAAAATTATACCACTTTTGGGCCGTTTCAAATTACCAAAACTATATCCCCTAAAAGAAAAGGAAAGCGAAAGATAGTTGATAATTGTTAGAGGGGTGACAATAATGCATTCACCAAAATCCGCAAATATGTATGCCTCATGTTTATACCGAAATTATACCACTTTTGGGACCGAAACTATATGCCAAAACTATATCCCCTAAAAGAAAAGGAAAGCGAAAGATAGTTGATAATTGTTAGAGGGGTGACAATAATGCATTCACCGAAATCCGCAAATATGTATGCCTCATGTTTATACCAAAATTATACCACTTTTGGGCCGTTTCAAATTACCAAAACTATATGCCAAAACTATATCCCCTAAAATAAAAAGGAAAGCGAAAGATAGTTGATAATTGTTAGAGGGGTGACAATAATGCATTCACCGAAATCCGCAAATATGTATGCCTCATGTTTATACCAAAATTATACCACTTTTGGGCCATTTCAAATTACTAAAACTATATGCCAAAACTATATGCCCTAAAAGAAAAAGGAAAGCGAAAGATAGTTGATAATTGTTAGAGGGGTGACAATAATGCATCCACCGACAGAGAGAGAGAGAGAGGGGTGGCCACGAAGAGAGAGAGAGGGGTGGCCATGAAGAGACGGGGAGGGGTATACTTCCTGTTAGATCAGTTGATCAACGGTTCGTGGAGTCGATCCGTGTGACAACGGCTCAACCAATCAGGATAAGTTTGGGCTTCTGAGAGCATTTGTGACAGAACTTGAGGGCAAAACTGAGTAGTACTAACAATCCAAGGGCACATAAATAGTAAATAGACTAAGGGATTCAAACAAAAAGAATTACAAAATGAAAAATGTGTGTTTTGTACAATATAATTCATATTGGGCTACATCAAATTATTTGCAATTCAAATATACATGAGTGTGACAATTATGGCATCATTTAGACAAACTATGTTTTTGGGGAAGATGTTTTGCAAAGGGCTATGAAGGGAAAACCATGCATCTTCATAGCTACACTAGTGATTCTGAGAAGTGGCAATTTGTGGTAAAACTTGATTTATATATGTTTGTTAAGGTTTTCTTGGTGGCAGGTTGCGTAGGAAGACTCCATGAGTAGGTGCCACTATGTTTTTATTTTTTTGAATTTTTTTGCGCATGAAATGACTCAATTAGATATGTTAATCTCATTTGTTGACTCTCTGTTGACTAGCTACTTGAGGGTAAAACTGAGTATATTCCACTTGCCAGTCTAAGTACTCGAGGGGAAAACTGAGTACAGATAAAATTTCTGTATAAGGCCCGAGGTTATAACTGAGTACACCAAACGTTCCAGGGTTAGACTCGTATCGCGGTGCACGCTGCAGCCGTGCATAGCGGATGCGTGTTGCGGTACACGCCACCTTCATCTTTATAGAGCCCTTTTTCTCTCCCTCGACGCACGTTCTCACTGCAACCGCCTCTCCTGTCCCATCATCTTCTCCACAACCGAAGAAAAAACCCCGAAGAAAACCGCTGGCGATGGAGAAGAATGAGATGCCCATTTTCGGCGCATCAGCCGCCGGCGCATCGGCCGCTGCCCCCGTCCAGGCCCCTGTCGCTGCTTCCAATGTAGCAGCCGACGCATCAGCCGCCGGCGCATCGGCCGCCGCCACCGTCCAAGCCCCCGTCCAGGCCTTAGAACTTTCTGTCACTGTCCCAGATTTAATGGAGGCATGAACCCACTATCGAGCATAAATACTCCCTCTTGGAGTTACAAGTATCAACTTGGCCAGAGCATCTACTAGCAACGGAGAGAATGCAAGAACATAAACAACACATATATGATAGATTGATAATCAACTTGACATAGTATTCCATATTCATCGGATCCCAACAAACACAACATGTAGCATCAAAAATAGATGATCTTGATCATGATAGGCAGCTCACAAGATCTAACATGATAGCACAATGAGGAGAAGACAACCATCTAGCTACTGCTATGGACCCATAGTCCAGGGGTGAACTACTCACACATCAATCCGGAGGCGATCATGGTGACGAAGAGTCCTCCGGGAGATGATTCCCCTCTCCGGCAGGGTGCCGGAGGCGATCTCTTGAATCCCCCGAGATGGGATTGACGGCGGCGTCTCTGGAAAGTTTTCCGTATCGTGGCTCTCGGTGATAGGGTTTTCGCGATGGAGGGAATAAATAGGCGGAAGGGCAGCGTCGGGGGGCTGACGAGGGGCCCACACCATAGGGCGGCGCGGGCCCCTCCCTGGCCGCGCCGGCCTATGGTCTGGCCACCTCGTGGCCCCACTTCGTATGCTCTTCGGTCTTCTGGAAGCTCCGTGGAAAAATAAGACCCTGGGCATTGATTTCGTCCAATTCCGAGAATATTTCCTTTGTAGGATTTCTGAAACCAAAAACAGCGAGAAAACAAGAATCGGCTCTTCGGCATCTCGTCAATAGGTTAGTGCCGGAAAATGCATAATAATGACATAAAGTGTGTATAAAACACGTGAGTATCATCATAAAAGTAGCATGGAACATAAGAAATTATAGATACGTTTGAGACGTATCAAGCATCCCCAAGCTTAGTTCCTACTCGCCCTCGAGTAGGTAAACGATAACAAGGATAATTTCTGAAGTGACATGCTATCATAATCTTGATCAATACTATTGTAAAGCATATGAGATGAATGCAATGATTCGAAGCAATGGTAAAGACAATGATTAAACAACTGAATCATATAGCAAAGACTTTTCATGAATAGTACTTTCAAGACAAGCATCAATAAGACTTGCATAAGAGTTAACTCATAAAGCAATAGATTCTTAGTAGAAAGCTTTGAAGCAACACAAAGGAAGATATAAGTTTCAGCGGTTGCTTTCAACTTCAACATGTTTATCTCATGGATAATTGTCAACACAAAGTAATATGATGAATGCAAATAAGCAAGTATGTAGGAATCAATGCACACAGTTGATACAAGTGTTTGCTTCTAAGATAGAAAGAAATAGGTAAACTGACTCAACATAAAGTAAAATATAGGCCCTTCGCAGAGGGAAGCATGGATTACTATTTTTGTGCTAGAGCTTTTCATTTTGAAAACATAGAAACAATTTTGTCAATGGTAGTAATAAATCATATGTGTTATGTATAATACATCTTATAAGTTGCAAGCCTCATGCATAGAATACCAATAGTGCTCGCACCTTGTCCTAATTAGCTTGGATTAACATGGATTATCATTGCATAACATATGTTTCAACCAAGTGTCACAAAGGGGTACCTCTATGCCGCCTGTACAAAGGTCCAAGGAGATAGATCGCATTTGATTTCTCGTTTTTTGATAGATCTCAACTTAGGACATCCATATCGGGACAACATAGACAACAGATAATGGACTCCTCTTTAATGCATAAGCATTCAACAACAGATAAAATTCTCATAAGAGATTGAGGATTGATGTCCAAACTGAAACTTTCACCATGATTCATGGTTTTAGATAGCAGCCCAATGTTCTTCTCTAACAATATGCATACTCAAACCATTTGATCATGAAAATCGTCCTTACTTCAGACAAGACGAACATGCATAGCAACTCACATGATATTCAACAAAGGTGTAAAAGTTGATGGCGTCCCCGAAACATGGTTACCGCTCAACAAGCAACTTATAAGAAATAAGATACATAAGCTACATATTCTTTACCACAATAGTTTTTAAGGCTATTTTCCCATGAGCTATATATTGCAAAGACAAAGAATGAAATTTTAAAGGTAGCACTCAAGTAATTTACTTTGGAATGGCAGAGAAATACCATGTAGTAGGTAGGTATGGTGGACACAAATGGCATAGTTTTTGGCTCAAGGATTTGGATGCACGAGAAGTAATCCCTCTCAATACAAGGCTTAGGCTAGCAAGGTTGTTTGAAGCATACTCAAGTATAAACCGGTACAGCAAAACTTACATAAGAACATATTGCAAGCACTATAAGACTCTACACGGTCTTCCTTGTTGTTCAAACACCTTAACCAGAAAGTATCTAGACTCTAGAGAGACCAATCATGCAAACCAAATTTTAACAAGCTCTACGTAGTTATTCATTAATAGTTGCAAAGTACAAGATGCAAGAGCTTAAACATGATCTATATGAGCACAACAATTGCCAAGTATCAAATTATTCAAGACATTATACCAATTACCACATGAAGCATTTTCTGTTTCCAACCATATAACGATGAACGAAGCAGTTTCAACCTTCGCCATGAACATTAAAAGTAAAGCTAAGAACACATGTGTTCATATGCAACAGCGGAGCGTGTCTTTCTCCCACACAAGGAATGCTAGGATCCGATTTTATTCAAAAAAAAACAAAAACATACAGACGCTCCAAGTAAAGCACATAAGATGTGACGGAATAAAAATATAGTTTCACTAGAGGTGACCTGATAAGTTGTCGATGAAGAAGGGATGCCTTGGGCATCCCCAAGCTTAGATGCTTGAGTCTTCTTAAAATATGCAGGGATGAACCTGTAGGGATTCGTTGCATAGAAAACAAAAATTTTCCTACCGCGAACACGCAATCCAAGCCAAGATGCAATCTAGAAGACGGTAGCAACGAGGGGATTATCGAGTCTCACCCTTGAAGAGATTCCAAAGCCTACAAGATGAGGCTCTTGTTGCTGCGGTAGACGTTCACTTGCCGCTTGCAAAAGCGCGTAGAAGATCTTGATCACGGCGCCACGAACGGGCAGCACCTCCGTACTCGGTCACACATTCGGTTGTTGATGAAGACGACGTCCACCTCCCCGTTCCAGCGGGCAGCGGAAGTAGTAGCTCCTCTTGAATCCGGCAGCACGACGGCGTGGTGGTGGTGGTGGTGGAGAACTCCGGCGGAGCTTCACTAAGCGTGCGGGAGAGAAGGAGGAGCGGGGCGGCTAGGGTTTGGGGAGAGGGGGGCGCCGACCACTCTAGGGGTGCGGCCACCTTGTGGTGTTGGGTTGGCCGGCCCCCTCCCCTTGGCCCTCATTATATAGGTGGAACACCCAAGAGTTGGTCTACAAGTCTTCGAATAAGACCCCAAACCAAAACCTTCCATATCACATGAAACCTACCAAGCTAGGACTCCCACTAGAGGTGGGATTCCCACCCTTCCTTGGGAGGGGGTGGCCGGCCCCCTTAGGGGAGTCCACTTGGGACTCCTCCCCCTTAGGGTTGGCCGGCCATGGGAGGTGGAGTCCCTCCGGGACTCCGCCTTCCTTAGTGGTTTCTTCCGGACTTTTCTAGAACCTTCTAGAACCTTCCATAGAACCTTCCGGATCATTTTAAATCTTATAAAATGACTTCATATATATGAATCTTATTCTCCGGACCATTCCGGAACTCCTCGTGATGTCCAGGATCTCATCTGGGACTCCGAACAAATATTCGAACTCCATTCCATATTCAAGTTCTACCATTTCAACATCCAACTTTAAGTGTGTCACCCTACGGTTTGTGAACTATGCGGACATAGTTGAGTACTCACTCCGACCAATAACCAATAGCAGGATCTGGAGATCCATAATGGCTCCCACATATTCAACGATGACTTTAGTGATCGAATGAACCATTCACATACGATACCAATTCCCTTTGTCACACGATATTTTTACTTGTCCGAGGTTTGATCATCGGTATCACTCTATACCTTGTTCAACCTCGTCTCCTGACAAGTACTCTTTACTCGTACCGTGGTATGTGGTCTCTTATGAACTTATTCATATGCTTGCAAGACATTAGACGACATTCCACCGAGAGGGCCCAGAGTATATCTATCCGTCATCGGGATGGACAAATCCCACTCGTTGATCCATATGCCTCAACTCATACTTTCCGGATACTTAATCCCACCTTTATAACCACCCATTTACGCGGTGGCGTTTGATGTAATCAAAGTACCTTTCCGGTATAAGTGATTTACATGATCTCATGGTCATAAGGACTAGGTAACTATGTATCGAAAGCTTATAGCAAATAACTTAATGACGTGATCTTATGCTACGCTTAATTGGGTGTGTCCATTACATCATTCATACAATGATATGACCTTGTTATTAATAACATCCAATGTTCATGATTATGAAACTAATCATCCATTAATCAACAAGCTAGTTAAGAGGCATACTAGGGACTCTTTGTTGTTTACATATCACACATGTACTAATGTTTCGGTTAATACAATTATAGCATGATATGTAAACATTTATCATAAACATAAAGATATATATAATAACCACTTTTATTATTGCCTCTTGGGCATATCTCCTTCAGTCTCCCACTTGCACTAGAGTCAATAATCTAGTTTACATTTGTAAAGATATAACACCTTGGCCTTCCGGTGCTTTATCATGTTTTGCTCACGGGAGGTTTTAGTCAACGGATCTGACATGCTCAGAAACGTATGTATTTTGTAATTCATTTGCGTCTCAACGCATCACTCATTTCCAAATGAGTCGGCATTAAATATGTTTGGTCTTCTGGTGGAACCTTAATTCCGCGGTCTGAAATATGTCACTTCATATTGTCACACACAATATAGCTTCAAAGTTCTGACTCTGTCGGAACTACACCAAGTTCTCAAAGAACCTCTTGACTTAAAATCCTATGTCATTGTCAAAACAATGACATATTCTGCCTTCTTTTGTAGAATCCGTCACAATATTTAGAACTCTTCTAAATCTAGCATAGACAACTTCTATCTCATTGTGCTACATTTTAAACAACACTTAGCCTAATTTGAGATTTGAATTTTATTTTTATATGTGATCAAACTAATATCGGTGCAACACTTTACAGCGATTTGTTTGTCATTACCTCATACAAAACTATATATATATCCTTAGTTCTTCTAAAGTACTCAAGGATATTCTTACTGTCGTCCAATGATCATCATATGAATCATTCTGGTATATGCTCATAACATTTTATAGCACAGGACATCTGATTGTGTACATATTATTCGTGATCTATAATCACTCATGTGTTTTTACTCATTGAGTGTCAGATACACTCAAGTCTTGTTAAAACTTAACATGACAAGAATATTTTCTTAATATTTCTATATTGAACTTATTTCAATATCTATTCTATGTACTTTGACTTAAACATATTATGTGTTTCAATCTATCTTCATAGATCTTGACACAAAATTTGTTTCTGTCTATATCCTTTCATTGAAGTTAATTTCTCAATGAAACCTTTTAATCAAGTATATAATTACATCATTTATAACCAACTATATGTCATCTACATAAGTATTATAAATATGTCTCAACGCTCCCACTTAATTTCTTGCAAATGCAAGCCTCTTCATCGTCTCTGATGAAATCAAAAAATCTTTGACTATTTCATCTGGTGAAGATTCCAACTCCGCGATACTCACTTCATCCAATTGAAGTTTGTATACCTATCTAGTATTCTACGGACCAGCAAAACTCTTGGTTATATCTTGTATACACCTTTAGTACACACTTCTGATAAGTAATGTATTTTGCCATCCTACTAACATATCTCATAAAAGAAATATGTAGTGATTACTAGAATAATCCACATAGACTATTATCATTGCTACGGAAGATCTAATCTTATCATAGTCAACTCTTTGAACTTTGTTGTAAACAACTTTTCGACAAGTCAAGCTTCTTGAAAGATATTCCATCCAAGTCCATCAATTTTATAGATCCATTTACTTTCAAAAAGTATTTATCTATCTTGGATTTCATGGCATATAGCCATTTTAACAGAGTCAGGGCCCATCATAACTTCTTTGTTCGTAGTTGGTTTATCATTGTTCGAAATCAATCCTTTGTCCACAAATCATTTATTTGATCACAAAGTAAACCACACCTACAAGGTTCAATAAGTACTTCGATCTCCATGGCTAAAACACTTTGTAGTCATGGAAGTCATGATCGTTGTGGCCGCTTCCGGAACCATTTCCGATGCTGCGCTACTCTGATCATTATGCTCAGGTTCATAAACCATATCAAGTTCTATTGTCCTCCCACTCAAATACTTCGCTAGAAAACAATTTCTTGGAAATAAGAAACATTGACAAACACTTTTGTCTTTTATTTCATAGTGGAAAGAATTCCCAATCAATTCTTTGGGATAACCAAAAAAGACATTTATCCGTTTTTGGTTGTAAAATCTTAGACCAAAATTTAAAGAAAGGAATATTAGGGTTTATACCCATGCCATAACTTGTATGGTGTCATTTCAACGGATCATGATGATGCTCTATTTAGTGTAAAAGCGGTAGTCTCTAAAGCATAATCCACAAAAATTATAATGGCATTAATATTTTATCTCATCATTGACCCAACAAGGTTTGGATACATCTCTTGGATACTTCTTCATCACTATGATACTTCAAGAAATGTGAGTTGTAGAACAACTTCATAATTCTCTTAGATGTTCGCTAAAACTCGTAATTCAAATATTTCCACTATGATCCAATCATAGATATTTGACTTTTCTATTACGATGATTTCCACTTCATGCTAAAATTTATTTGAATCCATTCAAATGTTTCAAACTTCTTCCTTATCGAATATATCCACATATACATACTCAATTCATTGTTTGAAGTTTCCATGAAGTAGAAGAATCTCCCGCACACAACTATGTCCAGTGAACCATATACATCATCATGTATGTTTCCACTAAGTTAGTTGCCCGTTCAAATCTTGGCCTATGAACGGTATTTTAGTCATTCCTTTTAGAAGAGATTTGCATGCGCCAAATGATTCATAAATAAAATGACTCCAATAATCCATTTGCATGGAGTTTCTTCATGCGTTCCTTTCCAACATGACCTAAATGGCGGTTCCACAAATAAGTGGAATTCAAATCATTTGCCTTACGGCATTTTTTGCGTCAGTGTTATGTATGTGTTTTTCACCATTAAAATTTATAATAACTTATCCATCGTACATGGACTAATGTCATAATTTGAACAACTCATTGTTTTTATTTGACAAGAGCAAAATAACAATTATTAAGTTCTTTATTATAAATTCTAAGGGCTAGATATAATGCTAACGATGAACATAATAACACTTTATTTTTGTTCCAGACGTGCATTCCTATCATATTCCTTGTCAGTCACTTAGGCCATTGTATTCTTGTATTGCGTTGTTTTGTATGACACTTCATACCAACCAATATGGTATAAATACCCAAGAATTTCATTGTGTGACCAAACGAGGAATACATCCATAACATGTATATCATTTATATACACCTGAGCTAGACTTTCTAGTCTTTTCTTTCTTTACGCCAAAATATCTTTTGTAGTTTCTCTTTTAGCTTTCCTCATTCTCAGAAAACACTTCACTTTCAATAACTTCTAGGTTTGTTAGTCAAATACCAATAACCTTGAGGTTCTTACTTTGAAGTTGATCATCATATGACAAGTGTTTCAGATTTCACTATTAGTAAACTTTGTAATATGATGAACAATTTCACTCATAATTTTATCCATTATTTCATAACGACTTTTCGAGACCATGTCTGTACATGCTAGGCTCGTAAAGTTTATCTTCAGTATTCGCATGTGCAAATCTGGCTTGCACCCGTTGTATGCACTCGTAGAATCTATACCTCAGTGTTCGAAACGACGAGTCTTAGCAACGGTGCATACTAAGGACGATGACTTTATGGATATGCGAATATCGTTAGTGCTCCAATAGTTGGAGGATTGGGACGCCTTGCGTCTTCAACCTTCGTACATTCCCATAAAACTTATGAGTTTATGTAGTCTCACTAAATTATATTCTATCATCTTGAAATAAGGTCTTAGATATCACATATATCTCATACCTTGATTATTTCTGAAAACTAAATTTTCAGTTCCTTACTTTTCAAACAGATTTGAACTTCAAGTTTCACGGAGACAAGATAATTTTAGGTACTAATTGAAACCACAGTTCTTTGAATCAACAATGTGAGGTTTACTAAAAGTTTTCAATAGTACTTAATCATTTCTTGATTCATTAACAATACGGTACCAGTCCGTAAAGTTTATAGTCAGATTTTAACAGTATTTCTATCTCAATAACAAGACTAGCGTTTGGTAGAAAAACGGATGCCAATACAACAAATTAATTCAAAATACTACTCAGACTATGTTTATGATAATTAGTTCATGTTTTAATCTAATTACTAATGAACTCCCACTTAATTCAACATCCCTCATAGTTGTTAAGTGGTACACGATCCAAATCCACTACACCAAAACCGATCATCACGTGAGATGATGTAGCTTCAATGGTGAACATCAACATGTTGATCATATCATCCATATGACTCGTGTTCAACCTTTCGGTTTCCGTTGTCCCGAGGCCATGTCCGTACATGCTAGGCTCGTCAAGCAAACCCAAGTATTCCGCGTGTGCAACATGGCTTACACCCGTTGTATGTGAACGTTGAGTCTATCACATCCGATCATCACGAGATGCTTCGAAACGACGAACTATATCAACAGTGCATACGAGGGGAGAACACTTTATTATCTTGATATTAATGTGATGGATCATCTTATAATGCTACCGTCGCGTTCTAAGCAAAATAAGATGCATAAAGGATTAACATCACATGCAATTCATATGTGATATGATATGGCCCTTTAGTCTTTGCGCCTTTGATCTTCATCTCCAAAGCACGGACATGATCTCCATCATCTTCGGGCATGATCTCCATCATCGTCGGTGTAGCGTCAAGGTCAATGGCGCCGTCTTCATGATTGTCCTCCATGTAGCAACTATTACAACTACTTTGAAATACTACTCAACATGAAATTTAAAGACAACCATAAGGCTCCTGCCGGTTGCCACAATACAATAATGATCATCTCATACATATTCATCATCACATTATGGCCATATCACATCACCAAACCCTGCAAAAACAAGTTAGACGTCTCTAATTTGATTTGCATATTTTACGTGGTTTAGGGTTTTCGAGAGAGATCTAATCTACCTACGAACATGAACCACAACGGTGATACTAATGTTGTCAATATAAGAGTAAATTGAATCTTCACTATAGTAGGAGAGACAGACACCCGCAAAGCCTCTTATGCAATACAAGTTGCATGTCGAACGAGGAACAAGTCTCATGAACGCGGTCATGTAAAGTTAGTCCGAGCCGCTTCATCCCACTATGCCACAAAGATGCAAAGTACTCAAACTAAAGATAACAAGAGCATCAACGCCCACAAAACCATTGTGTTCTACTCGTGCAACCATCTATGCATAGACACGGCTCGATACCACTTGTAGGGATTCGTTGCATAGAAAACAAAAAATTTCCTACCGCGAACACGCAATCCAAGCCAAGATGCAATCTAGAAGACGGTAGCAACGAGGGGATTATCGAGTCTCACCCTTGAAGAGATTCCAAAGCCTACAAGATGAGGCTCTTGTTGCTGCGGTAGACGTTCACTTGCCGCTTGCAAAAGCGCGTAGAAGATCTTGATCACGGCGCCACGAACGGGCAACACCTCCGTACTCGGTCACACGTTCGGTTGTTGATGAAGACGACGTCCACCTCCCCATTCCAGCGGGCAGTGGAAGTAGTAGATCCTCTTGAATCCGGCAGCACGACGGCGTGGTGGCGGTGGTGGTGGAGAACTCCGGCGGAGCTTCGCTAAGCGTGCGGGAGAGAAGGAGGAGCGGGGCGGCTAGGGTTTGGGGAGAGGGGGGCGCCGGCCACTCTAGGGGTGCAGCCACCTTGTGGTGTTGGGTTGGCCGGCCCCCTCCCCTTGGCCCTCATTATATAGGTGGAACACCCAAGAGTTGGTCTACAAGTCCTCGAATAAGACCCCAAACCAAAACCTTCCATATCACATGAAACCTACCCAAGCTAGGACTCCCACTAGAGGTGGGATTCCCACCCTTCCTTGGGAGGGGGTGGCCGACCCCTTAGGGGAGTCCACTTGGGACTCCTCCCCCTTAGGGTTGGCCGGCCATGGGAGGTGGAGTCCCTCCGGGACTCCGCCTTCCTTAGTGGTTTCTTCCGGACTTTTCTAGAACCTTCCAGAACCTTCCATAGAACCTTCCGGATCATTTTAAATCTTATAAAATGACTTCCTATATATGAATCTTATTCTCCGGACCATTCCGGAACTCCTCGTGATGTCCGGGATCTCATCCGGGACTCCGAACAAATATTCGAACTCCATTCCATATTCAAGTTCTACCATTTCAACATCCAACTTTAAGTGTGTCACCCTACGGTTCGTGAACTATGCGGACATAGTTGAGTACTCACTCCGACCAATAACCAATAGCGGGATCTGGAGATCCATAATGGCTCCCACATATTCAACGATGACTTTAGTGATCGAATGAACCATTCACATACGATACCAATTCCCTTTGTCATGCGATATTTTACTTGTCCGAGGTTTGATCATCGGTATCACTCTATACCTTGTTCAACCTCGTCTCCTGACAAGTACTCTTTACTCGTACCGTGGTATGTGGTCTCTTATGAACTTATTCATATGCTTGCAAGACATTAGACGACATTCCACCGAGAGTATATCTATCCGTCATCGGGATGGACAAATCCCACTGTTGATCCATATGCCTCAACTCGTACTTTCCGGATACTTAATCCCACCTTTATAACCACCCATTTACGCAGTGGCGTTTGATGTAATCAAAGTACCTTTCCGGTATAAGTGATTTACATGATCTCATGGTCATAAGGACTAGGTAACTATGTATCGAAAGCTTATAGCAAATAACTTAATGACGTGATCTTATGCTACGCTTAATTGGGTGTGTCAATTACATCATTCATACAATGATATGACCTTGTTATTAATAACATCCAATGTTCATGATTATGAAACTAATCATCCATTAATCAACAAGCTAGTTAAGAGGCATACTAGGGACTCTTTGTTGTTTACATATCACACATGTACTAATGTTTCGGTTAATACAATTATAGCATGATATATAAACATTTATCATAAACATAAAGATATATATAATAACCACTTTTATTATTGCCTCTTGGGCATATCTCCTTCAGAACCGCGGGGGCATCCCCAAGATTAGACTTTTCACTCTTCTTGATCATATTGTATCATCCTCCTCTCTTGACCCTTGAAAACTTCCTCCACACCAAACTCAAAACAAACTCATTAGAGGGTTAGTGCATAGTTGAAAATTCATATATTCAGAGGTGACATAATCATTCTTAACACTTCTGGACATTTCACAAAGCTACTGAAAGTTAATGGAACAAAGAAATCCATCAAACATAGCAAAACAGGCAATGTGAAATAAAAGGCAGAATCTGTCAAAACAGAACAGTCCGTAAAGACGAATTTTTCTGGGGCACTTAACTTGCTCAGATGAAAAATCTCAAATTGAATGAAAGTTGCGTACATATCTGAGGATCACGCACGTAAATTGGCATATTTTTCTTAGTTACCTACAGATGGGGCTGCTAAATTTCGTGGCAGCAAGAAATCTGTTTCTGTGCAGTAATCCAAATCTAGGATCAACATTACTATCAAAGACTTTACTTGGCACAAAAATGCAATAAAATAAAGATAAGGAGAGGTTGCTACAGTAGTAACAACTTCCAAGACTCAAATATAAAATAAAAGTGCAGAAGTAAAATAATGGGTTGTCTCCCATAAGCGCTTTTCTTTAACGCCTTTCAGCTAGGCGCAGAAAGTGTGAATCAAGTAACATCAAGAGATGAAGCATCAACATCATAATTTGTTCTGATAATAGAATCATAAGGTAACTTCATTCTCTTTCTAGGGAAGTGTTTCATACCTTTCTTGAGATGAAATTGATACTTAATATTACCTTCCTTCATATCAATAGTAGCACCAACAGTTCGAAGAAAAGGTCTTCCCAATATAATGGGACAAGATGCATTGCATTCAATATCCAAGACAACAAAGTCAACGGGGACAAGGTTATTGTTAACCATAATGCGAACATTATCAATCCTCCTCAAAGGTTTCTTTATAGCATGATCAGCAAGATTAACATCCAAATAACAATTTTTCAATGGTGGCAAGTCAAGCATATCATAGATTTTCTTAGACATAACATAAATACTTGCACCAAGATCACATAAAGCATTACAATCAAAATCATTGACCTTCATCTTAATGATGGGCTCCCAACCATCTTCTAACTTCCTAGGAATAGAAGTTTCAAGTTTTAGTTTATTTTCTCTAGCTTTTATGAGAGCATTTGTAATATGTTTTGTGAAGGCCAAATTTATAGCACTAGCATTAGGACTTCTAGCAAGTTTTTGTAAGAACTTTATAAGTTCAGAGATGTGACAATCATCAAAATCTAAACCATTATGATCTACAGCAATGGAATCATTGTCCCCAATATTTTGAAAAATTTCAACAGTTTTATCACAAGCAGTTTCAGCAGTTTCAGGCAATTTTGCACGCTTTGCACTAGGAGTAGAAACATTGCCAACACCAATTATTTTACCATTGATAGTAGGAGGTTTAGCAACATGTGAAGCATCAACATTGCTAGAGGTGGTAATAGTCCAAACTTTAGCTACATTATTCTCTTTAGCAAGTTTTTCGTTTTCTTCTCTTTCCCACCTAGCATGCAGTTCATCCATCAATCTAATATTTTCATTAATTCGAATTTGGATGGCGTTTGCTGTAGCAAATGACTTAATATCTTTATCTTCATTAGGCATAACTTTCAATTTTAAAAGATCAACATCAGCAGCAAGACTATCAACCTTAGAAGCAAGAATATCAATTTTACCAAGCTTTTCCTCAACAGATTTGTTAAAAGCAGTTTGTGTACTAATAAACTCTTTAAGCATGGCTTCAAGACCAGGGGTTACACTCCTATTATTGTTGTAAGAATTCCCATAAGAATTACCATAACCATTACCATAATTAGAAGGATATGGCCTATAGTTGTTACCAGAATTATTCCTATAAGCGTTGTTGTTGAAATTATTACTTTTAATGAAATTCACATCAACATGTTCTTCTTGGGCAACCAATGAAGCTAAAGGAACGTTATTTGGATCAACATTAGATGTGCCATTCACAAGCATAGACATAATCACATCAATCTTATCACTCAAGGAAGGGGTTTCTTCAACAGAATTTACCTTCTTACCTTGTGGAGCCCTTTCAGTGTGCCATTCAGAGTAGTTGATCATCATATTATCAAGAAGCTTTGTTGCCGCCCCCAAAGTGATGGACATAAAAGTACCTCCAGCAGCTGAATCCAATAGGTTCCGCGAAGAAAAATTCAATCCTGCATAAAAGGTTTGGATGATCATCCAAGTAGTCAGTCCATGGGTAGGGCAATTCTTCACCAAAGATTTCATTCTCTCCCATTCTTGGGCAACATGCTCATTATCCAATTGCTTAAAATTCATTATGCTACTTCTCAAAGATATAATTTTAGCAGGAGGATAATATCTACCAATAAAAGCATCCTTACATTTAGTCCATGAATCAATGCCATTCTTAGGCAAAGATAGCAACCAATCTTTAGCTCTCCCTCTTAAGGAGAAAGGAAACAATTTCAATTTTATAATGTCACCATCTACATCCTTATAGTTTTGCATTTCACAAAGTTCAACAAAATTATTAAGATGGGCAGCAGCATCATCAGAACTAACACCAGAAAATTGATCTCTCATAACAAGATTTAGTAAAGCAGGTTTAATTTCAAAAAATTCTGCTGTAGTAGCAGGTGGAGCAATAGGTGTGCATAGGAAATCATTATTATTTGTGCTAGTGAAGTCACACAACTTAGTATTCTCAGGAGTATTCATTTTAACGGTAGTAAATAAAGCAAACCAAATAAAGTAAATGCAAGTAACTAATTTTTTTGTGTTTTCAATATAAAGAATGCAAACAAGACAGTAAATAAAGTAAAGCTAGTAACTAATTTTTTTGTATTTTTGATATAGAGAACAAACAAAGCAGTAAATAAAATAAAGTAAAGCAAGACAAAAACAAAGTAAAGAGATTGGATGTGGGAGACTCCCCTTGCAGCGTGTCTTGATCTCCCTGGCAACGGCGCCAGAAAATATCCTTGCTGTTGGCGTGGTAGTTAACACACGTCCGTTGGGAACCCCAAGAGGAAGGTGTGATGCGTACAACATCGAGTTTTCCCTCAGTATGAAACCAAGGTTATCGAACCAGTAGGAGTCAAGGAACACGTGAAGGTTGTTGGTGACGGAGTGTAGTGCGGCGCAACACCAGGGATTCCGGTGCCAACGTGGAACCTGCACAACACAATCACAATACTTTGCCCCAACTTAACAGTGAGGTTGTCAATCTCACCGGCTTGCTGTAAACAAAGGATTAAACGTATGGTATGGAAAATGATGTTTGTTTGCAAAGAACAGTAAAGAACAGAGTTTGCAGTAGATTGTATTTCAGATGTAAAAGAATGGACCGGGGTCCACAGTTCACTAGTGGTGTCTCTCCCATAAGATAAATAGCATGTTGGGTGAACAAATTACAGTTGGGAAATTGACAAATAGAGAGGGCATAACAATGCACATACATATCACGATGACTACTATGAGATTTAATCAGGGCATTACGACAAAGTACATAGACCGCTATCCAGCATGCATCTATGCCTAAAAAGTCCACCTTCACGTTAGCATCCGCACCCCTTCTAGTATTAAGTTGCAAACAACAGACAATTGCATTAAGTATGGTGCGTAATGTAATCAACACAAATATCCTTAGACAAAGCATTGATGTTTTATCCCTAGTGGCAACAACACATCCACAACCTTAGAACTTTACGTCACTCGTCCCGGATTCAATGGAGGCATGAACCCACTATCGAGCATAAATACTCCCTCTTGGAGTTACAAGTATCAACTTGGCCAGAGCATCTACTAGCAACGGAGAGCATGCAAGAACATAAACAACACATATATGATAGATTGATAATCAACTTGACATAGTATTCCATATTCATCGGATCCCAACAAACACAACATGTAGCATTACAAATAGATGATCTTGATCATGATAGGCAGCTCACAAGATCTAACATGATAGCACAATGAGGAGAAGACAACCATCTAGCTACTGCTATGGACCCATAGTCCAGGGGTGAACTACTCACACATCAATCCGGAGGCGATCATGGTGACGAAGATTCCTCCGGGAGATGATTCCCCTCTCCGGCAGGGTGCCGGAGGCGATCTCCTGAATCCCCCGAGATGGGATTGGCGGCGGCGGCGTCTCTGGAAGGTTTTCCGTATCGTGGCTCTCGGTGATAGGGTTTTCGCGATGGAGGGAATAAATAGGCGGAAGGGCAGCGTCGGGGGGCTGACGAGGGGCTCACACCATAGGGAGGCGCGGGCCCCTCCCTGGCCGCGCCGGCCTATGGTCTGGCCACCTCGTGGCCCCACTTCGTATGCTCTTCGGTCTTCTGGAAGCTCCGTGGAAAAATAAGACCCTGGGCATTGATTTCGTCCAATTCCGAGAATATTTGCTTTGTAGGATTTCTGAAACTAAAAACAGCAGAAAACAGCAACTGACTCTTCGGCATCTCGTCAATAGGTTAGTACCGGAAAATGCATAATAATGACATAAAGTGTGTATAAAACATGTGAGTATCATATGGAACATAAGAAATTATAGATACGTTTGAGACGTATCAGACACCAGCATCGTCGACGACGAGCCGGAGGTAACCCTTTGCTCCCTTGTTCTTATCCCATTTCAATCATTTTGTGTTAGATCTAGCGTTATTAGGGTTCATCTGTTCCTAGTTCAATCAATTGTGTTAGATCTAGCGTTATTAGGGTGCGTCTGTTCCTAGTTCAATCCTTTTGTGTTAGATCTTGCATTATTAGTGCTTGTGATTTGTTTTTGTTTAAGATTTGTGCCGATGATGATGAATATTTAGGCACAAATTGATTCAGGGTTTGGTTAGTAAACAATTGGTGTGTACAAATTTGTTGTGCATGATCTTTGGTTTCCTGACTCAAATCTTGGATATAAGTGTGTCCAATGTAACTGAGGCTACCTCTTTTTTTCGAGCCCATATTATCATGCATGATCTTTGTTCACTCTCTGTTCCATCATCGTTGCAATTGACTCCGTGTTTTTTGCACGAGATTTGGTGCTACGTGACAGGTGCAGAGCAGCGACGTCGACAGCGACGACGAGTCCTTCCACACTAAGACTCGTCACGTCCTCAGGAGGTTGCAGTCCGGCCATTACGATGGCCCCTTTGCTCGAGGCATTTACAAGTGTCCCTTCTACAACAGGAAGCTCCGCGCCACCGACTTCAACTGCCTGGTGAACCATGCTGAATCCATTGGCAGATGCGGCGCTAGAGTTGGAACGACGGTGAACGTTCATGCGTTCATGGCCAAACACAAAACACTTGGGATTCACCTGCGCAACCTCCAAGCGAGTCACAGGCGCAACCTGGAGGCGTTGAACATGCCTACTGCACTCTCTGTATGTGACTGCTCTATCTGTAGAGCAGCTTAAATTCATGTAAAATGTAGCTTATGTTGTAGGGTTCTATCGGTACTACTGTTGGATCTGTCGTGAATATATCTATGCTATGTTGGCTGCAGTATGCAGCTTATCCTACCTGATTTGTGCCCTAGATTTCCTACCTGATTGGGTAAAAACGAAGGCATAAAGAAATGAATGGAGTTAAAAAACAGAAGGAGAAGCTGCTCTGGATTTGCTACCAATTTGGGCTATCAAATATGAATGAGATCGAGCGAGAGAGAGGAAAAAGGTACATTGAAAACTGCTAATCTGGGCAAACGAGACAGAAACCACTCGTGCCCACGTCCCGGACCCACACGGCTCTACACGCTACGGCCCCACACGCTACGACCACACAAACATGGTCTCGTCCTGTCCCACGCGGTTCCTTCTACCAGCCCCACACGACGCGGCCCCACAAACGACATGACCCCACTCGTCAGCACGGAACGGTCAACTTAACGGATTCCTTCCGTCCGAGCTCCTTCTGCAGTTCTGCGGGTTTCAGACAAGGTCCTGGGGAAAACTGAGGAAAAACTAAGGAGTTGGGGAAAACTGAGCACAACTAAGGACCCGAGGGCACAGAAATAGAAATCCCTAGAATTATCCTTGGATAAAGCATTGTTGTTTTCTCCCTAGTAGCAACAGCACATCCACAACCTTAGAAGTTATTGTCACTCTCCCAGATTACTAGAGGCATGAACCCACTATCGAGCATAAATACTCCCTCTTGGAGTCACAAGCACATACTTGGCCAGAGCATCTACTAACAACAGAGAGCATGCAAGATCACAAATAACATATGACAAATATAAAACCAGCCTCAACCATAGTATTCAATATTCATCGGATCCCAGCAAACACAACATGTAGCATTATATAAAGATGATCTTGATCATGATAGGTTGCTCACAACATCTGCAGCATAAATTGGAGAAGACAACCATCTAGCTACTGATATGGACCCGTAGTCCAGAGAGAACTACTCACGCATCACTTCGGAGGCGAGCATGGCGTTGTAGAGGCCTCCGGTGAAGATCTCCTCTCCGGCAGGGTGCCGGGAAGAGCTTCAGAACCCTCCCGCGGTAGGTTCAACAATGGCGGTCGCGATGGAACTTTTCGTGGATGGAGGCTCGGGTATTTAGGTTTTTCCCGATCAGATGTATTTATAGGCGGAAGGGCGAGGTCAGTTGGCGCCCGAGGGGCCCACACCATGCCTAGGCATGGCCAGGGGCTGGGCCGCGCCTAGGGGTGGTGTGGCCACCTCCTGGCTCGATCGGCTCCGTCACTCCTCTGGACTTCGTCTTCGTTACAGTAAAATAGGAACTTCGGCTTTTGTTTCATCCAATTTCGATAATATTTCTTGTGGCACTGTGGCATCTTGTCAATAGGTTAGTTTCGGAAAATGCATAAAAGTGCAATAAAGTGTAAACAAAACATATAGAAGTTGGTGTAAAACAAGCATGGAGCATCAAAAATTATAGATAAACATATCAGTCACCAACGATGTATTTTCTTTTCAACGGAGTCGTTCTTTTAGTCTCTGCATGCTTGTTCATGCGTTTAGTAGACATTGGACATGGTTGTAGTATTTCCAACGAATACATGTACCAAATCTAGGAGATGAATAGCTTGCACGTGAACATCTTGCACATGAATACGTGTACGAAAGTTATGCCTGCAAAGGAATATCTTGTAGAGCTATAACAAATAGATGTTTGTACCAACTAGATGCCTGATTCTTGCATATGTTTTCAGTTCCAGAGATGGTTTCCAAAGCAAAGGAAGCCTTGTGTCCATGTCCAGGCTCCAACTTCTGCATATTGGATCATCATGCCGAACAGGTCATGCTATTGCAATGTCTGTTTAGGGTTCAATGTGTATTTAGGGAAATGTTCTAATTGTTGTAATATCTCATTTTAGGCTAAAATCGACCAATCCAGAACCAAAGAAAACCAAGATAGTCAGAAGAGATCCTCTAACTATATTAAACAGTTTGGGAGCAGATCATCTGATGATGATGTTGTAGTCAAGGCTAAGAAAGAAAGAACATCACCAGCTGGTGTTCTATTTACATCCCAAGAATTAGCCATGAAACCCACATCTAGTCATCATTTGGAGAAAGTTGACAACCGGTGATTGTTTGGAGAGGTGTGAACTGCTAACTACTTGCATGTTTTGCTACATTATTCTTCAGCTACACATTGGTTACTGATAATTTTCCTTTTTAAGTCCCAAGAAGTTCAGCGGCGCGGACTTTGACGAGCACTGCGTCTTTGGCAACAATGTCGAGATGACTCCTAAACAGGTTTCTTATTTCAAATCCCAAGTTGCATGCCATGAGCCATCCATTCGCTACTATGTATGCAAGATGATATTGTCCAATATCATCACTGGGAAGGCTAAGATGGTAAATAATATTTGAGAATTGATTGTTCTGCTAACTCTATTCTTCTTTCAGTACAATTTCCAATGTCACAACTAACTCTATTCTTCTTCCAGTACTTTTCAGCTAAGTACATCAATGTCTACCTAAACCAGCATCTGGGTGATGGTCATGTGTGAGTTCGCCTCATCCACGCCAAGAAAGATGAGGCTCAGATTGGCAGAGATTCTCTAGAAAGCTGAAATCTAGGTGGGGGATCTGTGCATATTAGTCTTCATTAATGATGTGCTAAATGGCTTGATGCTTCATGTTATTGTCCTCAACTGAGGTGGCTAAGGCTGGTGCCAACGCAGGCGGTAGGCGGGGCGCTACCGCCCGAGGCGGGGCGAGAGTTGGGCGACAGCGGGGCGAGACGAGAGCGCGGGGCGGTGGCGCGGGCGCCCGGCGGTATCGCCCGCTACCGCCCAGCTACCGCCCGCGCTGGGGGCGAGAGGGAGGCGAGATGCGGGCGAGAGTGAGGCGGCAGCGTTGGCAGCGAGAGGGAGGCGAGAGTGGGGGCGAGAAGGAGGCGAGAGGCGGGCGAGAGAGAGGCGACTGGCGGGCGAGAGGGTGTAACGGCTAGCTTACGTGGCGCGATCTGATTCGTCCACGTCAGCTAGCCGTTGGGGTAGCCGTTGTTGGTTCAAAAAATCCGAAAAAAGCCAAAAAAAAACCCTAAAATTTCATCCCCACCCCCTATAAATACCCCCCATATGGTTTCACTCACTACACACCCATTTCATCTCATTCATCTCCTTCACTCTCTCAAATCTTCTCCACCATGTCCGGTTGGACTCCACCAGATTTGACCACGTTCACGGATCTGCTGCAGCCCGACGGGTCACCAATACACCTAGATGATGTCTCTCCGACACATCGTCGCTCCAATGTCGGTTCTTCGCCGCTTCCCCGAGTTTTATACTCCTCCGACACACCACCTCCGGGGCCATATGGGCCATACGCTCCACCTCCGGCGCCATATGGTTCATACCCTCCGCCTCCGTATCCATACCCCCAACCACCTCCACATGCTCCACCTACAGGTAGCGGGAGTGGCACTGTACCTCCTTACCCACCACCTTCATACGGTTCATACCCTCCACCTCCGTATCCATATGCGCCATATGGTCCGTACCCCCCACCACCTTCTGAAGCCAGTGCTCCAAGCTCCGAGTCCAATGCCGCGGAAACAATCGTACCACAGCGTGCAAAGAGGCTTGACTGGACAACTGCGGAAGAGGAAAAACTGGTACTTTACTTACCCATCACATATTTATTTCGGGGTTGGTTCTTTCTTGGATTTTTCACTAACAATATCTATTTCGGGGTAGGTTAATGCTTGGTTTTTTAACTCCAAGGACTCTGTTGCCGGTAATTGCAAGACCGGCCCTAGTTTTTGGGGTCAGATAGCTGCAACCTTCAACTCTACCTCGGATCCTGCCCGTCGTCGGACCTCCAAGCAGCTGAAGGACCATTGGAACGCCTACAACAAGGAGGTGTCCCTGTTCAATGCATACCACATCCAAGAAGAAGCGTTACGTCGAGTGGAGCAGACGATCAGATGGTCATGAAGGCGGCAATGGAGAGGTACGCGAATGACAAAAGAGTGACTCAGCCGTTCAGACGGCACCACTGGTGGCAAGTTGTTCGCAATGAAGCGAAGTGGAAAGGACAACATGGTCCTGGTAGTGGAACCGAGTCCACTTCCAAGAGAAGCCGTCTAGGAGTTTCTGGTGAGTACAGCTCTAGCGAGGCGACGACGGAGGAGGAGCGTCCACCGGGCCGCGATAGGGCCAAGGCCGCGGCACGTAAGGGTCGGAGGAAGGGGAAGGAATCCTCATCAAGCAGTGAGGTAGGAAGTAAATCCTTCGCGATGAGGAACATGATGAAGGGTTTAGTGAAGGCTAAGCTATTCAAGCAATGGAACAAAATGAAAGACCGATCAACCGACGACATGAACGAAGCAGAAAAGCGCAAACATGCGAAGGCCATCAAGATGGTGGAAAAAGAGCTTGGTCTGGAAGATGATGACGACGAGGAGGAGGAGCAGGAAGAAGAGGAAGAGGAGTAGAATTTTTATTTATTATGTAATTTTTAAAATTAATTATGCAATTTTATTAATTATTATGTAAATGGTAACATTTTTAGTTGAATAAAATAATTTTCTTGCATTATTTCGAATGTCTACAAAAAATCGAGTGAAATAACTTAATCTGAAAAAGAAATGGTGATGTGGAGGAGAGAGAAGTGAGAGCTGGCACTATAGCCTGTGCACTGGCACCGTGGGGTGAGAGTGGGGTGAGAGTGAGGTGAGAGTGGGGTGAGAGTGAGGAAAAAAGCTGACGTGGCAGGCTATAGTGTGGTGTTGCATTGGCACCAGCCTAATAGTTGTTGTGACAATGCTGGTGTCCTTGAACTTGTTCTATGGTGTGTTGTACTGATGTTGGTCTCTGAACCTATATGCTATTATGGTGATCTATATGCTATTATTGTGTGATTGTGCATGACATGCTTTGTCCATGTTGTGATTGTGTTCATCCTTCTATTTGTCAATTTGCTATGTTGATTGTTACTGTCATTTCCTACTTTTATTTTGTTGTGATCGACATATTGAGAACAAGCAAGTGCGTGTGCACTTGCCCTATCTCAGAGCCATCCACGATAGCCTTATCGCAGGTAGGGGTTGGGCCACTGGGGTTGCTTCTTTGATTATCGTTGGTCCACGTGTTGACTCGTAACAGCAGTACACCGGTGGATGGAGGTTGGTCCAGTTAAACTGCTCATAGTGGGAGTAACTTAGCTAGTAACATCACACAACCCAATGCATTTTGATGACATGGCATGGCAATGAATGAAGAAAGAGAGTGAGGTGGTAACTAGCTATGTTACCATAACATCACACACCCCAAGACAAGTTGAGTATACCCTATAGTAAATGACACAATGCATGACACCACATATAAGTTACTACCCACTATGGAGGTAGTAACTTAGACTAGTAACATATGTCATGTTACTAGTCTAAGTTACTCCCCACTATGACTAGCCTTAAGAGCATCTCCAACAGACGCGCTATATAGGCCGCGCGGAATAAAAACGTCCGATATAGCGCGCGGGAGGGAATGCGGCGCTCCAGCAGGCGCGGTAAACGGCGCGGCGCTGTAAAATTTTTAGGGCGCGCGGCGTTTTGCACAAACCGGAGCGGCATATCTGGCGCGTCGGCTACAGCGCGCGGCAACGCTCGTCCAAGCGCGAAAAAGCCAACGGCTGGAAATTTCCTCCCCCCCGCGCCCGCGCCCTCATTTCCCCACCTACCGCCGGCGCGAAATCCAGCCGCCGCCGGTCGATTCCGCGGCCGCCCCCGCATCTGCGCGCCGCCGCGCCGTAGATCCGTGTCGCCAGCACTTCCTCCTGGCAGCAGCGGGCGCTCCACCGCACTGTGCCGCTCGCGCCACCGCCAGCGACAAGTTGTACTCGGCACTCCTTCTCCGCGGCGCGCCGCCTTCGCGTTCTCCTCTGCGCAGGCGTCGCCATGTCGTCCTCGTCGTCCTCGAGCTTGCTAGCAACATGGCGCGCCCATGGTGCTCGTCCATTTGCTCGCAAGGTATGAACCTCTGCCGGCCGGCCTCTATTGTCGCCAATTATCTACAATAGTTCATAGTGAAGTAATTTTATACATATGTTTGTAGAGTTCATCATATGATTCATCGGATGACGAGTTCGACCAAGAAGAAGAGGAGAACATATCGATACTATTAGCATACCGCGCCGTTAAGAGGCCAAAATTTGGTGGATCGGTGTTCAGTAGATAGAAGTTGTGGAGAGAAAGGATTGAAGGGCATGAGAAGTTGATGCGGTCGTATTTCAATGAGAATCCGATTTTCCCCGAAAGCTATTTTCGGCGGCGTTCCGGATGAGTCTCAACTTGTTCAAGCACATTGCAACGGAGGTCACCAAATATGATCGCTTCTTTGAGCAAAGGAGGAATGCTGCCGGAGAACTTGGTCATAGCACATATCAAAAGGTGACCGCCGCCTTGCGTATGTTGGCATATGGTATACCGGCGGATCTTATTGATGATCATTTGGCCATGGGAGAGAGCACTTCTATCTTGTGTGTGAAGCACTTTGTCGTTGCAATTGTCAATGTCTTTGGCTCCACATACTTGAGAGCCCCCAATGCTCAAGACACGGCAAGACTTTTGGAGATCAACGCCAACCGGGGGTTTCCCGGTATGCTTGGTTCCATTGATTGTATGCATTGGAGTTGGAAGAATTGTCCAGCGGCATGGCATGGACAATTCAAAGGCTACAAGAAGGATGCCACCATAGTACTTGAAGCGGTGGCCGACCAAGAGACTTGGATATGGCATGCTTTCTTTGGAATGCCCGGATCTTGCAATGACATCAATGTTCTTCAACGGTCACCACTAATGACAAGACTTGCAATGCGGGAAGTGAAGGAGATATGCCCTAGAGGCAATAATAAAGTGGTTATTATTTATATCTTTATGTTTATGATAAATGTTTATATATCATGCTAGAATTGTATTAACCGAAACATTAGTACATGTGTGATATGTAGACAAACAAGAAGTCCCTAGTATGCCTCTTAAACTAGCTTGTTGATTAATGGATGATTAGTTTCATAATCATGAACATTGGATGTTATTAATAACAAGGTTATGTCATTGTATGAATGATATAATGGACACACCCAATTAAGCGTAGCATAAGATCACGTCATTAAGTTATTTGCTATAAGCTTTCGATACATAGTTACCTAGTCCTTATGACCATGAGATCATGTAAATCACTTATACCGGAAAGGTACTTTGATTACATCAAACGCCACTCGCGTAAATGGGTGGTTATAAAGGTGGGATTAAGTATCCGGAAAGTATGAGTTGAGGCATATGGATCAATAGTGGGATTTGTCCATCCCGATGACGGATAGATATACTCCGGGCCCTCTCGGTGGAATGTCGTCTAATGTCTTGCAAGCATATGAATAAGTTCATAAGAGACCACATATCACGGTACGAGTAAAGAGTACTTGTCGGGAGACGAGGTTGAACAAGGTATAGAGTGATACCGATGATCAAACCTCGGACAAGTAAAATATCGCGTGACAAAGGGAATTGGTATCGTATGTGAATGGTTCATTCGATCACTAAAGTCATCGTTGAATATGTGGGAGCCATTATGGATCTCCGGATCCCGCTATTGGTTATTGGTCGGAGTGAGTACTCAACCATGTCCGCATAGTTCACGAACCGTAGGGTGACACACTTAAAGTTGGATGTTGAAATGGTAGAACTTGAATATGGAATGGAGTTCGAATATTTGTTCGGAGTCCCGGATGAGATCCCGGACATCACGAGGAGTTCCGGAATGGTCCGGAGAATAAGATTCATATATAGGATGTCATTTTATGTGTATTAAAATGATTCGGAAGGTTCTATGGAAGGTTCTAGAAGGTTCTAGAAAAGTCCGGAAGAAACCACCAAGGAAGGTGGAGTCCACATGGGACTCCACCTCCATGGCCGGCCAGCCCTAGATGGGGTGGAGTCCCAAGTGGACTCCACCATAGGGGGCCGGCCACCCCCCCTATGGGAAGTGGAAATCCCACCTTTGGGTGGGAGTCCTAGTTGGGCAAGGTTTCCCACCATATGGAAGGTTTTGGGTTCGGGTCTTATTCGGAGACTTGTAGTCCAACACTTGGGGCTTCCACCTATATAATGAGGAGCCAAGGGGAGGGGGCCGGCCACACCAAAGCCTCCACCTTGGCCGCCCCCTTTAGTGGCCGGCCACCCCCTCTCCCCAAACCCTAGCGGCCTCTCTCCTCCACCACGTCCCGCACGCTTAGCGAAGCTCCGCCGGACTTCTCCACCGCCACCGACACCACGCCGTCGTGCTGTCGGATTCAAGAGGAGCTACTACTTCCGCTGCCCGCTGGAACGGGGAGGTGGACGTCGTCTTCATCAACAACCGAACGTGTGACCGAGTACGGAGGTGCTGCCCGTTCGTGGCGCCGGAACCGATCGTGATCAAGATCTTCTACGCGCTTTTGCAAGCGGCAAGTGAACGTCTACCGCAGCAACAAGAGCCTCCTCTTGTAGGCTTTGGAATCTCTTCAAGGGTGAGACTCGATAAACCCCTCGTTGCTACCGTCTTCTAGATTGCATCTTGGCTTGGATTTCGTGTTCGCGGTAGGAAATTTTTTTTGTTTTCTATGCAACGTTATCCTACAGTGGTATCAGAGCCGTGTCTATGCATAGATGGTTGCACGAGTAGAACACAATGGTTTGTGGGCGTTGATGCTCTTGTTATCTTTAGTTGCGTACTTTGCATCTTTGTGGCATAGTGGGATGAAGCGGCTCGGGCTAACTTTACATGACCGCGTTCATGAGATTTGCTCCACGCTCGACATGCAACTTGTATTGCATAAGTGGCTTTGCGGGTGTCTGTCTCTCCTACTATAGTGAAGATTCAATTTACTCTTCTATTGACAACATTAGTATCACCGTTGTGGTTCATGTTCGTAGGTAGATTGGATCTTACTCGAAAACCCTAAACCACGTAAAATATGCAAACCAAATTAGAGAACGTCTAACTTGTTTTTGCAGGGTTTGGTGATGTGATATGGCCATAATGTGATGATGAATATGTATGAGATGATCATTATTGTATTGTGGCAACCGGCAGGAGCCTTATGGTTGTCTTTAAATTTCATGTTGAGTAGTATTTCAAAGTAGTTGTAATAGTTGCTACATGGAGGACAATCATGAAGACGGCGCCATTGACCTTGGTGCTTCGCCGACGATGATGGAGATCATGCCCGAAGATGATGGAGATCATGTCCGTGCTTTGGAGATGAAGATCAAAGGCGCAAAGACAAAAGGGCCATATCATATCACATATGAACTGCATGTGATGTTAATCCTTTTATGCATCTTATTTTGCTTAGATCGCGACGGTAGCATTATAAGATGATCCCTCACTAAAATCTCAAGATAATAAAGTGTTCACCCTTAGTAGCACCGTTGTCAAGTCTTATCGTTTCGAAGCATCTCGTGATGATCGGGTGTGATAGATTCGATAAGTACATACAACGGGTGCAAGACAGTTTTGCACATGCGGATACTAAGGTGGCCTTGACGAGCCTAGCATGTACAGACATGGTCTCGGAACACGTGATACCGAAAGGTAGAGCATGAATCATATGGTTGATATGATGAACACTTTGAGTGTTCGCCATTGAAATCACACCTTGTCTCGTGATGATCGGACTATGGTGCGGTGGATTTGGTTCGTGTGATCACTAAGACAATGCGAGGGATATTGTTTTGAGTGGGAGTTCACCTAGATTTTTAATTATATTGAATTAAAATTTTGAACTCAATTTATCATAAACTTAGTCTAAACTATTGCAAATATGTTGTAGATATGGCGTCCCCAATCAATTTTAACCAGTTCCTAGAGAAAGAAAAGCTTAAGAGCAACGGTAGCAACTTCACCGATCGGTTCCGTCATGTGAGGATCTTCCTCAATGGCGGAAATCTGCAATATGTGCTTGATGCACCGCTAGGTGACCCTCCAGCAGAAACTGAAACCGATGAAGTAAAAGCTGTTTACGCAACTCGGAAAACTCGGTACTCTCAAGTTCAGTGTGCCATCTTATGCGATCCGGAATCCGATCTTCAAAAACGTTTTGAGCACCACGATCCTCATGAGTTGATGAAAGAGTTGAAGACTATTTTTGAGACTCATGCGGCCGTGGAATGCTATGAAGCATCGAAACACTTTTTCAGCTGTATGATGGAAGAAGGCAGCTCCATTAGTGAGCACATGCTCGTCATGACCGGGCATGCGAAGAAACTCAGTGACTTGGGAATAGTGATTCCTAACAGACTGGGGATTAATCGTGTCCTTCAATCACCGCCACCAAGTTACAAGAACTTTGTGATGAACTACAATATGCGGAACATGAACAAGGAGTTTCCTGAACTCTTTGGCATGCTAAAAGCTGCCGAGATTGAGATCAAGAAAGAGCACCAAGTGTTGATGGTCAACAAGACCACCAGCTTCAAGAAACAGGGCAAGTCTAAGGGAAAATTCAAGAAGGGTGGCAAGAAAGCTGCCACGCCTCCTATGAAACCTAAGAACGGCCCTAAGCCCGATGCCGATTGCTATTACTCGCAAGGAGAAGGGACACTCGGAAGCGTAATTGCTCCAAGTATTTGGCGGATCCGAAGAGCGGCCTTGTCAAGAAGAAGAAAGAAGGTATATCTGATATACATGTTATAGATGTTTATCTCACTAGTTCTCGTTCTAGTACCTGGGTATTTGATACTGGTTCGGTTGCTCATATTTGTAACTCGAAACAGGAACTAAAGAATAAACGACAACTGATGAAAGATGAAGTGACGATGCGCGTTGGAAACGGATCCAAGGTCAATGTGATCGCAGTCGGCACACTTCCTCTACATCTACCTTCGGGATTAGTTTTAAGCCTAAATAATTGTTATTATGTACCTGCGTTGAGCATGAACATTATATCCGGATCTTGTTTAATGCAAGACGGTTATTCATTCAAGTCCGAGAATAATGGTTGTTCTATTTTTATGAATAATATCTTTTATGGTCGAGCACCACAAAAGAATGGCTTATTTCTATTAGATCTCGATAGTAGTGATACGCATATACATAACATTGATGCTAAGCGAATTAAATTAAATGATAATTCTACTTATATGTGGCACTGTCGTCTTGGTCATATTGGAGTGAAACGCATGAAGAAACTCCATACCGATGGATTACTTGAATCACTTGACTTTGAGTCACTTGATAGATGCGAAGCATGTCCGATGGGAAAAATGACTAAGACTCCATTTTCCGGTATGATGGAGCGAGCTACCGACTTATTGGAAATCATACATACCGATGTATGCGGACCAATGAGTGTAGCATCGCGCGGTGGTTATCGTTATGTTCTAACCTTCACAGATGATCTGAGTAGATATGGGTATATCTATTTCATGAAACATAAATCCGAAACTTTCGAGAAGTTTAAGGAATTCCAAAGTGAAGTAGAAAATCAACGTAACAAGAAGATTAAATTTCTACGATCCGATCGTGGAGGTGAATATCCGAGTTATGAGTTTGGCATGCATTTAAAGAAATGCGGAATACTTTCACAATTGACACCGCCGGGAACACCACAACGAAACGGTGTGTCCGAACGTCGTAATCGAACTCTCTTAGATATGGTTCGTTCTATGATGTCTCTTACTGATTTGCCGTTATCATTTTGGAGTTATGCATTAGAGACAGACCGCATTCACTTTAAATAGAGCACCATCAAAATCCGTTGAAACGACGCCGTATGAATTATGGTTTAATAAGAAACCTAAGTCAGTCGTTCTCGAAAGTTTGGGGTTGCGAAGCCTATGTAAAAAAGTTACAACCGGACAAGCTAGAACCCAAAGCGGAGAAATGCGTCTTCATAGGATACCCTAAGGAAACTATAGGGTACACTTTCTATCACAGATCCGAAGGCAAGATCTTTGTTGCTAAGAACGGAACCTTTCTTGAGAAAGAATTTCTCACTAAAGAAGTGATTGGAAGAAAAGTAGAACTCGATGAGATTGATGAATCTATACTCGTTGATCAGAGTAGCGCAATGACGGAAGTTGTACCTGTACCGCCTACACCGGCAACGAGAGGAAGCTAATGATAATGATCATGAAACTTCGAACGAGGAAACTATCGAACCTCGCAGATCGACAAGGGAACGTACCACTCCTGATTGGTATGATCCTTGTCTAAATGTCATGATTGTAGATAACAATGATGAGGACCCTGCGACGTATGAAGAAGCGATGATGAGCCCAGATTCCAACAAATGGCAAGAAGCCATGAAATCCAAAATGGGATCCATGTATGATAACAAAGTATGGACTTTGGTAGACTTACCTGATAGCCGAAAGGTCGTCGAGAATAAATGGATCTTCAAGAGAAAAACAGATGCTCGATGGTAATATTACTGTCTATAAAGCTCGACTTGTCGGAAAGGGTTTCCGACAAATTCAAGGAGTTGACTACGATGAGACTTTCTCACCTGTAGCGAAGCTAAAATCTGTGAGGATTTTGTTAGCAATAGCTGCATTTTTCGATTGTGAGATTTGGCAGATGGATGTCAAAACGGTGTTCCTTAATGGAGACATTGAGGAAGAGTTGTATATGGTACAACCCAAAGGTTTTGTCGATCCTAAAAATGCTGACAAAGTATGCAAACTTCAGCGTTCAATCTATGGACTGAAGCAAGCATCGAGAAGTTGGAACCGACGTTTTGATAAGGTGATCAAAGACTTCGGGTTTATACGAGTGTCATGGAGAGGCCTCGTATTTACAAGAAAGTGAGTGGGAGCTCCGTAGCGTTCCTGATATTATATGTAGATGACATATTATTGATTGGGAATGATATAGAACTATTAAGCAGTGTAAAAGGTTATTTGAATAATAGTTTTTCAATGAAAGACCTTGGTGAAGCTTCATATATATTAGGCATCAAGATTTATAGAGATAGATCAAGACGTCTAATAGGGCTATCACAGAGTACATACCTGGACAAGATTCTAAAGAAGTTTAGAATGGACGAAAGTAAGAAAGGATTCTTACCTATGTTACCAGGCAAGGTCTTGAGTAAGACTCAAGGTCCGGCTACGGCAGAAGAAAGAGAAAGGATGAATCAGATCCCCTATGCCTCGGCAGTAGGCTCTATCATGTATGCCATGCTATGTACAAGACCGGATATAGCACATGCTGTTAGTTTGACTAGCGAGATATCAAAGTGATCCAGGAATGGAACACTGGACAGCGGTCAAGAATATCCTGAAGTACTTGAAAAGAACTAAGGATATGTTTCTTTGTTATGGAGGTGACCAAGAGCTCGTTGTAACAAGTTACACCGATGCAAGTTGGAACACTGATCCTGATGACTCTAAGTCACAATCTGGGTACGTGTTTATATTGAATGGTGCTGCAGATAAGCTGGGCAAGCTCGAAGCAGGTGCACGGTGGCGAAATCCTCAACGGAATCGGAGTACATAGCGGCTTCAGAGGCTTCATCAGAAGCGGTATGGATGAAGAGGTTCATTGTAGAGCTCGGTGTGGTTCCTAGTGCATTGGACCCACTAGTCATCTACTGTGACAACATGGGTGCCATCGCCAATGCACAAGAGCCAAGATCACACAAGAGGCTGAAGCATATCAAGCTGCGTTACCACTCGATTCGCGAGTACATCGAAGATGGAGAAGTAAAGATTTGCAAAGTACACACTGATCTGAATGTAGCAGATCCGTTGACTAAAGCTCTCCCTAGGGCAAAGCATGACCAACACCGTAATGCCATGGGTGTTAGGTATATTACTATGTAATCTAGATTATTGACTCTAGTGCAAGTGGGAGATCGAAGGAGATATGCCCTAGAGGCAATAATAAAGTGGTTATTATTTATATCTTTATGTTTATGATAAATGTTTATATATCATGCTAGAATTGTATTAACCGAAACATTAGTACATGTGTGATATGTAGACAAACTAGAAGTCCCTAGTATGCCTCTTAAACTAGCTTGTTGATTAATGGATGATTAGTTTCATAATCATGAACATTGGATGTTATTAATAACAAGGTTATGTCATTGTATGAATGATATAATGGACACACCCAATTAAGCGTAGCATAAGATCACGTCATTAAGTTATTTGCTATAAGCTTTCGATACATAGTTACCTAGTCCTTATGACCATGAGATCATGTAAATCACTTATACCGGAAAGGTACTTTGATTACATCAAACGCCACTCGCGTAAATGGGTGGTTATAAAGGTGGGATTAAGTATCCGGAAAGTATGAGTTGAGGCATATGGATCAATAGTGGGATTTGTCCATCCCGATGACGGATAGATATACTCCGGGCCCTCTCGGTGGAATGTCGTCTAATGTCTTGCAAGCATATGAATAAGTTCATAAGAGACCACATACCACGGTACGAGTAAAGAGTACTTGTCGGAGACGAGGTTGAACAAGGTATAGAGTGATACCGATGATCAAACCTCGGACAAGTAAAATATCGCGTGACAAAGGGAATTGGTATCGTATGTGAATGGTTCATTCGATCACTAAAGTCATCGTTGAATATGTGGGAGCCATTATGGATCTCCGGATCCCGCTATTGGTTATTGGTCGGAGTGAGTACTCAACCATGTCCGCATAGTTCACGAACCGTAGGGTGACACACTTAAAGTTGGATGTTGAAATGGTAGAACTTGAATATGGAATGGAGTTCGAATATTTGTTCGGAGTCCCGGATGAGATCCCGGACATCACGAGGAGTTCCGAATGGTCCGGAGAATAAGATTCATATATAGGATGTCATTTTATGTGTATTAAAATGATTCGGAAGGTTCTATGGAAGGTTCTAGAAGGTTCTAGAAAAGTCCGGAAGAAACCACCAAGGAAGGTGGAGTCCACATGGGACTCCACCTCCATGGCCGGCCAGCCCTAGATGGGGTGGAGTCCCAAGTGGACTCCACCATAGGGGCCGGCCACCCCCCCTATGGGAAGTGGAAATCCCACCTTTGGGTGGGAGTCCTAGTTGGGCAAGGTTTCCCACCATATGGAAGGTTTTGGGTTCGGGTCTTATTCGGAGACTTGTAGTCCAACACTTGGGGCTTCCACCTATATAATGAGGAGCCAAGGGGAGGGGGCCGGCCACACCAAAGCCTCCACCTTGGCCGCCCCTTTAGTGGCCGGCCACCCCTCTCCCCAAACCCTAGCGGCCTCTCTCCTCCACCACGTCCCGCACGCTTAGCGAAGCTCTGCCGGACTTCTCCACCGCCACCGACACCACGCCGTCGTGCCGTCGGATTCAAGAGGAGCTACTACTTCCGCTGCCCGCCGGAACGGGGAGGTGGACGTCGTCTTCATCAACAACCGAACGTGTGACCGAGTACGGAGGTGCTGCCCGTTCGTGGCGCCGGAACCGATCGTGATCAAGATCTTCTACGCGCTTTTGCAAGCGGCAAGTGAACGTCTACCGCAGCAACAAGAGCCTCCTCTTGTAGGCTTTGGAATCTCTTCAAGGGTGAGACTCGATAAACCCCTCGTTGCTACCGTCTTCTAGATTGCATCTTGGCTTGGATTTCGTGTTCGCGGTAGGAAAATTTTTGTTTTCTATGCAACGTTATCCTACAGGAAGGTCCATTGGTGGAGTTTGAAGCAAATGGCCACAAGTACAACTATGGCTACTTCCTCGCCGACGGCATATATCCAAGGTGGCAAACATTTGTGAAGCCAATTATTCAACCAAGAGGTAAGAAGCAAACCCAATTCCACAATGCACAAGCGGCGGCTACGAAAGATGTAGAGAGAGCATTTAGGATTTTGCAAGCCCAATTTGCCATTGTTAGAGGACCGGCTAGATTTTGGGATCAAGAATGCCTTTGGTATATCATGACCGCGTGTGTAATCATGCACAACATGATTATAGAGGATGATCGCGGAAAAGATGTGGATCATACCCACTACGATTTGATGGGGGTTCCCGTGCAAGTGAGGAGATCCGCACATAGGATTGCCCGATTCATTGCCTCATACCATGTCATTCGGTGCAACGACACACATGATGAGCTTCAAAAAGATCTCATGGAAGAATGGTGGAATTGGAATGGACAACAATAGTTGCATATTTGTTGTATTTGTTTGAAAACTATGTGTTGTATTGTCTGAAAACCATGTTGTATTGTTGTATGTTGAAAACCATGTTGTATTGTCTGAAAACCATGTTGTATTTGGTGTGAAGTATTGTTGTGAACAATGTATTGTATTTGGATGGTACAATTTATTTGTGAATTTTTATATATTGTTTGATCTTGTTGGATGCATATTTGGATGCATATTTTTATATATTGTTTGATCTTGTTGGATGCATATTTGTTTGATCTTGTTGGATGCATATTTGTCTGAAAACCATGTTGTATTTATTTGTTGTTTGCGCCGCGCCCGCGCGCTGCAAAATGGCGCGTCCGGCGGAGATACTATTTTACGGCGCCAACGCGCGCTGCAAAATGGCGCACCCGGCGGGGAGAAATCGCTCCAGCGCGCGGCAACGCTTTACAGCGCGCAGAATCTGAGGTTTAGTGCGCCGCGATATAGCGCGCCTGCTGGAGATGCTCTAAGGGCATGTTCAATGCGGGGCGCTTGCATAGATGCTTGAGCCAAAAATGACCGGTCAATTAATCCCAGCGTCCGCGCAAGAGCCCAGTGCTCCAATGCTTGTCTCTGTTATCAGGCGCTTATTTGTCTAACTAACGCGAATCCAATTTTTGTGGTGCAAGGCAACATTAGAGGAAGAGCCAGGCGCAATCTTTTGCGTCTACATCGGTAGATAAGAGCATCTCCACTCGTCCCCCCGACGAGGCCCCCGGCGAGGCTTTTTTCCATCCGGACGGCGTAAATCGGCCCAGTCGCGCCCCCGGTTCCTCGTTTTCGTCCGGATTTGGGCCTAAATTCATCCGGCGATCCCACGCCACCCCCGGCCCCCCGGGGAGCGCTCGGGGACTCCGGACGAGTGAAAAGCGGGGAAGGGCCCGATCTGTCGGTGACTCGACGCACGAACCCCACCGCCACGTCGCTCAAAATCTCCCCCCACCCCTCGTATCTCTCTCGCCGCCGGCACCACCCCGCCGGTTTGTTGCCCAGATTCCGCCGCCCCTCCTTCCCCACCTGCCTATATTCCGCCGTGTTTGGACGACGGCCTATCTGGCTGCTCTTCCGCCGGCCTGTTTTCCGGCCTGCTTGCTCGTCGTCGCTCGCGGCTCGGGTTGCCTCGACCACGCCCGTCGGTGTTCGTCCATTTGCCTCGCCGGCCATGGACTCGGACGAAGAGGAGGAGCAGATGTTCGTCGAGCTTATGCAAGAAGAGATGGCAGCAGCCGCCCAAGACGACGAGCACATGATGATCCTTGGTTGCTTGGCAAGCATGTACGCCGGACTGGCACCTCGTCGACGTGGTGGGTCGGCACGAGGTCGCCGGAAGTGCAAGCCGAGACAGCGAATGGAGGGCTACTGCATGTTGTACGCCGACTACTTCGCCGACAATCCATTGCACGGTGAGAGTGTTTTCCGGCGTCGTTTCGGGATGAGCGAAAGCTATTTCGCAAATTGTGTATGCCATCCGCCGGCTTGATCCCTACTTCGGATGCAAGGCGGATTGCACCTGGTTTGGTTGGATTTTCGTCACCTGCGAAGTGCACAGGTGGCTATGAGGATGCCGGCGTATGGAGCTCCCGGTGATAGTGCGGATGACTATCTTCGCATGGCGGAGTCCACCGCCCTTGATTGTT
Source organism: Lolium rigidum (assembly GCF_022539505.1). Lineage (NCBI taxonomy): Eukaryota > Viridiplantae > Streptophyta > Magnoliopsida > Poales > Poaceae > Lolium > Lolium rigidum. The sequence goes on along the minus strand of NC_061510.1, from coordinate 361,260,872 downwards.
TCTACCGGTTCTCGCAGGCCGTCATAGCAGTGTTCGGGGACTATTTCTTGAGATCACCCACTCGTCGAAGACACTCGGAGGATCCTTGCAACAAATGAAGCTAGGGGTTTTCCAGGGATGCTTGGAAGCATTGATCGCATGCATTGGCAATGGAAGAACTGTCCGTTTGCGTGGCGAGGAATGTACAAGGGTCACAAAAAAGGCTGCACCTGTGATACTTGAAGCGGTGGCTACCCATGATCTTTGGATTTGGCACTCTTTCTTTGGTATGCCTGGATCCAACAATGACATCAACGTCCTAAACTGCTCCCCGGTCTTTTCCAAGCTTGTTGAGGGTCATGCTCCTCCGGTGGACTATGTGATCAATGGTCGGCACTACAACAAAGGATACTACCTTGCCGACGGTATCTATCCAAAGTGGGCAACATTTGTGAAGACTATCTCCAACCCTCGCCACCCCCAAACTTTGCGAGTTTGTCAAGAAACAAGAAGCTTGCCGAAAAGACGTCGAGCGAGCATTTGGTGTCCTCCAGCAGAGATTTGTCGTCGTCCGGTTCCCCGCTATGACTTGGTCCAAAGATCGGATGTGGGAGGTGATGAACTCGCTGTGTGTGCCTACACAACATGATTATTGAAGATGAGCGAAAGCATCCGGTTCCTCTGGCTGAGCAAGAAGCACCATATGAGAGAGAGGGTCCTCTTGCACAGCCTAATCACCAGGTGCCTCCATCATGGGCCGCCTTCATTGCTATGCGCCAGGAGATTCGAGACTCTACAATGCATCAGCTGCTGCAAGATGATCTGGTGGAGCACATATGGAGGCTCTGAGGCAACGCCAACGCCAACGCCGACGCCAACTAGTCTGTCTTAATTTGTTTGAAAAATTGTGAAATTGTGTGCTTCATTTGTTTCAGCACTTGTTAAACATTGTACTGATTATCGCCGAATTTGTTTCAGCAATTTTCGAACTCTTGTTTGCCGAACTTGTTAAATTTTATGTTGAATTTGTTTGAAATATGTCAAATGGTCCAGGTTGGGGGTTTCCTGCCGGGGGGACGGCTGGAACTTCGGCGCTCCCCACGCCAAAACTCCATCCAATCCGGACGAAAGTTTCGCCGGATTTGGGCGTGGGGAGCGCCAACGAGTGGGGATGCTCTAAGCGCCCAGTGCTCAGGATTGTAGCTAACAACTGCCGATCGGCCGGGGAAAAATTCCTGGCGCCCCAAAATAAGCGCCAGCATTGTACATGCTCTAACACCTCCCGCATCCTCTATCCATCCTCACGAGATCTTCTCCACCTCCATCCAACTAAGTTATAGCGACGGGAAAGACGGCGAGAGGTCGAGGTCATTGACGCTGGATCTCCTGACGGTGTCTCCGGCGGGCCAGAGGCCTCCGGACAATGGGAAGGGGATTACCACTGCGGCGGCGGGGTAAACCCTAGCGCGGGAGGCGGTCGTGCGGGGGATTGACCGCAGCGGGTCGTCGCACTCTCATCCTCCACTTCTCTCTCCAACCGCCCTGATCACCGTCCCCCTCTCCCGCGTTCTTGCTCATCTTTTTTCGCCGGCAGAGGCAGAAAATTGGGAAAGAACGTTGGAGTACAGAGGATGGGAGGCCATGGTGCGGACGTCCTGGCCTCAGCGGGTGGAGGTCGGAGCAGACAGAGTTCCAGCGCGGCCCCTGTGCAAGTATTGAGGTGGCTGCTTCAGATTTTATTTCAATTCGTTTTCTGTCAGCTTAGATTGATGTAATGATTTTTTCCCTCTTCCCTTAGGAATGGCGCTATCTACTTGGTGGAACAGGAAGGGAGCAAGCAGGAGGCCCCAAATTGTTTTCAGGTTTGATTGTTGCCGTTCTAGGTAGATACCACGTCGACATTATTGCTTGTTCTTGCAAAGTATCGAGCCCCACTAATGCAGCAAGGTACATTTGCTCTCCTCTATTTAGGTCTCCAAATTTCTTTTTGTGTAAGTGGAAGAGTTCGCGGTTTATATGCGAAGCAAGGTGGCCGTTGTTAACTTGTTATATATGCTTCCAATTCCATGGAAAGCACATAATTTTGGTACTTCAGATGATAGAGCTTTAATTGGTTGTAGCAGTTTTGATTTTCAAATTGTTGTAATATGTCATGTTGCCATTTACTAATTGGCGATTGTTCTTGCTCATTTACCACTTTCTCCTTTTCATGTAGATTTACAGGACTGCAGGCGTAGGGCATTCTCTGCCCACTTCCATCGGTGGCGCCTTACTTTGCAACTTCTTTCTTTCTTGGAATTAGACAATGCACTCTATGTGTGTGATCAACAGGTCCCCTGCCAAGGATTTTTCTTGGGAATAATGGAGCTAATTTAGTGGCAAGAAAGTGACTATCAAGTATGCCGCATACATGTTCAGAGAACTATTCTGAATGGTTTGGTCGAAATGAATGATCTGAATCATCTAGCTATACTGAATGGCTAGCTTTGTAATATTTCTTCTTACCCTGTTGCTTTCGTAATTACATTTGATGCATGCTAATCATTTATGGGCACTGCTACAGGGAGATCATGTGTTGCAGGTAAAATTATGTCAAAGCATTTATTTTGTTTTTTTCAGACAATTTTTCTTGTATTATTTGATCATTCAGTAAGGTCAAGCAACATAATGCTATAGCTATCTGATTCTTACACTTCCCAGGTTATAGTCACACCCATTTCAGTTTCTGTTGTGTTAAGCTTCTGGTTCATCTTTTTATAGAATATCTTTTGTTTTGCAGTCTGACAAGATAAATCTAAATATCAAAAGGGTTATTGGATATCCGCAATTGTGTAATACGGAGTAAGTTGCGGAATGGCATTTGGTTTGCAATAGGCAAGCATGGTAATGGTAATCATTTCACTCCACGAGCAACTGTCGCTGTGTATCCAATGCCTCCAATCTGCAAGTGGAGGATACTCTCAGTACTTAATAAGGTATTGCAAGACGCCAAGGCTCTAACCTCATTAGAAGCATACAAGTTCTTTGATGCAATATCTGCTATATACTCATGGTGGCAGTACCAGCGATGTCATGTATTTATAGAAGCTGCAAAACCTTACTTAATGATCCTCAAGAGTTTGATTCAGTAACAGCTTCTTGTAGATATGCTCTGCAGGTTTACCTCAACACTTGTTTGCATCTGCTTCGCCCATTCATGCCTTATGTAACAAAAGAACACTGGCATCATCTTCCTCTGCCTAATAATTCTTGCAAGAAAAGGTCCATTATGATAACAGAATACCTATGTGTTGTTAGGGCATTTTTTTTCATGTCTTAATACAAATACAGACGACGTCACATTTGAATGCCTATTTACAGGTGGAAAACTACTATTATTTATGACAGGAATGGGCAGATGATAGACTTGAAAGTGAAGTTGGTATTGACTTGGATACAATGAACATACTTAGATCTCTGAAGCCACCAACAGATACAAATGAAAGGTGTGTATATACTGTTGGACTTTGTCTTTATTCTGTACTATGCATGATATATACATGCTTCTTCTTGTTGTTGGCTTGTGAAAACAATGTCTTATTGCTTATTTGCTCATGAACAAACGACTTGCTTTTGCACTTCGCCGAGGCCAACATATTTATGCAACTGTTCAGTACTATCAATCTCTAGCCGTGTCTCTTTCTTCTGTATCATTGCTCAAGATTTTTGCCTTATATTTTCTAATTTGCTTTTGGTCCTTTGTGGCAGTACTTTCTCCATTGGGGCAGTATTTTCTGGGTTGCCGAGCTCATTTTGTTAGATATATTAAATATAATATCATTTTGTATGACGGAAATACTTTTGTACACCCACACATGGGCGTGAGTGTTTTCGTCACCGTCCATTTTACTTTTGTATGGGTGTCTTTCTTATGTCAGTACCTAAACTTTGGCTGTCATAAGTTGGATTTAGATGATCATGATGTGACTAGCTTGATATTTGATGGATGTTTGTTGTTCTGGTAAGGATATTTCCAAAAAGGTCAGATAAACGAGCTGTAACCTGTCCTGAAACTTAATGCTTATGTGGTGTTGCCCTGTTTGTAGGTGTCTTGTTGCATGCATTTCTTGACTCAGATAAAATTAATCATGATATTGCTAGGAGGGGCAGTGAGACATATGCAACGGGTCTTGGTAAAATAAATGAAAACCCTTAGGATCCAAAATTTGATTACGCTTTCATCAATATATTCAGAAAAGCACATGTACTTCAGTACCGTGAATTAGATTTAACTATACCAATGATTTTAGAGAAGCATATGTACTGTAGTAGCCTATATTCATATTTCCGCGGAACAATTAAGTTCCGACATCCAAGGAAGCATCAAGCTTCGCTTCTGTTGGAAGTGGTTATTTTTCCTATATTTAAGGCAGAATCATATTATCTCGCTTCAGTATAATAAAATATTGAATTGCATAAGAAAAATAACAGTCATTACCATTGTATTTGAGTGGCAAGAAATATCCAGAATACTGCCTTTTGTATGTACTTCTATTATTCCCTGTTTTTTCTTTGATGAAGTGACTGTTGCATGTTGCTTTATTATGACTTATGATCTAGGCTTTGCAAGATCTGCCCTGAGTAGTTTGCACCACGACAAATAAAATTTAATGATGCTTCGACAGACTAGGAATGGCTGGATAGCCGAATGGTGTGTGGTTGTAACTGAAACCTCCTTGTCATTTATGTAGAAGATGCTTTGTATGTGCTCACAAACAAACTTCTTCATTTTGGCTTGCTTAGATATTTTGTAAATAGTTTCATCTTTCTAATTATCTCTATGCTTGGATCTGATAAACTAAATGTGCTTTTTAGATCTTCTCATAATTCCAGTAACTTCCGTGCCTCCTATGGCTTTCTCAAAACATCAATGCCCTTCATGTGTTCGGTCTATGGCTGGCTGGTTGCTTGGTTCTCTGACATAATTTTCACATGCTAATTATCTTATTGTGGATAAGGAAGCTTTCAAACTTATACACCTATGTTTATCTCTTGATTCTGCAAAAACGAAAGAAATTTGGATTTTCCTTATTTGAGTGCAAACTTGTATGGATTACACTGGGAAACTTGTTTTCTTTTTTGCTCTGCGTATGATTTCTGCGCATCAGCAGTGTGTACTTTCTATACATAACGAGTATTGCCTTTGGTCACATGTGACTACCCTCTTTTTTATCTCCAAAGGTTTTTTTATCCAGATCTATTAGAACTTTAACTACACATTTGGGCCGTTCTTTGTTATTCAACGGATAAGAGTTTAGATACCCAACTGGATGCACATACACATTTGTTGATTGTTGAAAAACATGCATCTATCTTTATTGTGATGTACAGATTTCATTCTTTGTCAGATGACCCGCTGATTTTTTTCTAGGTATCCTACACAATGGAATTACTGCTCGGCTCAGATGCTATGCTGGTCTGAAGTGTATGTCAACTGCAAGATATAGTGCCCTGAACTATATGTTAGTGTTATTTTCGTACCACAGTGATAATTTTCAGGCCCAGCGTAATTCTGTGTTTCGGTCTGCTCCTGAGTTTTCCTTCATGTGTGCATCTGTTGTCTATGTGAACATGTAAAGCACGTGTCGCGGCTTAGTTCAGGTTTGATCAACATTTTCATAGGAATTTCTTTCATGTAAGAATATTTGTATATGTAAACCACTAAGTCACCGTTTGGTATTTCATTGGATACAAACTGAATGCAAATGTCACTAGCTTTTAGTATACTTCATGCAGCCAATTGATATTTGGGAGTTTTGTGTGCAAGCGGATCAGATCAGATCTTAATTAGCTTGCAGACCGATAGCTTTTTGCATGTGCTACAGTAAACATTATATACACACATTGGCGGACGTAGGGGGGGGGGGGTGGCCCACCCAGAAATTTTGCTGGCCCAAACTTATACCCATGGAAAAAATGAAGAAAAAGGCCCGATTAACCAAGCCCATCCTGGAGGAGTCGGTACCAGCACGGCGCACAGCCTCGACTTCGATTCCCCACGCCACGCCCCGAGGCCTGAGCCGCCGAGCCCCCATCCTCCGACCGCAGCCGCCACCCGCCGCCGCTGCTACCCGTCGGCCCCGCCCGCCGTCGACTCTGCCCAGCCCCGCCGCCGCTGCTGCCCGTTGGCCCCGCCCACCGTCGACTCTGCCCAGTCCGACGCTTGCGTTCGCCCATGGCGTCCATGCCCCGCCTCTGCAGGTTTGCCCTCGCTGCTGCGTTGCCGCGCTGACCGTCGGCCACCTGGCCGCAGCACTGAACACGGAGGCCCGCCCTAGATCTTCCCACGACTGCGAGCCTGCGACCAGAAGTGACTAAGTGAGCGGGCTGATTTTGCTATTCACCATGTTTGCATATGACTCTGTTTATATGATAAACTGTTATTTTCATGTGTCTATGTATCAAATTATCAATGTATGTTTGTTTTGTGTATGTTAAGTCTTATATGATGAAGAACACATGAAATTGTTAAATTAGTAATGTTTGAATGTTTCAATTGTGTAGAAATGAAGAGAAATGGCCAAATTGCGCTACTTTTTCAGAAACAGGCATCAAAGAAGATTGCATCTCCGGTCCAATCTGATATTGTACATGATGAAGAAGTCGAATCCGATATTGAGAGTGAGATTGACATTGAAGATAAAACACGATGATATTGTACACGATGAAGTATCGGAAAGGTTGAAAACATTGATCATGAAAGAGTCACCATCTTCTTATTACATACATTGCTTTGCACATCAACTTCAATTGGTTCTTATTGTCGTGGCAAAGGATAATGAAGCATGTGTGTGGTTCTTTGATCATGTTTCTTATTTGTTCAATATCATTGGAGTTTCTTTCCAGCGTCATGACATGCTTCGAGATATTAGAGCTCAACAAGTTTTACAAGCACTTGAGATGGGTGAAATTGAAAGTGGAAGTGGACTCAATCAAGAGATGGGTTTATCTAGACCCGGTGATACTCGATGGGGCTCTCATTACAAGACCATTCTACACATTGTTGATATGTACCCGGTGATACTTGAGGTGCTTGTAAGGATTGGAAAAGATCCTTCACAAAAGAGTGAGTGGACAAGAATAAGAGGAGTTGCCGCGGCCTTTGAATCATTTGACTTCGTTTTCAATCTCAACTTGATGCTTGTTGTTCTTGGCTACACAAATGACTTGTCTATATCTTTGCAAAAGAAGGATCAAGATATTCTCAATGCAATGGCGCTTGTTGGATTGGCAAAGGAGAAAATGAAGGATATGAGGTCATCACTTGGATGGGAAACATTTCTTGCAAAGGTGACATTCGTTTGCAACACTCATGGCATTGAAGTTCCTTCCCCGGAATCTAATTATGTCGCTCATGGAAGATCACAATGGTATTATGAAAAGCAAACAAATGATGATTGTTATAGAAGAGAAGTGTATCTTGGTGTTGTTGATCAAGTTATTCAAGAGCTTGACAATCGGTTTGATGAGGTTAACATGGAGTTGCTTATTTGTATGGCGGCTTTGAATCCCGTGAATTCATTTGCTTCGTATGATGCACAAAAGGTAATGAGACTTGCTCAATTCTACCACAATGACATATCAAGCATGGATTTGTTAAGACTTGAACCCCAACTTGAGATCTTTATTGATGACATGAGAAAAGATGATAGATTCAATGTGTCAATCATCTTGGTGAGCTCTCTATTAAGCTTGTTGAAACAAAAAAAAGAATGTTATTTATGATTTAGTTTACATACTTCTCAAATTGATATTGCTTCTACCGGTGGCGACGGCGAATGTTGAAAGAGTATTTTTCCGCAATGAGTCTAGTGAAAAACAAGTTGAGAAATAGTATGGGTGATGACCTCTTGAACCATTGCTTAGTAACATTTATCGAGCGAGGGGTGTTCATTCATATAAATGATGATACTTGTTGAAACTTTCATGGCAATGCGAAACCGTAGATTGAAGAAATGATGTAAGTTTCTAATTATGCTATATTCTATCATGTAAAACTCTTGTAATATTTTAAACTATTTGTATTGTAATCGTGCACATTTGATATATGTATTGAACTCCAATGCAATAAATTTGTCTTGTATATTGTTCATTACTTCATTATGCAAAGGTTTTTCACATTTTAGGGGGTGCGCAAAAGAAAAATTTGAGGTGTGCCCCCCCCCCCCCCCCCTCCAATTCTTTCCTGCATCCGCCATTGCATACACCACCTTGCATTAGTAAGTATTAGATTAGATAGGTATGAGATTTGGCCCGCACAGCACCGGTGAGGAGGCGTCCCAAGGAGCGCCCCAACTACTAGTTTTGTATAATCAACATGAAGTAGTTATTGTAAACACATAGATTGCCTTATTTAGCGGTTGCACTAACACTCTTTGAGACGGGCGGTCGCGGGTTTAACTCATGCGTCCCACAGTTCAATTCTAGGCAATTTATTAATTTATCTCTCATGGAGCCGTGCAAATCATCCTGCCAGGTGGGCTCTAGGCACGGAAGACATAGTTCTTGAAAAAATGTGGACGTCTAACATTTACTCATGACGAAATCCGTGATGAATTGACACGAGAGAAATATATGGCGCTAAGAGCAGCCGTTACACAGAGCCTTGCACACCGATCTGACATGTGGGTCCACGCGCGGACGACGCGGTCATTGGGAAAAAATATCAAGACGACCCATTATGAAATCTGCGACGAATCTACTTAATGGCTCGCGACGAAACCTGCGATATTTCGGCATGGGACAAAATATCTCACCGGGCTTCAAGGTAAGGAAGAAAATTGTGACGAATCTACGTAACGAAATGAAGAAAACATGGTGCGTAACCAGCCTTTTGGCCATCGGCTGGCCGCGCGACGAAATGGCTAAATTCTTCACAGATCCATGACGTTTTTGGGGACGAAATACCAGGTGTCATGATGAAAATATCATAGACCGCCACTATTCTTGTAGAGTAGTGAGCGGCGGCCACCTTCGTATTCATTTCCCACTACAGCAAAACATTTCAGCTTCTGCCCAAGCGTTCAAATTTCAGCAGTGCGTAGCAAAAATATGAACATAGGCTCAGCTCAATCCAGCAGCCCGTGGCACGCACATCGTGACGAGGCTGGCAGGAGAGGAGGACGGGCACGTGTGTTCGCATCCTCATACAACTTCTATAACAAACATCTTAGAGCATCTTCAACAGGCGTTGGAAAAGCCGACCGCCGATTTGTTGCCTGGAGGAGCCGGTGCGACTAGCGGAAGCGCGCTAATTTTTTTGCCGCGCGCTTTTGCGCCATCCTACGCGCTAAACCTGCGGCGCCAACTGCCGCGCGCTATAAAACGCCACGCGCGCGCACCCAACCGTCGGAAGATTCAGTCCGTGTGATGCTTCGCCACCCACCACCTCGCTCCGCGTCGCCGCTCCGCCTCCCACCTCGCTCCGCGCCGCCGCTCCACCTCACGACAATATGCCGCCCCGCCGCTGCTCGAGCTCCGGCTACCGCGGCGTCCGCGCGCGGCCGAACAGCACGTTCTACGCCGAGATCCGCAGCGGCGGCGAGCGCATCAAACTCAGAACCTTCGAGACAACGCACGAGGCGGCGCGCGTACGACGCGATCTCCTGGCGCCTCGGCCGCTCCCGCCGGACGATGAACTTCCACGATGTGTGGACGCGGCAACAGGCAGAAGCGCTCGCGCCGCCGCCTCCGGCCGTCACGCGCGAGCAGCAATAGCGACAACGCGAGCTCGAGCAGTGGCTCATCATCGCGGAGCGCGACGAGCGCCTCCGCCTCGAGTGGGCGCGTCAGTTCCCGGAGGACGTCGCCGCGATGGAGGCCTTCTACGACAAGAAGGAAGAGGAGAAGGCGGCGGCGAAGCCGGCAAAGAAAGCGGACTGCGAGGAGCGGAGGACGAAGTCGGCGGCGAGGAAAAAGGAGAGGGAGGAGAAGGCCGCGAGGAAGGCGGAGGAGAAGAAAAACGGCGCCGGCCCGTCAATGATCATCCTCTCCTCCTCCTCCTTCTTCGAGTGGACATCCGCTCCGGTGTCGTCGACAACTCGCTCGTCGGACTTGGATTGGGATTCCGAGTAGTTTAGGGTAGTTTCAAAATAAAGTTGGTTGTAGGGTCGAAGTTTGCAGTATATTTTCATATTTCCAGTTAATTTTTATGTTTTGTTTGAACTATTCCGTACGCAAATATGATCAAATATTGTTTCCGCCGGCGCTGCGTGCTGTATATTGGAGCGTCCGGCGGAGGAACATTTTTAGCGCTCGCGAATGCGCTCTAGTTTAGCACCTCCGGTGGGAAAAAATCCGAGGCAGCGCGCGGTAAACGTTTACAGCGCGGTCGCAACGACATACAACGCGCCAAAATATAACGCGTCTGTTGGAGATGCTCTTATAAAGAGGTATATCCCTCTCTAAACTAGCAATGTAGGATTAAACTTGTGTCTCACCTCTCGCTTGCATTAATGGGCTATTGGATCTCTAGGATTTTTGGGGATTATGAAAAATATCAAATGGGTGTCATATAATAGACAAAATTTCAACACCACTCACTCACCCACCCTCTTCCCCCTCGACTCGTGATGTCGATCATGTTGTTGCCACCCATCCCATGCTCTCTCGGCATGTCGCTTGCTCGCCTGACAAGGACAACCTATGCCTGTCTCACATCTTTGCCGCGGTTCCCATCGCCTCTGCTTCTTGCCCGCGTCATGCCACCCCCACTGAGCTCCTGTCACTTGGCCAATGCACGCGAGCTCGCGGAGGTAGCCGACCGATGCGAGGCGACTCTCATGCTCGTGGGCTGCATTGCTCAGGAGCTCCTCCAACGACGCACGTTGGGCTCTCAAAGACGAGCTTAGAGCATCTCCAGCCGCGTTCCCGCGTCGGATTGAGCGTTTGGGGGACGTGTTTTGTTCGTGCCGCCTTTGGGGGGCGTCGCTCCCCAGTCGCGTCCCCAAACAAAAATTCGGAAATTTTAAACGAGATTCGACTAAGATTCGTCCAAACTTACAAGATTCGAACGAAATTTGACTAAATTTAAACTAAACCTAATCTAGAACCACTTGCGGCGGCCGGAGGCGTCGTAGTACTGCCGGAAGTTGTACATGTCGTCGGTGACGACCTCCTGCTTGACGCGCTCGCCGACGGGCTCGTCGACGGGCTCGTCCTTCACCACGCCGCTTGGTCCTGCCTCGCCGTCGTCGGTGAGGTCCACCAGCGGCTTGCCGGAGTCGCGGATGGACAAGGCGATCGCCGCGTCGAGGTCGCCCCTCCAGGCGTCCTTGTCGTTCATGGACGCCAAGAACGCCGCCCGCAGACCTGGGCAGTCCTCGGGGTCGTCGCTGCGGGAACTGCACCGCCAATAACTTTCGTCGCGAGGTAGGCGACGGTTAGGTTAAAAATTTATTGTGCCGCTGACGAGTCGGCTCCGCCACTCCCCGTCTCGTTTTTCGTTGTGTCCGGCGTCCCCGGTGCGTCCCCTGTGGGACGGGGACGGGCTCGGGGCGCCGGACACCGTATGGGGCAGCGCCGGACAAAAATGGGCTTTGGGGGACGCGGCTGAAACGGTTTTTTTGTCCGGCGCGCCCCAAATCCCTTTGGGGGACGCGGCTGGAGATGCTCTTATGGTAGCGAGAATAGAGATCCAGGGCATCAAGGAGGGTTTCGATGGCGCGGCGGTGGAAACAGCCAAAATCGACAATAGTGCCAGCGGTAGCGCGAGGTGAAATTCCCGCCCGGCAATGTTTGGTAAATTCGTTGCACAAACTGAGCTCTCCGATGCATATATAGTTGCATAGGGACACGGTGGGGGTGTGGATGGAATAAGCTTTTAAAAACCGGTATCAAGGCGGAAATGCATTTCCGAACTCAGGGGCATATGCTCACTTTATCTAAAACTAAAATTCGAATTGTTAAAAAATTCAGAGAAAATTTTGGCATGTATATGTCCACATTTTATGTGCCCATCCAAAGTTTCACTGAAAATCAACATTTTTTGTGCCCTGTATAAAAAACAAAAAATTGTCTCAAGAAATGCCTTATTTTAGCACCAAAAATTTTCTTTTTACATGGGCTGCACAAAAAGTCGACTTTTGTGAAAAAAAAGCACATAGATGTGGAGATATATATATATGCGACATTTTATTTTGGTTTATTAAATTTTTAAATATGTTTAAAATGCATTTTAGAGAAGGAAGCATGTGCACATAAGAGCAAAAACGCCACGTCCATATCAAGGGTTTTACAATATCTGCTAGAGTGAGAATTTTCCCACCGTGTTGTGATTACCTCCGCCTTAGAATATAAAATATTTTGGTAGGCTAGCATAGCTTAGCAAAACGTTTTATATTCTGGGAGAGAGAATAGCAAATTATTTTACAACACGGGGTGCTTTAAATATACGGCAATCGTAGCCCATTTGCACCGAGGGACTAAAATGTGTCAAATTATGACCCATGGAAGGAATCAAATGCACAGATGCAAATCAAACAACTGAAAAGTAAATTAAATGCATCGGAACCTATGCCCTTAATGCGTTTGCTATGTAGTATGAGCAGTAACGCATATGGGTGGAGGGGTAGCTCGTGGTTTCCCAAAACGGAAAGAAAAGAGAGTTGATAATAAATGGCAACTTCAATTTATATGCACTGTGTGTAGAGAAGAGCTGAATTAAAATATCTGGTGGAGCGAAGTTGTGTTGGAAGAGAAGAGCCGGGAGGATGGATCCTTCCGGTGGTGGAGGAGATGCTGCCGGACTGATGGATCCTCAAGGCGGCGGAGAAGCTGCTGCCGGTAGTTCCGCAGCGGCTAGTTCGTCAGCAGGTACAGTGTGTATTCTTCATTATATTACCCGCAACTGTAGATCGAGTTCTTCTACCACATTCTGGTGCGCTTGGATCTTCCTAACAAGGAATTGTAGCTAGCACAAGCCAGGAGAACCAAGGGCTACGCAAGTTGCTCTGTTCGTGTGGCTTGCTACTGGCTAACCACGAGATTTTAGCCCACGCATACACATCCTTGCTCCGGGGCATCGTTCCCGGAGGTTTTGCAATGCTCTTCACGGATCTATATGGTTGTTAGATAATTTAGTCAGTCCGCTGCCCCGTCCATGCCATCTGGTCGACAAGCATGTGGGGGTTTACCTCTACAGACTACAGATCTTGTTGATTTGCTAAACTCAAAGCGGCTCTTTCCACTTATCTAAAATACTCTGTTTTTTACGTGTAAAATACTCTGGTTGCATTGAAGGAAAAAATCTCAACTGCTAGGATTCTCTAAATCTCATTTATTGTACATGTCTTGCTCTTTTCAACTGAGATATATACATTCGAGTGTCTCCCTGTAGCAGGATATTTGAGTAGTTCATTAAGCTCTTTTTCTATGTTAGAACATGCTGTGTTATTCCAGAGATAATGTATGCTGAAGATATAGTTTTTGATCTTTTACATGATATTTTTTAAATAAATAAAACATATTAATATCCCGAAGATACCAATTAATCATTTACATGATATGAGACTCTACCTTTTCATTTACATTCAGTTGCTAAGATTTTTGTAAACAATGAATGAAACATGTTTAAGTGGTATGTGGTGTCAGAGCTAATGTGTTGGAAGTAGGTGTTCCAATCATTAACATTTTTTTTGCTAAGACCTAGACAGTTTATAAACATCTCGAGGAGACAAAGCAAGTCTTTGTGCTAACCATTACAGCTAGGGTAGATCTTTAGTTCTTCATGAGATGCTATATTACGGTGGTTAATGAATTAGTTTTCCCATCTTATGACATCGTTTTGGAAATAGTTTACCTTGTAGATACATGTTATGGTAATAAAATTTAACCCGTAGAGATTCTGATGCTCTAGCCTATTTGTTTTGGTTCCTCATTTTGGCACGTCCTTTCTAAGAGGACTTGTCTGGTTTAGGAAAACAAATTGGATTATATATATATATATATATATATATAATATTTTTAACTAAAGGTGTGGTAAGAAAATCTGTCGTTTCTTAATAGAATAGATTCGAGCTGTTTTCATTGCTCTAGGCCATCAGTCTAAAATTTCTATTTCACTGTTGGCCATGAGGGTTTATTTTATCTAAAATCTTTTATACCTTTCATTTTTTGACAACTGAAAAGTAAAATTTTCATCAAAATAAAATGAAAAGTGTTACCATATATATGTCAGATTTTATCCATTTCTGCATGCAAACTTATTGTTAAATGGTACGTAGTAGCAAAGGGGCTCAACTTTGCAATAAATATCTAATTCTTGTGGATTATCCTGTATTTTACGACTGAATCCAATAAAGTATTTGCTGGGGTTTGCCTGAACATCTTCCCCTTGTTAGACTATTTTCTTAGAAGATGTTTTTTTCATATCATACATAGGTCGACCTTCTTGGACTGAAGATGAAAAAGAGAAAGTGGTGGCTGCGGCACTCCCATGGGCAAAGAGCGTGGTGCGGATCATCCGAACAAAAGGGAAGGGATCTAACCGGAGATATGTAGGGACTGGCAATGCTTTCGTGGTGTGTGCACATAGAGAAATGAGTATCTTTCTCACTTGTGAGCATAATTTTATACCGGGACAAGAAGCGGTGATTAGATTGTATGGAGGAGAGAGAGACTACCCAGTTGACAGGATTCTTCACCAAGATAAAACACTCGACCTCTTATTGTTTTCAGTCAAGGGGTGTCCCGTACTGCAATGCCCGCCGTTCTCCGAGGATGGTTTGGTGCTCTTTGACTTGGTAGCTATAGTTGGGTATAGCAGCCCAACGCTGACTATTGAAGAAAAAGAAGAGACCGTGATATTGGTGAAGGAACCTACCATTCTTCCGGGAGAAATACTGTAAGTATGAATATAAAAATCAAATAGCGATCTGGTTGTGTCATTCTTTTTCCCTTTGCAGAGTTAATGCAATAGAATAACCTTTGTTTATTTTCTTGTAGCGCTAAACCAGTTCCCGAGGAAGACAGTAAGGTGAGGTACCAGTTGAACGTCATAAACGATTGTCCTACCTCCCAGGGCATGTCGGGTGCCCCATTGTTCAATGAAAACGGTCAGGTCGCCGGAATTCACTTAGATGCGGACAAGTCATGGAGACAGTCTGCATCCGCTACAACAGTGAAGAAACGGCTGAGAAAATGGCTTAGACTTGCAGAAGAGGTAACGAGTTTCCTCATTGTGATGCGTAACTTATTTTCACATTGCAAAAATCATGCAAGCGAGTGAAACATGATGGCAACATTGTCCACTCGTATATCTTGTATATTTTATTCAGGTCACCAATTGTCATATATTTACATATATTTCTATGCGTCTTGTTTTACAACTTCTGTAATGTTAAAAGTGTTTCCTTCAAGTGTAGCTGCACAACTAGTCTCTACAATTATCGCATATGCAAAGAAATTGTTCACTTAATTTGTTGTCGAATTTGTAGGTTGACGGGACCATTGAGCAACTGATGGAAATGGTGTATGAATCAGTCATGAAGGCGGACAGAAGGAAACGGTATGTATACACTACAACAAGCATGCCCTGTAGAGACACCAAATTATGTGCTACACGTCCTTTATTTCATCTCTATATGGGTATAGAGCCATTTTTATAAGGATAATCTCCTCATGCACCGTCGCAAGAATCGAAGAGACTCATTAAATGTGTGTCTAACATTGTATATTTGTATATAGACATTTTCGTGAGACGTTTTATTTTGCTCTCTAAAAATGATATTTTTCACATATTATAATCAATAATTATCTTTCCCTATCATGAAAACGATATATTTACATTAAAAAACATAAAATAACATGTAAATACAAGACAAGTTTGCAAAAGGCTGATTTTAGTACCCAAAACAATTATTTACAATTTACAACTGAGTTGTACTTTCATAAAAGATGCAAATTTGACTACTAGACAAGATGCAGTAAATTATTATAAATTTTCTTCTAACTAAAAGGTATATCTACCAATAAGATCTATTCCTGCAGCTAGTGGTACATAGCTCTCCATCATTACTGCTTCTATTGATTTGTGCCGCATGGTATTCTATTGTGTTGCTTGAAAATCCTCGGAAACCATTACTTTGCAAAGAAAACCAACCAAAGAAAAAGGAAATAAGTTAACTAGGAATAATTACACTCCCTCCGTCCATAATCTAAGATGTTATTACAACCAATTAATTTATATATTGTTTGTACTAACATTTTATATTATATCTGACCAAAGGAGTACTAGTAAGTCACACTTAGCTGCAGGATACCATTAAGACGAATTTGTGATGTGCGTCGATCATGTGACTACAAGAGAGCACCCAAGATACTGACTCGGTACATACATATAGAGAGAACCCAACTACCCAAGAGATAGTTTGCTGGAACATGTGACTACATTCCTCACTCCTCAGAACTTATATTTGCATATAAACGTGGATTGATGCCTTGTGTTGGATAAAGCCATCGCATAACATATATATGATCCTGCCCTGGTTAAAGAACATAGTATGTGATGGTGCTTCATAACTGAAATGCAACTTCATGCATGTTCACTTATTTAGAGCCTCGGTCACCTGAAGTTGCACATTTTTAAAGGTATATAGACCATTTTAAATATTGACAGAAGCTACAGCTCAAGCACATGCCATGATCAATTCGCTATTTGGGGCAACAAGAAGCATCATATCTATACTGTTCGACTTTGTATCTGCATCATGCATACCTACAACAAATGCTCAGGAAAACAATGTAGCGGAAATAGATTTTCGTATAACAAATTATGAGGGCCATGGTAGAAGGTAGATCATGTCTCACTGGAGAAAGCACAATCAAATTTAACCAAAAAAAGGGCACAAACACATCTTTATTGCAAGGGTATAAATACATTGCGATCGCAAACTCCCAAAAGTAGTGTTTATGATTAGCTTATGCTCTTTGTCCACTTATGCACACTATTTTTTTCAGTTGATCTATCAAGACATCATGGAGCTAACAATGAAGAGGAAAAAAAAAAGACAAGAGAGCTAATGACGGGAAGAAGGCTCACTCTCTGTTTCGTTGTGATGCTGAACATTACTTGGTGGTTCTTTATTGTTGTTGTAACGAACCTTCTACTAGCTGCCGTATTCGTGTTCAAGTAGTCGCGGTCATTGAAATTTAGGTTGTGTTATTGTGTTGTACTAAGATTCACATCGCTTCTGATAGAAACTTCTATGTTGTGACATTTCATTAACAATTGCATCTTTATTCGTAGTTGTCAAAAAATGCAAAATTGTTTTCAACTAGGCATCTGATTTATATTCTGTGGAAAGGAAAATGATTTGAAAGCTGGATGGTCCTATCGTTCTCGCCTTCCATGATGCATTGGTTGAAGGGTCAACCATCGCTGAAGTAGAAAACTTTATGATTCCCTGCTTTCGAGGATGGTGCTCGACGATGAGCAGCCGCCACTGCGGTAGCGAAACTATTAAACTAGATTTAGATGTGCACCTTGGCGCACGATCCAGTGAAATTTGCTTCAATATACAATTTATATATAAGAATGATGAAAATCAGGTGAAAAATGAAAATACGATTTTTTGATTTTACAGAACAAAGTTGATATGAAAATAGGACAAAGCAGACGAAATCATGAATGGAGCAGTAAACATTTTTTTTTGCGAATGTAAAAAAAAACTATTTTGGGGCAGTAAACACTTATATACAATCAAGAAAAGAGGAAATAGGGCAATATTTTGGGGCTTGCCATGGCCTGCTGCCCAGTGAACAGTTTGTAAAGTGCTATATTAAGCATCTATAGATATCAACAGTAATAAAACATCAAATGAAAAAAAAACTATTCAATAGGTGAAACACAACATGTCAAAGGTTGTTGGTTGTATAGTTGGACTTCTCCATCAGAATGATGTTTATGACATGCTATCGGAGAGAATGCCACTGTCACTTCTCCCTTTTTCCTTGGTGGGTATGGTGTTGTTAGTGGCTTTGGAAACTGTAGACGGTGAGCGCCGCCTGATTATGACCCTAGATGGGATCTCACCGATATCCATTGCTTAAACCTGGTAAGAAAGGATGGGAGATTACATTAGCATTGGTAAAAGTTATCAACATTGACATATACATAGACAACGTTTGTGAATCAGGAGCCCAACTTGGCATGTGTTCCCCATCTTTGGTAAACGATTTTGCAATCGCTATATTAATCGTGTATAAAAAATATATATTGACTAAGCTATAAATGAAGTAAACAAAATATAGAAATAACCAGTATCCTTGGATTCAATACTTAAATGGTAATTAGAAAACGAAATGTAAATGAAAATGTTACTCTTATTTTCCAGATAGACATGTAACAATGTGTTTTGAGGTTGTGTTTCTAAAACTATTAATTTCTCCTACGTATTGTGTGTGGCGATGGAACAAATAGATACACTCAACTTAGTGAATAAAATGATGGGCCTGGCTCACTTCTAAAAACAGGAAAGCCACAACTTTGCCCTGTTTACTTGGGTTTGTAGACATCCTGAACTTTTCCCTGTTGCACCGACCTAAAACACCAGAGCAGGACCATCTATCGGATTTTTATTGTACAACCCATATCCCTCCTTTTCTGTGCATGCATCAGACACCATTTCTTGAAACAATGGAACCAACAGATTCACCAAAGACTACAGATGGGGTAGGAAAACAGAAGTTTCAAGGTGGAAGCCTACAACTTTGTGTATTAGTAAGGAATATCGAATCATCAGAACGTTCAAATTATGTGGCCCCAGCTTGCCCCACCTACACTTTATGCGTTATATGATTCATCGTTCCGATATGTATCTCGCCTAGTTTTTATTATTTATCCTTTTGGACTTGAGACAACAAAACGGCTGTGTGCATCCTGGTTATGCAGAGGCTGGATGTAATTGCTTATTAAAGTAATAAAGCATCCTTTATCGAAAAAATGTGGCCCCAGCTGGCTGAGGAGAATATGTAACAGATGAGTTCCTGATACGTCTCCATCGTATCGATAATTTCTTATGTTCCATGCTACTTTTATGATGATACTCACATGTTTTATACATACTTTATGTCATATTTATGCATTTTCCGGCACTAACCTATTAACAAGATGCCGAAGAGCCAGTTGTTGTTTTCTGCTATTTTTGGTTTCAGAAATCCTAGTAAGGAAATATTCTCGGAATTGGACGAAATCAACGCCCAGGATCTTATTTTTCCACGAAGCTTCCAGAAGTCCGGAGAGGAAACAAAGTGGGGCGACGAGGCGGCCACACAACAGGGCGGCGCGGCTCAAGCCCTGGCCGCGCCGGCCTGGCGTGTGGGCCCCTCGCGTCGCCCCCTGACATACCCTTCCGCCTACTTAAGCCTTCGTCGAGAATAACTCCAGTACCGAGAGCCACGATACGGAAAACCTTCTAGAGACGCCGCCGCCGCCAATCCCATCTCGGGGGATTCAGGAGATCGCCTCCAGCACCCTGCCGGAGAGGGGAATCATCTCCCGGAGGACTCTTCACCGCCATGGTCGCCTCCGGAGTGATGTGTGAGTAGTTCACCCCTGGTCTATGGGTCCATAGCAGTAGCTAGATGGTCGTCTCAAAGAACATTTCATGATCTCTGAGTTTTGTGTGTTTGTTAACAACACCGGTGACAATTTAACCGTGTGCTAAGTGGTTTACAGTTTAGGAAAAGACATCACAGGAAAATCTCGACTCGCTCAAAAAGGAAGAAAAGAAGGAGGCTCTTGGAGTCTGGCCCAGGCCGGCACTGCCGGCAACACCGGGCCGGCACTGCCGGTGAGTGCACCCCGGCACTGCCGGCGTTTCTGGCCCGGCACTACCGGCCTGCCTGTTGGTTGCTGTTTCGAATATGTGGTCGGCACTGCCGGCGTCTCAAGGCCGGCACTGCCGGCGATTCGTCTCCAACGGGCAGAAAAGCTGGGGGGGTATAAATACCCCCCTTCACCTACCTTGGAAGGTTGCTCAAACCCTAAGATCTTCATCCTCCATTGCTGAGCCACCAAGAACACCAAAATAGCCAGATCTCCTCCCTCAACCACCCAAATCACTTGTGCTTTGGAGAATCGAAGGAGAAGACCCCGATCTACATCCTCACCGAAGCGTTTCTCATTTCCCCCTCTTATGCTTGAGGGCCCCTTTGCTAGTGCTCCTCTTTGGATCCCTAGTTGATTTGTGTTGATGTATTGTTGATTGATTGTTGTGTTGTAACAGATTTGGGAGCCTCCAATTCGGTTGTGGATGTGTGCCCCAAGAACCTTGTAAAGGCCCGGTTTCCGCCTCGAGGAAATCCCTTAGTGGAAGTGGGCTAAGCCTTCGTGGCGTTGCTCACCGGAGATCTGAGTGAAGCCTTTGTGGCTGTTGGTTTGGCTTTCGTAGCAACCACACTCCTCCAAACGTAGACGTACCTTCTTGCAAAGGAAGGGAACTACGGGAATCATCTCCGTGTCATCGCGTGCTCCACTCTCGGTTACCTCTATCCTAATCTATCTCTTATATTGCTTGGCTATATTTGCTTAGTTGTTTGCCTTGTCATATAGGTAAATTCACTTAGTTGCATATCTAGAGAATTTACCTTTGTGTCAAGTCTAAATTGAAAAAGAACTAAAAATTGGTTAGCACCTATTCACCCCCCCCTCTAGGTGCGGCATACGATCCTTTCAATTGGTATCAGAGCCTCGGCTCTTATTTCGGGCTTAACCGCCTAAGAGTACAGACGATGGACCTTTGGAAGGGGAGGCTAGACCAGTCACCATGGATGATATCAATTCGTTGAAGTCATCCATGGATGCTCAAATGGAAAGCATGAGAAAAATGATTTCCGAGCTTTTGACTCCTCCCCGTCCCGTGGCTCCCACCGTAGAGGTTAATGTCACGGATGCGGTAGTAGAGGGTGATACTTCGGTATTACCTTCCGCTACCACACCCGAGGATGGTGATAACTTAAACACTATCAAACCCCCCATTGCATCTCCCAAGGGAACTAGTGGAAGTGAGAGCTACAATCGAGTACCTCCACCTTTTCTATCTCCCAATATACCGGTTCCCCATCCTCATATAAACATCCGGGGCGACCCACCTAAGTTTTTCGTTAATGATTACGATACTTGGCAATTTGAGTTTAGCTCTCATGTTCGCAGTGCCTCCAATGAACTTTGGAGAATCATCGTGGAAGGCTTCAAGCCTTACAACCCCGACAAGTTGACTAGAAGAGAAGCGGTTGATAGTCAACTCAACAACACCGCCTTGCACATGATTCAAACTGCTGTGGGGACAAAGGAGTTGTCTCGTGTTCGACATTTCACCACCGCCAAGGATGCTTGGGATGGTTTGGCCGCGAGTTGCATTGGAAGTGAGAGCACAAGAAGGAACAAGTATAATGCTCTTCGGAATAAAGCCGAAGGATTCATGAGGCTACCGGATGAAGACCATGAAGACATGTATGGAAGACTTCTCACCGTCGCCGATGCCTTTCGGAATGTTGGTGCCTCTCACATTAATGACTCTTGGATCAAGGAGAAGTACATTGAGTGCATGATGCCGTTTGAGCCTATTGATGTCAAGACTCTTGTCGGAAGAGAATGCTATGCCTCCCTCACCTCTCAACAAGCCGTGCACGAGATGCAAGCTCTCAAGGTGCTTGAGCAAAACTCTCATGATTCCCGTAATCGTGCCATTGGAATGACAAAAGGGTCCAACCTTGCCTTGGTGGTCAACCCCGTGCAAGAAGTGATTCCTCAAGAATCTTATAGGGCATCTTGGAGCATGACCTATCCGGAAGACTTGGAACACCACTACCATGACCACATGGCATTCCATGCAAACACCTTTTGGATTGATCCTACCAAGGCCAAGGAGGACAACATCAAGAGAAACAACTCAAGGGGTCCCTCAAGTTCGGGCCCAAGAACAAGATCTTGCTACAATTGCAATGACAAGCGCCATTTCATTGCCGAATGTCCCTATGAGAATAGGGAGACTCATGGTGGAAGGCTCATCCCCAAGGACAAGAGCAAAGACTCAAAGGGCAAATATTCAAAGCCCCCCAACAAGAAATTCTATAACAAGAACAAGAAGGGCAAGAGGCCCTCAAGGATTGTGCTAGTGGCTAATGAAGAATATTCTTCCGATGAGATTGAAAGTGCTAGTGATGATGAAGAGGAAAGCTCAAGAGAAGTGGCCGCCATTGTCACCACCAACATTCCCTCTTCCTCTCTCTTTGATTCACCCAATGAGAACCCTCAATGCAAGAATGCACATTGCTTCATGGCAAGGTCCACCTTGGACACATCTATTGTGCTATCAACTCAAGAAGAGTATACCTCCGGAGATGAAGATTGTGATGATGAAGAAGATGCAACCTCAAATGGATTGGTTGCCCTTGCCTCCCTCTCTACTAACTCTTCATCAACAAGTGAATCTCCCAATGAGGTCATTCATGTGGAGGAAGAAAGTTGCCTCATGGCTAAATCTTCCGAGGTATCATCTCCTAACCCCTCTATGCCTAACATTTCTAATGATCTAGGGGTTGACCCCGCTAGTCTAAAAGTGAAACAAGAAATGCTAGAGTTTGATGATTTCATTAGTAACCTACAAGGTAACACTAAGAAGCATGTTTCAAGTCTCATGGTACGTATGGCTCAACTAAATGATACTCTTGAGAAAAAGTGCCAAATAGAGAGAGAAGACTCTCTAGAAATACATGCTCTTAAAAATGCTCTTGAGGAATGTCAAGAAACTATAGCATCTCTTGAAGAGAAGCTAGAAAATCTTGAAGAACCTCAAGATAAACTTAACAAGCTCACTAAAGCTAGAGATCTTGCTAGAGCTAAGACTAAAGTGCTTATAAAGGAAAAGGCCAAATTTGGTGTTGATCATGAGAAACTTGTGAAGGATCTAGATGAACTAGACAAGGCTCACAAAGCCTTGAAGAGTGAATACTCTCTTCTCTCCGAGTCTTATGAGCAACTTCAAATTAGGCTTGCTTCATATGACATACCTAGTACCTCTACTCCTTCATGTGATCATGCAAATATTATTGAGGAAAATGCTAGGTTGAAGGATGAACTTGCTAAGGCCTCCTCTCCCCAAAGTAAACTTTCCTTGGATGATCTTTTGAGTAAGCAAAGGTCAAACAATGGGAAGGAGGGACTTGGTTATAATACCAAGGCTAAAAAGGCAAACAAGCAAAAGACCAAGCCCGCACATGAGAAAGCTAATGGTGAGACCCGAAAGGGCAAAACCATTAATGATGATGGTGCGGGAATAGATAACCCTCACTATGTTCTCTTTAAAGATTATTATGGTGATGTTTATGCTAAATATGTTGGCCCATATGATGGTTATGTTGCTTGGTCTATTTGGGTTCCAAAGACCCTTGTTGCTAACAAAAGAGGACCCATTGAAAAATGGGTACCTAAATCCAAGAATTGATCTCATGTAGGACTATGCCGCCGGAGGTTCAAAATGGGTACTTGATAGTGGATGTACAAGTCATATGACCGGTGGCAAGAACCTCGTCAAGGAGTTGAGGCCTAACATAAATGATATCACCGTCTCCTTTGGCGATAATTCTACATCCGAGGTATTGGGTTTTGGCAAGGTTGTGGTTGCACACAACATTACTCTTGTGGATGTCATGCTTGTCAAAACCCTTGCTTACAATTTGCTTTCCGTTTCCGCCCTTGGCAAGATGGGTTTCGCTGTCTTTATTGATAATGATATTGTGGTCCTCTTGTGGAGCAAGACTCTAAAAGTCGCATTCATTGGGTATCGCGAACACAACTTGTATGTGGTGGACTTTTCAGGGACCACCACGACAAGTGCGATGTGCCTATTCGGAAAGGCGGACGTGGGTTGGTTGTGGCATCGCCGCCTAGCCCATGTCAACATGAGAACTTTGCAAAGTCTTCACAAGGGGAACCATATTGTGGGACTAATGGAAAATGTGTCTTTTGCCAAAGATCGTGTTTGTAGGGCTTGTGTTGAAGGCAAAATGCATGACTCTCCGCATCCAAGCAAGACCATTATCTCTTCCAAGAGGATCTTGGAGCTCCTTCATGTGGATCTCTTTGGTCCCGTTACTCATGCAAGTCTTGGTGCGAAGAAACATTGCTTGGTGATTGTTGATGACTACTCAAGATACACTTGGGTCTACTTTCTCAAGACGAAAGATGAGACTCAACAAATATTCATTGACTTTGCTACCGAGGTGCAACGCCAACACAACCTCCTCATTATGGCAATAAGAAGTGACAACGGCTCCGAGTTCAAGAACTACACACTCAATGATTTTCTTAGTGATGAGGGGATTCGACATCAATATTCCGCTGCTTACACCCCTCAACAAAATGGTGTTGCGGAGAGGAAGAACCGGACTCTTATGGATATGGCAAGGTCTATGATGGCGGAGTATAAATCTCGCTATAATTTTTGGGCCGAAGCCATCTCCACCGCTTGTCACTCCTCTAACCGGCTCTATCTCCGCAAGGGATTGAACAAGACTCCATATGAAATACTCACCGGGAACAAGCCTAATATCTCATACTTCAAGGTGTTCGGGTGTAAGTGTTTCTACAAAATCAAAGGGGTTCGTTTATCTAAATTCGCTCCTAAAGCTTTGGAGGGTATATTTGTTGGTTACGGTGCCGAGTCTCACACTTATAGAATCTTTGATATAGCCTCCAGGATTATCATTGAATCTTGTAGTGTGAGGTTCGAAGAAAATGATGGCTCCCAAGTGGGGCAAGTTGATGTATGTGCAGGTGATGAAATACCTCAAGATGCCATAGTAAGAATGGGTGTGGGATTTTTCCACCCCATTGAGGGACACGGTGTGGCGTCTCGGGAAGGACTATGCTCTACCACGGTGGAGCCCTCATCTTCTCAACATCAACAAACCCCATCAAGTGAAGCAAATGATGCACCAACCCAAGAACAAGAACAAGACCCTCCCTCTTGTGTGCAAGATCAAGGACAAGATCAACCAAGAATTCATGATGGCTCCGACGAGTATCCATTTGATATTTGCTCCGCACCAAATGATGTCCAAGATCAAGCACATGAGGATGAGCACGCTCAAGAAATTGAAGTTGCTCAAGTTGAAGGTCAAGACGGGGACCCAAATGATCAAGTTGATCAAGTGACACCTCCAAGGCCAAGAAGAACCAAGGAGGAGATCGAGGCCCGTCGTCTAGCAAGAAGAGAAAGGAAACTTGAGCGTCTTGAACACACACATGACAAGGTTCTTGGTGATGTAAGGGCAAAGGTTTCCACAAGAAGGCAATTGGCTAACTTTAGCAACCATCATGCATATATCTCCTTAGTGGAACCCAAGAAAGTATTTGAAGCCCTTGAAGATTCGGATTGGATGGAAGCTATGCACGAAGAACTCAACAACTTCAAGCGCAACAAAGTGTGGACCTTAGTAGAGAAGCCAAAGGAGTGCCGCATTGTTATTGGCACTAAATGTGTCGTCGTGGTGAACGAGCAGATGCCATAGGATGGCTTAGATTGGGGCCGAATGGACGCTAGAGGATTCGGGGGAGGGTTTGCGATTAGATGGGAAGAACTTCCGGATGCTTTCCTCAAGAACACAACCAAAGGCCGGTACACAAGAAGAGAGACAAGAGGAAGAACTCTTTACTAGATCGCTAGCTTCATTGATCTCAACATGGTTACAAGTTCTTGTTCTCTGATTTCCTTTTGCGGTCTCTCCCGTATAGAGGGCTGCCCCCTCTCCTTATATAGGGGAGAGGGTGGCTTACAGGGCAAGAAACCCTAATGGTATCTTTGACTGGACAAACTACTTTACAAAGTTACTTTAATCATAGATGACACCGGAGTCCTCTTTAATCAGGGGCGCTGACGTCCTCCGGCTTCTTTGACCGTCATCCTTCTCTTTGTCGTCATGCCTTCGTATAAAGCTACTTTGCTTAGCTCATCCTTGTCTTCTTGCTCGGAGAGAATCTTTGACCAGTCCTGCCGACAGGCCCTCCCTTCCGGCATCTTTTTTACCGGCTCCGGCATACCCCTTCGGGGATACCGGCTTAGCCTCACTTATCTTAGGTTCCTATCTTGCTTCCGGTAAGAACATTAAACCGGTATCTTGATGGCCTAAACCATCCGGTTTGGCATGCCTTTGGCATACCGGGGGTTATCCCCCCAACAAAATGGATATTCAAGAACAAGCAAGATGAGTTTGGCAATGTTGTGGGGAACAAGGCAAGATTGGTGGCTCAAGGGTTCTCTCAAGTTGAGGGAATTGACTTTGGAGAAACCTATGCTCCCGTGGCTCGCCTCGAGTCCATTCGTATCCTTCTTGCTTATGCATCGCATCATAACTTTAAGTTACAACAAATGGATGTGAAAAGTGCATTTCTTAATGGTCCTTTGCATGAAGAGGTTTATGTTAAGCAACCCCCGGGGTTCGAGGATCTCAACTTCCCTAACCATGTCTACAAGCTCGATAAAGCTCTTTATGGTCTCAAACAAGCTCCTAGAGCTTGGTATGAGCACCTTAAGGAATTATTGGTAGACCGTGGGTTTGATGTTAGGCTAATCGATCCCACTCTTTTTACTAAGAGGGTCAATGGGGAGCTTTTCGTTTGCCAATTATATGTTGATGATATTATCTTTGGCTCTACTAACAAAGCTTTCAATGATGAATTCTCAAAGCTTATGACCGATAGGTTTGAGATGTCTATGATGGGAGAGATGAAGTTCTTCCTTGGTTTTGAGATCAAGCAATTGAGAGGAGGAACCTTCATCAATCAAGCAAAATATCTCCAAGACATGCTCAAGAGGTTCAAGATGACCGAGATGAAAGGTGTTGCCACTCCTATGGTTACCAAATGTCATCTTGCACTTGATCCCAATGGTAAAGAGGTGGATCAAAAGGTATATCGCTCCATGATTGGATCCTTGCTTTACCTTTGTGCATCTAGACCGGATATAGTGTTGAGTGTTGGTGTGTGTGCAAGGTATCAAGCTTCTCCTAAGGAGCGCCACATGATAGCTCTCAAGATAATCTTTCAATATTTGGTTGATACCCCAAGATATGGTATTTGGTACCCCAAAGGCTCAAGTTTTATTCTCAATGGGTACACCGATGCGGATTGGGCGGGAGACAAGGATGATAGGAAATCAACCTCCGGGGCTTGCCAATTTCTTGGTAGGTCCTTGGTGTGTTGGTCATCTAAGAAGCAAAATTGTATATCTCTCTCCACCGCCGAAGCCGAATATGTTGCCGCCGCAAGTGGATGCACTCAATTGTTATGGATGAGGCAAACTTTAAAGGAATACGGTGTCATTTGTGACAAAGTGCCTCTATTGTGTGACAATGAAAGTGCCATCAAGATTGCCTATAATCCGGTGCAACATTCAAGAACGAAGCATATTGAGATCCGGAATCATTTCATTAGGGATCATGTTTCCCGTGGTGATATTGAGCTCATCTATGTTCCTACCAAAGATCAACTTGCCGATATATTCACGAAGCCTCTTGATGAAGCAAGGTTCACTTATTTGAGGAATGAGCTAAACATCATTGATTCAAGGAGTATAGCTTGATCATCTTGCAAACACACCTTCGTCTCAAAACTTTATTTGGTTTAGATGTGGGCATGGAAATAGGGGGAGTGCGGTTTAAATTATTGAGCTATCCCTCCCCCCATAATGCCAACATTAAGAAATCATTCTCTTTATATCATATGTTGATATGTGAGCTTCAATGATGAGTAGTGACTTGGGCCCAAGATATATCTTCGCGGTGCCATGTCACAACACTCATATATGGTGGCCTAGGCCACCACACTCTTCTTTGGGAAGAGTTGGGGTTATTTGGATCTTATCGCCTTTTATTTGACAACTTCATGTTCTTATGGGAAATCACTCATGTTTGGTCTTCATTTGCATTTTTCTTGCAAATATGAGTGATATCGTACCATCAACAGTGTGCTCTTTCTATCCTAAGCCCCACCTTTCCCAAAAGAAACCATTTCTATCTCCTCATGCTAAAACTTTGCAAACTCTTGAGGGCTGTTGGGCTGTGAATTGCTTCGGCGGCACTGCCGGTGCCTCCACCCCGGCACTGCCGGCCTCGGCTGGGCGGCACTGCCGCTGGGGGCGGGGATTATGTTGAGGGCCCGTAGGGGGAGTTAGGGCAACTGCCCTTTCTTCCCCATCGTGCGTGCCTCTCCTCTCCCGACCCCGACCCCAGCCGTCGCCGCCGTCGCCTTCCATCCTCCGGCCGCCGTCCCGGGTTCTCCTTCCTCCTCTGGTCGGTGGATCCGGGCAGGGCCCCCTCCCCTCCATGGCTTCCTCCTCCGGTTAGTCTCCCTCCTCTCTCTCCCTCTCTAGATTGGGTAGACCTCTCTAGAAGAAAGATGGGTGGACGATTCTCTCCGAAAATTTTGCCATAGAGGTGGATAACCTTGTGCATGGTGCTGTGAAAGTTTGAGGAACAATGGTTGAGTCTAGAGCAGATCTGGAGTGATTCCGTGTTGACCGGCACTGCCGCCCCTGCCTCATCGGCACTGCCGGTTGGGCCGGCACTGCCGCCCCTGTCTCAGCGGCACTGCCGGTGGGGCTGGCACTGCCGCCCATACCACCCCGGCACTGCCGGTGAAGCTGTGTCCAGATTTTCTTTAGCCTCTTCTTTTTGTATCTTAAACATATCATTCATCATGCTTTGTTTATCAAGTCTGCTCTGTTTTAGTGTACCTTATCCTATGCTTCTTCCATCCATTGCTCTCACAGGTGCAGGTGGTGAACCTCATCGCTTCAACTCAGGAAAACGGACTTTACCGAGTGACTTTGAAGCCGAAATCCTACCTGTGAAGAAGTCGTCTCGTCGGGAGAAGAACATGGCTCCGGCTGAACCTCGAGCTAATCTCATCAGGAGGTTGAGAGGCATGCCTGTTGGGAAGTGGCCCGATAATGAGTATGCTCGACTGCGTCAGACCAACATCTACACCACTCCCAAGGCCACCAATTGCTCTGAGCTGTTCTGGACTAAGTATCAAGAGAAGATTTTTTATGATCTCTATGCTAATGCCACCTATAAAGTCGCTCCTATGCATCACATCAACTTTACTCACATGGATAGACATGCCCAATACTTTGCAGAAGCTCGAGAGATTTGTGAGCAGTTTGGTCTCTTTCCACTCATGAAGTTCCATCATCCTTACAGTGTGGATGTGATTGGGCAATTCTTTGCCACAGTTTATGTTGACAATGATGATGCCAAGACTATGACTTGGATGACAGAGGGTCGCTTGTTACATGGCACTTGGGACCAATTTGCAGCTTGCCTTGGTTATCCGGTGCTCCCTGACAATGCAGATGGATATTTTAGAGCTCACAACACTCCCAAGCCCATTGAGAAGGCTCTCATTGCTGATCTTTATCTGGAAGGAGAAGTGGTATATGGATCTCAGAAATTCCTTCGCCCGGTGTATGACATCCTTCTCCGCATTTATCGAGAGGTCCTTAATCCCAAGGTTGGATGCGTTGATCAAATCTATGGATACCTTGGGAACTTGTTATATCTCTCTCATCAGCACCGTGACTCTGGGCTTCAGCTTGATGTGATGGACTTTCTGTGGAATGAGTTGTGGGCATGCATTATAGCTCGCAAGGCTCCTGTTTTTGCTCCTTACTTCATGCTCTTCATATGCTCACGTTGGGACAATGCTGGATATGGCATACTCTCTGATGAGGTAGGTGTATTGGTACCTCACAAGGCTAAGGATCTCAAGGTCAAGACCCACGACAATCCTCCTCGTCTTCCGAATGATGAGGATTCTGCTGAAGAAGACTCTGATTTCGAGTTTGCACCCCCCGCTGACAATGGCTGGGTTGCTCGCATAGAGGCCAAGTTGGCCAAGATGTTCTGTCTCAAGTCTGACATCAACAGGCGTCAGTATCAGGCTCATAGGGAGCGGAAAATGGACAGGAGGAACACAAAGCTCATCATGCACAAGTTGGATATTCCTGTTGAGAGTGGATCTGAGGAAGTCATCACTCCTGAAGAAGAATGGCTCTCTAAGCATGGCAATGTGGCTGAGTTTGAACAGCTTGGGCTTCCCGGTCCTTCTCGCCGTCGGCGCCCTCCTAGTGATGATGTTGAGCCCGCCGAGTCTGAAGACGATGAAGAGACGGAGGATGAGTGAGCTCTCATGGGACGTTGTAGCATCGCTTCTTTTCTCCTTTTTGGTGTCTTGATGCTAAAGGGGGAGAAGAAGGTCTAGTAGGACTTGCACGGGATTTGCTAGGGTGGTTTGAGGGCACAAGCATTTGCTTTTTATCATTCCGTTAAAGCTCGTGTCCTCCGTTTATCTTCTTGTTATGTTGAACCTTATCTTGTGTTTTATGTGTCCTATGTGTGGTGAACTAGTGCTATGGTTTCGGTATTCTATATGGTTGAGAGTATTGTCATGGATTGGTATGATCATCTTATATCTCATATTGTCTATGGATCTATCTCAAATTGATACTTGATGTGGTTATGGGTTTCTTGTTCATGATATTGAGGCCATTGTCTTGAAATGTTAAGGATGTCAGTATGAAAGGGTATGATCTTAACTTGTCATCTTTTATCTTTTCTCATACATTATTTGTCTTATGTCTTATGAGCATTGTGCTTACTATCTTGTAAGTTGAAGTTGCTCTATACCTAATGTGTGCATATATATATTCTTGCACTAAATTTCTCGCATGCACACATCTAGGGGGAGTTTCTCTCTTCTGTCAAACATATGGATATTCTTGCTCTATTCTTTGCAAAATCCCGGTATTGTCATCAAACACCAAAAAGGGGGAGATTGAAAGAACATTTCATGATCTCTGAGTTTTGTGTGTTTGTTAACAGCACCAGTGACAATTTAACCGTGTGCTAAGTGGTTTACAGTTTAGGAAAAGACATCACAGGAAAATCTCGACTCACTCAAAAAGGAAGAAAAGAAGGAGGCTCCTGGAGTCTGGCCCAGG
Organism: Lolium rigidum; assembly: GCF_022539505.1. Classification (NCBI taxonomy): domain Eukaryota; kingdom Viridiplantae; phylum Streptophyta; class Magnoliopsida; order Poales; family Poaceae; genus Lolium; species Lolium rigidum. The sequence continues at coordinate 361,229,853 of NC_061510.1, read as the reverse complement.
CCGGCACTGCCGGTGTGTGCACCCCGGCACTGCCGGCGATTCCAGGCCGGCACTGCCGGTGAGTGCACCCCGGCATTGCCGGCGTTTCTGGCCCGGCACTGCGGGCCTGCCTGTTGGCTGCTGTTTCGAATATGTGGCCGGCACTGCCGGCGTCTCAAGGCCGGCACTGCCGGCGATTCGTCTCCAACGGGCAGAAAAGCTGGGGGGTATAAATACCCCCCTTCACCTACCTTGGAAGGTTGCTCAAACCCTAAGATCTTCATCCTCCATTGCTGAGCCACCAAGAACCCCAAAATAGCCAGATCTCCTCCCTCAACCACCCAAATCACTTGTGCTTTGGAGAATCGAAGGAGAAGACCCCGATCTACATCCTCACCGAAGCGTTTCTCATTTCCCCCTCTTATGCTTGTGGGCCCCTTTGCTAGTGCTCCTCTTTGGATCCCTAGTTGATTTGTGTTGATGTATTGTTGATTGATTGTTGTGTTGTAACAGATTTGGGAGCCTCCAATTCGGTTGTGGATGTGTGCCCCAAGAACCTTGTAAAGGCCCGGTTTCCGCCTCGAGGAAATCCCTTAGTGGAAGTGGGCTAAGCCTTCGTGGCGTTGCTCACCGGAGATCTGAGTGAAGCCTTTGTGGCTGTTGGTTTGGCTTTCGTAGCAACCACACTCCTCCAAACGTAGACGTACCTTCTTGCAAAGGAAGGGAACTACGGGAATCATCTCCGTGTCATCGCGTGCTCCACTCTCGGTTACCTCTATCCTAATCTATCTCTTATATTGCTTGGCTATATCTTGCTTAGTTGTTTGCCTTGTCATATAGGTAAATTCACTTAGTTGCATATCTAGAGAATTTACCTTTGTGTCAAGTCTAAATTGAAAAAGAACTAAAAATTGGTTAGCACCTATTCACCCCCCCCCCCTCTAGGTGCGGCATGATGACCCACAAGTATAGGGGATCGCAACAGTCTTCGCGGGAAGTAAAACCCAATTTATTGATTCGACACAAGGGGAGACAAAGAATACTTGAAAGCCTTAACAGCGGAGTTGTCAATTCAGCTGCACCTGGAAACAGACTTGCTCGCAAGATTTTATCAGTAGTAACAGTTTTATAGCAGTAGCAGTAGTGAAATAACAGCAGCAGAGTAACAGAAACAGCAGTAGTGATTATAGTAAACAGCAGGATTAAAATACCGTAGGCACGGGGACGGATGAACGGGCGTTGCATGGATGAGAGAAACTCATGTAACGATCAAGCGAGGGCATTTGCGGATAATAATAAAACGGTATCCAAGTACTAATCAATCAATAGGCATGTGTTCCAATTATAGTCGTACGTGCTCGCAATGAGAAACTTGCACAACATATTTTGTCCTACCAGCCGGTGGCAGCCGGGCCTCTAGGGAAACTACTGGATATTAAGGTACTCCTTTTAATAGAGTACCGGAGCAAAGCATTAACACTTCGTGAACACATGTGATCCTCACATCACTACCATCCCCTCCGGTTGTCCCGATTTCTGTCACTTCGGGGCCATTGGTTCCGGACAGCGACATGTGTATACAACTTGCAGGTAAGACCATAAACAATGAATATCATGATGAAACAATAACATGTTCAGATCTGAGATCATGGCACTCGGGCCCTAGTGACAAGCATTAAGCATAACAAGTTGCAACAATATCATAAAAGTAACATCTACGGATACTAGGCACTATGCCCTAACAATCTTACGACTATTACATGACCAATCTCATCCAATCCCTACCATCCCCTTCAGCCTACAGCGGGGGAATTACTCACACATGGATGGGGGAAACATGGCTGGTCGATGGAGAGGCGTCGGTGGTGATGATGGCGATGATCTCCTCCAATTCCCCGTCCCGGCGGAGTGCCAGAACGGAGACTTCTGGCTCCTGAGACGGAGTTTCGCGATGTGGCGGCGTTCTGGAGGGTTTCTGGCGACTTTGACTTCTCTCCGTGCGTTTTTAGGTCGAGGCCGATAAGTAGTCCGAAGGAGGGCGTTGGAGGCCGGCCGAGGGGGCCACACGCTAGGGCCGCGCGCCCCCCTCCTGGGCCGTGCCGCCCTAGGGTGTGGGGCCCTCGGGCCTCCACCTGACTTGCCCTTCTGGCTCCGTGAGTTTTCTGGGAAAATAGGGCCTTCTGTCAAAATCCCGAGGTTTTTCCTGAAAGTTGGATTTCTGCACAAAAACGAGACACCATAACAGTTCTGCTGAAAACAGCGTTAGTCCGTGTTAGTTGCATCCAAAGTACACAAATTAGAGGCAAAACAATAGCAAAAGTGTTCGGGAAAGTAGATACGTTTTGGACGTATCAACTCCCCCAAGCTTAGCTTATTGCTTGTCCTCAAGCAATTCAGTTAACAACTGAGCGATAAAAGAACTTTCACGAACACATTTGCTCATATGATGTATATATTCTTATGCTATGGCTAACACTTAGGCAGTTCATAATAAGATACATGCAAATAAGATCATCCAATAGCTATGTCAATCATGGAAAGGTACCAACAATTAATAATAAGCATCATGAATCATGTATATAAGCAGGATTGCAACGTTCATAAAAGAGTATGATAGAGTGGTATCTCGCTTGCCCATATTTGATCAGCAAAACATAAATGCTCAGGCACCTCTGAAGTTCATAGAAAGACTAGAAATAATGATTGTCAAAGATAAAAGCATCAAAGTTATACCACAATCAATCATATTTTGAGACAAGCATATTATACTAAGAATGACAGTTGTGCTCTCAAGAAAGTGCCCAAAGAAAGGATGGAGACACAACATAAAAGTAAAAGATTGACCCTTCGCAGAGGGAAGCAGGGATTAACATGCGCTAGAGCTTTTCATTTGTAAAGCAGGAGTAAAATTATTTTGAGAGGTGTTTGTTGTTGTCAACGAATGGTAATGGGTACACCAACTACCTCGCCAACCGGACTTCCAAGAGCGGCTCCCATGAAGGACGTTATCTCTACCAGCAAGGTAGATCATCCCTCTTCTCTTTTGTTTACACACATATTTTAGTTTTATTATGGGTGACACTCCCCCCAACCTTTGCTTACACAAGCCATGGCTAACTGCCTTCCATCAATCACATACCATGGAGGAGTGTCTATTTGCAAAATTAAGTTGCTTACTGATGAATCAGAGCAAAACATGCGAAGAGAATTATTAGTGAAAGTTGATTAATTGGGGCTGGGAACCCCATTGCCAGCTCTTTTTGCAAAATTATTGGATAAGCGGATGTGCCACTAGTCCATATGAAAGCCCGTCAAGAGTAAATGACAAGGTTGAAAGTGAAACACCACATACTTCCTCATGAGCTATGAAACATTAACACAAATTGAGAAGCATTTTTGAAGGTTTTAAAGGTAGCGCATGAGAATTTACTTGGAATGGTTTGAAATGCCATGCATAGGTATTTATGGTGGACACTCTAGAATAACTTGGTTTTCATGTATTTGGAGGCACGAGCAGCGTTCCCGCTCAGTACAAGTGAAGGCTAGCAAAAGACTAGGGAGCGACAAATCAAGAGAGCAATAACTGTCATAATCATGCTTGCGGCAAAATAAATTAACTGAGGCATAAAAGTGATACAAGAACTCTGAAGCAATGTAAATCATCGAGGCTTAATTGACTTTTGTTCAGTCATATGCATGCGTGAGCATGTGCCAAGTTAATTCAAACGAATTATTCAGAGGAGGATACCACAATATCATACCTATCTATGAATAAAACAATGCAAGCAAACATCCATGACATGCTACTCATATTAATAAATTGGAGCTAAACATGAGAAATCATGAACTACTAGACTTTCTTAAATGACATATACCTCACATGAACCAACTAAGCATGCTCACATGGATGAGTACATGTACAAAAATGAAAACAAATAGAGTTCATACCAGCCTCTCACCACAATCAGATTGTCGAATATCATTATTATTGCATTTTCACTTGTGTAGCTTGGATAATATGAAATGAAAACCACGCTCCAGCCACCTAAGACCATTGAACTCATAAAGAACTTTACAGAACAAAGAAGAACAGCAAATATTTTTGGCGTTTTCGAATTTGAGAACAAGAACAAAAGGAAACAAGCAAACAAAGCAAAATCTTTTTGGGTTTTCTTATAGCAAACTAGCAATAGCAAATAAAGCGAAACAAATGCAAGAAACCAAGATAAACAAATGATGAAGAGAAATAACAGAAATATTTTTGGTCTTTTTGTGTTTTAGGAAAGAAACAAAGCAAGAACAAGAAAATGAAAACTAAAAGAAACACAGAAAAGCGAGATGGCAGAAATCTGCCAAAACGTGACAGCAGTACAGAAATCGATTTTTACAAAAAATTTACGTTGCTCAGCTCGAAAAGTGTTCAACTAATGAAAGTTAGATAACAACCTGGGGAACATGCACAAAAATTGGCAGCTCAAAATAACGTTCTGGCTGTGCGCACGAATTTTTCTAGTAACAGTCCAGAATCTGTTTTCAGGCAGCACTTCCCCAAATATCATCTTCCTCTCATTAGAAAACCACTCAAAGAAACTAAGCAAGTATGTACAAGTATCCAGCAACCATAATATGCAAAGAATGAGTGATGCCGGTATACCTCCCCCCAAGCTTAGGCTTTTGGCCTAAGTGGAGATCATCCCCATGGTGCTCATGAAGAAGCACTCTCGTAGCACGAAGATGGATCATATTCCGGGTATGTGCTAGAAGAAGCACCCGGATACGTGACGGTGTAGTCGTAGGAGGGCTCGGCGTCCTCGGAGTCATGCTGTTGGTGGAAGTTGTGTATCTTCAGCTTCTCATCCACCTCCTCCTTAGAGCGCGACCATGGTTTCCTGTTGATACCGAACAAATCTGGTTGGGGCAAAGGGACTTCCCTCTCTTCCCCGTCGACAAACAACACTCTATAAACAATATTATCTAACCTAGAGTCAGCTGTAACAAATTGATGACTCTTCATAGCAGCAATATCGAGCCTCATAGGAGCTATTTTTACATCACTAGGGTCAAGAGGAAGCTCTAAATATGCTAAAACGCGCGAAGCAATAATTCCTCCAAATATGGGCCCCTTGTTAGACAAGCGGCGAGCAACAAGAGCACCAAGATGATAAGGTGTTTCCCCAGTGAGTGCAGCAATTAAGAAACCAAGGTGATAGCTAGATATGTTGCTAGTGTTCTCCCTACCAAGAATGCTAGTACCAATGTAATAAGCAAAATACTTAATGGCGGGGAGTTGAATGTTTCTTATCTTGCCACGCTGAATGGTGCGACAATCATCATTGGTAATCCCTCGATAGAGCTCCAACAATTCCCTTGGGTTGTCCTCGATCTTCCTTGCTGTACCTACAGGGACAATACCCAATGCAGCACAAAAATTCTCTAACTTCATAGTAATAGGCTTACCATAGATCTTAAATTCTACGGTCGGGCGAAAGTGCCTATTGTTGAACTTGAAGCTCTCCACAAAGATTTTAGTGAGCGTGTAGTATTGCTCACTCTCATCTCCCACATAAGTGGTCAAACTTGCCCTACCGACGAGGGTAAAGAAATCATCCCAGCAACCCTGCATTACTCAAAAAGTCATAGCATGGAAAGGATGCAGCGTTGGGGACTCCATTGTCCTCCTCGGGTGCGAAGCTTGGTGCGATGAGATCCTCATTGTAGGATGACCTGCATCGGGTGGATGACCTAGAGGGCCTCCCCGTGCTTGTTGTCTCCCCTTGGAACACTTCTCCAAAGTTAAAGTTGTCCATCCCCCTTTTCTGAAATTTTTCAACAAACAATATAAAACTTGATTTGGTGACATATAATTGAGGGAAACTACCATAGGAACTTGCTAGAGTACTAATCATGCATCAAAACTAGTTTCTACCACTTAGAACAAGCATGCAAGCTCACTAAACATGTTACCTACAGTAGCAAAATATGCAAGATATACTCCACCAAACAAAATTCTACTTGGAGGGTTGGAGGAGTCACATACCGAAAAGCAAATGTGCCAAATTTCAGACAGAAATCTGGGCTGAGCAAAGAGATCGAGAAATCTGGAGTTCTTGAGCAAAAACACGAGTGAGAGGAAGCTGGTGTCGATTTTTTCGGGAGAGAGAAGAGTGTGGGAGGAAGAGATGCTAAAGTGGGGTAAAGGGGGGCCCACACACCAGGGTGGCGCGCCCCCCTTGCAGGCCGCGCCGGCCTGTGGGGTGCCACCCTGGGTGCCTCACCGGTCATCCCTGTGTGCTCCCGTGTGCCTCGTCGAAAAATAGGACCAACGGTGTAATTTTTGCGAATTTTTGAAAACTTTGAAAAATGCACATTTCTGGGTATTTAGTTTATTATTACTGGCCAGGAAATTTTTTGAAATCTCTAATTAACTAAGGAACTTTGAAAAATAAAAGTGCTACAGCAACTAGAGCAAATGGAGGAAGAAAGAGATGTTGTTTACCTCCTCTATGCATATAAAAAGTATTTGTTAACAAGGTTGATCAAGTCTTGCCACCAAATAAATTTTACATAGCATATGAAGAAATAAACCTCAAATCAATCATGTTACCTTGAATTGTATTGATATGGATCCAATCATAAGAGTTTGATATTCTTCTTTAGGCTCATATATAGGACAATCGATATTTCCCACTTTGATAGTTCTCACATTAGAAATTGTATTAACTCCACATGCTTTTTCAATTCTCTTGGGGAAATAGACGGTGTGCTCCCTATCATCAACATTAAAAGTGACTTTTCCTTTATTGCAATCAATAACAGCCCCTGCGGTGTTAAGAAAAGGTTTCCCAAGAATAATAGACATATTATCATCTTCAGGCATTTCCAACACAACAAAATCAGTTAATATCAAGCGGTTATTAGTAACTTGAACAGGAACATCCTCACATATACCAACAGGAATAGCAGTAGATTTATCAGCCATTTGCAAAGATATATCAGTAGGTATCAACTTATCTAAGTAAAGTATCTTATAAAGAGAAAAAGGCATAACACTAACACCGGCTCCCAAGTCACATAGAGCAGTTTTAACATAATTATTCTTAATAGAACAAGGAATAGTAGGTATACCTGGGTCGCCCAACTTCTTTGGAACCTTGCCATTGAAAGATTAATTAGCAAGCATAGTGGAAATTTCCTCATTGGGGATTTTCCTTTTGTTAGTAACAATATCTTTCATATACTTTGAATAAGGAGGCAATTTAATAGCATCAGTCAAAGGGATTTGCAAGAATAAAGGTTTCATCCAATCACAAAATTTATTATAGTGTTCTTCTTCCTTTGATTTTAGTTTCTTAGCAGGAAAAGGCATTTGCTTTTGCACCCATGGTTCCCTTTCATTACCATGTTTCTTAGCAATAAAATCTTCTTTAGTATACTTTTTATTTTTATCTTGCTTTTCAGGTTCATCTTCAACCTCTTCTTTATCAGAAGTATCATTCTTATCATTATCTTTATCATGTTCATTACCACTTTCAGTTTCAGCATCAGAAATAGAAATACTATTAGGATCATTAACAGGTTCGGAGGATTCTACAACATTCTTATGTTTCTTTTTCTTTTTCTTAGATGGAGCACTAGTTTTAATTCGTTGAGAATCTTGTTCAAATCTTTTGGGATGTCCCTCAGGATATAGAGGATCCTGAGTAGAAACACCACCTCTAGTTGTTACTTCATAAGCATGTTTTTCTTTAGCATTATTTCCCAACAAGTCATTTTGCACTTTAGTGAGTTGATCAATTTGAGTTTGAACCATATGAAAATGTTTAACAAGCATCTTAACATCATTGGAGGTTCTCTCCACAATATCATGCAATTCACTAATAGCTCGAGAATTTTCCATTAAATGATTCTCTACTCTCATATTAAAATTTTCTTGCTTAACAATATAATTATCAAACTCATCTAAGCATTGTGCAGGAGGTTTTGAATACGGAATATCTTCTCTAGTAAAGCGTTCAAGAGAGTGTACCTCAACCATGGATGAAGGGGGAGTTATCTTACATAAATCTTCTATAGGAGGTAAATTCTTCACATCTTCAGGTTTAATACCCTTCTCCTTAAGAGACTTCTTAGCTTCCCTCATATCTTCATCATTTAATTTAATCATACCCCTCTTCTTCAGTATCGGTGTTGGGGTTGGTTCAAGTGTAGTCCAATCATCATGATTCCGGCCTATTTTAGCCAATAATTCTTCAGCGTCGTCTGGAGTTCTTTTCCTGAAAACACAACCAGCACAACTATCCAGGTATGCCCTAGACTCAATGGTTAGTCCACTATAAAATATATCAAGTAAATCATGCTTTTCCAAATCATGGTCAGGCCGAGCTCTAATAAGAGAGCAAAATCTCGCCCAAGCCTCGAGCAATTTCTCTCCATCTTCCTGGTCAAAATTATAAATTCTCTCGCAAAGCAATATGTTGAGCACTAGCAGGAAAGTATTTCCGGAAGAAAACATCAAGCAATTCTTTTGGACTTTTAATAGAATTAGGTGGCAAACTATTATACCAAGTTTTAGCGTCATCCTTTAATGAGAATGGAAAGATTTTAGCAACAAAGTAAGTACGCTTCTTAACATCATCAGAAAACAAGCTACTTAGAGTAGATAACGCAATCATGTGTTCAACAGCACTTTCTTTTTCAGTACCACAAAAGGGTGTTTTCTCAACAATAGCTATATGAGATAGTGTTATCACCAGAATTTGACCGAGTCAGAGGTGGGCCGCGATCAAGATGGACTTGAAGATATATACATGGAAGAAATACGTGAATCGGCCTTGTGTACCAAGTTTGGGCTAGTGTGCCTTTGTATCTGTAACATAGTAGATTACGTGTCGGTTAGTTAGAGTTTGCCTCGTGCACGGTTGGGATTATTCCCACGTTTAGAGAGTCCCTTGGACTATAAATATGTATCTAGGGTTTATGGAATAAACAACAACCAACGTTCAACACAAACAAATCTCGGCGCATCGCCAACTCCTTCGTCTCGAGGGTTTCTCCTGGTAAGCACCATGCTGCCCAGATCGCATCTTGCGATCTAGGCAGCACGAGCTTCACGTTGTTCATGCGTTGCTCGTGCTGAAGCCTTTTTGATGGCGAGCAACGTAGTTATCTTAGATGTGTTAGGGTTAGCATTGTTCTTCGTATCATATGCTGTCGTAGTGCAACCCATACGCATCTAGCCGCCCTTACACCTATCTTAGGTGTAGGGGCGACACCCCGCTTGGTCATTGTTTAGTAGATCCGATCCGTTACGGTTGCTCCTTGTTCTTCAAGGATTAGTTTAACATCCGCAATAGTTAGGCCTTACAAAGGGTTGGAGGATCCAGCGGCGTGTAGGGTGTAGTTTGCTAGCCCTAGACAGGATGTTCCGGGGATCAACCTCGTGTTGGTTTTTAGGCCCTGTCTAGGATCGGCTTACGATCACCGTGCGCGAGCGCGAGGCCCAATCGTGAGTAGGATGATCCGATTATGCGGTGAAAACCCTAAATCGTCGTAGATCGCATTAGCTTTATCTTGATCAAGCAGGACCACCATATATTCGGACACCTTGTACGAATCATGGGTGGATCGGCTCTTTGAGCCGATTCACAGGACAACCTGAGAGCCGATCGAGGCTCGTATTTAACGTGTACATGTATGCCCTCGCAGAAACTAAGCGAGGCATCATCTAACACCTTCCCGACCGGGTATAGGTCAGGTGGCACACCCTTGCGACAAGCATCGGACGTGTGACCAGGAGGCTTTGCGGGCCGTCGCTCCGAGGGACCGGGGCCGGCCGCAGCCCTAGTTGTTCCCGGCTCTACGGTGTTGCCCGTCGCTGCCCGCCGGTGGGTTTCTGACGTCAACACATTCTGGCACGCCCGGTGGGACCACCTTCGACATCCACCACATCGCCATCTACATCTGAGATGGCGGAAAGCACTCCGGTCAAGTACGAGGACCTGACTGACGAGCTCAAGAAGAAGCATGACGAGATCAAGGCAGTCCTCGAAGCCGACCTCATCGGCTCTTTCCACAGAACCCGCTCCCATGGCATCAGTGGAAGGGGTTCTCACCGAAGGCGCGCTCGATGGAGTGGACCTGTCCACCCCGTCGAAGAACGCACCAGGTCGCTGCGTCGAGAGATCAACTTCATGGTGGCTCATTCGCTGCACCGCCACTCGAGAGCCCGGTGAACACTTTGGAGCGTGTCGCTCTTCGCGTGATCCAGGAAATCATGAGCCATCGGTACTCTCCGTCGGGACCGGCTCGGGGACGTACCAAGGAGAGATGCCACTCCAGTCCCGTCCACCGCTGCCGTTCGCGTTGGCAGCACCAGAAGTGCCGAACTCATCGGCATACGTCGTCTACAAGATTGGTGGTGATCCTAGTGACTACCAATTCCTACCTGAGGCGCCCAAGGAGATCCCGCACGGATACACGTGCGCATATGTGCCAGACTGCAGCACCTGGGCACTCTCGAACCAGGCTGCGACAGCAGGGGCCTCTGGAACAGCAGGAGGAACGTCGGGAGCAGACCTCGAGAAGCAGACGTGGCTAGCTAAGTACGCCACTCCGACAAACCTCCAGAGCCCAACTCCTGCAGTTGGCTCAGATCGGGAAAAGCAAGCATGGCTGGCTAAGTATGCCACCCCGGCGAATCTTCAGGGTTCGACGCCTGCAGCCATCACCGCGGATCAGATTTGTACAATTCTGAAAGATCAGTTCGGCATGATGCCGAAAAGGAAGACGTTCGGCTATACCAAGCCGTACCCCAACGAGTACGAATTGATCCCGCTACCACCCAAATATCGGCTCCCGGACTTCACGAAGTTTAGTGGATCAGATGGTTCCAGCTCCATCGAGCATGTGAGCCGATATTTGGCGCAGCTGGGCACGATCTCAGCGTCAGACGAGCTGCGTGTGAGGTTCTTCGCACAGTCCCTCACAGGATCGGCTTTCGGGTGGTACACATCGCTGCCACCAAACTCAATCCGGACTTGGAAGCAGTTGGAAGAGCAGTTCCATGAGCAGTATCACTCAGAGGCTTCCGAGGCTGGCATTGCCGATCTAGCACAAGTACGACAGAAGCGCGGGGAAACAGTGTCAGAATACATCCAGCGCTTCAGGACCATTAGGAACCGATGCTATTCGGTTCACGTAAGTGAAAAAGAAGCAGTCGAGTTGGCGGTGGTGGGGCTCTCATCATCGATCAAGGACGTGGCCTCCCAAGCAGACTACCCTTCATTGGCGCACATGGTGCAGAAGCTGTCAGCATATGAACAGCGCCACCCAGATGTTTACCAGGACAAATTCAAGCGTCCGGTGACCCTGGTTGAGGCAGACGAAGATGAAGGTGCTGCGGGAGATCGAGAGGTAGCAGTGGCTGAATGGACTCGAGCAGCAGGCCCCGTATCCTGCAAATGGGTGAAGCCACAAAGCCCTCCAAAAGGGTTCGACTTCGACGTGACCAAAACTGAGCAGATTTTCGATCTCTTACTCACGGAGAAGCATATAAAGGTACCCGAAGGCCACAAGATCCCTACGGTGCAGGAGCTGAACGGAAAGCCATACTGCAAGTGGCATAACACGTTCACCCACACCACTAACGACTGCAGGGTGTGGCGTTAGCAGATCCAAATGGCGATAGAAAATGGACGGCTAATTTTCAACCAGTACGCCATGAAGGTCGACACACACCCCTTCCCCGCCGTTAACATGGTGGAGTATACTTACCACGGACGGTGCCAGCCAGATCTCTCGTGCAATATCAACATGGTAGGGCTTGGGCACCACTCTGGTAAGGACGGAGACGAGGGCAGCTGCTCTCATAGCAAAGACACGGAGGAAGCCGCTCCACGCGATCGGCTCCGCCAAGACGGCAAGCGCTACGTCACAGAGGGAGAAGTGAAGAACATAAGATATCAACGACCTCTCTCTGATCACCTCCTCAACAAGTATGTGAGTCAGTATGACCAACGCCGGCGATACAGCGACGATGATGAAAAGGATCGTCTGGCTAGGGACGACAGGATGCGTCGTCGGCATGATCACGACGAGGAGCGATACGAGCGCCACGCCAAGGAAAGGTCGAGAGAGCAAGACAACGTGGACAGGCACTGGGACTGCCCCTTCTTCAGACACTGCTGGGATTCAGGAATGAGCCGATTGCCAACAATCGGCAACTGCCCAGAATGCAAACAGAAGAAGAAGGATACAGCTAACGTGTCCGTGTTCAAACGTCTAGGGCCTCTCCCGCCTCGGAACAGGCATGCTGAGTCCGCTCGGGTGGAAGATCTCGAGGAACTAGAGGACGATGATGAAGAAGATAAATATCATCGGCCAAGGTGGTGCCCTGATGGGCTCAGCCGTTCCCAGAAGCGAAGGGTTCAGCGTCTACGTGGGTTAGAAGAAGCTGAAAGATTATACCTGCACACGTTGAGGAAGGCACGGCCTGATCTGGCCGCCAAAATTCAGCGAACCCTGGACGAAGAAGGTCGGCCACAAAGAAAAGAGTGGCGCCCCAAGCAAAGGAAAGCCGATGATGAAACATCGGCTGTCACAAACATGGTCTTCATCCTTCCAACAGAGTTTAGCGCTCCAAGGTTATATGAAGCACCTGTGGCACAATTGGACTGCGGCCCACGGCCGGTCATCTTTGAGAAGCCACGAGAAAGGAGTTACAGGCATCTGAAGGCCCTGTACTTGCGAGGTTACATCAATGGGCAGCTCTGTCAACAAGATGTTGGTGGACACCGGAGCGGCAGTTAACATTATGCCATACTCCATGCTACGTCGGTTGGGACGCTCCAGCTCGGATCCGATCAAGACCAATGTAACACCGAGCGATTTCAACGGCCAAGCATCCGACGCACAAGGTGTTCCGAATGTGGATCCGACCGCAGGAAGGAAAAGCTGTCCCTACGACGTTCTTTATTGTCGACGAGCAAGAGCACCTATGCTGTACTACTCGGGAGAGATTGGATCCACGCCAATCTGTTGCATCCCATCCACGATGCACCGGTGCCTAATACGATGGGATGGAGATGAAGTAGAAGTCGTCCACGCAGATGATTCAGCCGAGATTTCAACAGCCGGCATGGACGTTTGGGAGACATCAGGCCAAGAGCCACTCTCAGGCATCAATTTGGACGACTGCGAGCGCATCGACGTGACAAAGAACGGGGTTAGGCTGGTTTTATCCACCGGACTGACCGTGTAACGAGAGCAACATCGATGGACGAATGTGGCAAGGCTGATCCTTGTGATCGGCCCCCAAGATTTGTGGAAGGACATTACAAAACCTTCATCGAACAAGCAACGTGGAGGCCGATTCCAGCAATCGGCCAAAATTATCCTCACTGCACATTCTACCTGGGTTCGACATTCGATCCAACAAGGAATGCCTGAAGAGCCGATACCATCAAATCCCTTGAAAGAATCGGCTCGGGGGGGCACCCAGGTGGATAAAACACGATGATATGCAGTAGAAGCAAATGCCCAGCAGCCTAAGATGTCCTTTGATGATGGGTATTGAAGTATGGGGGCCGATACAATCGGCCGTAAAAAATTCAATTTTTTTTTAAGCACAGCCGATGCAGCAGACATCGCCTTAAGGATATGAAAGCCGATGCATGGCCATCGACTCAAGAGATACAACTGTTACAAGCAGAAGCCTAATGGAGCAGTCATCGTGTCACGTAGTGAGGCTCTACTGGAGGTACTCCTCAGTGGAATTGTTTGGTGGCTCCATTAGTGAGTCTTTAAGATCAGCAGTGCCTGCGCAAGCGTACGGATCAGGTTAGGATCATGAGAACAGCCGATGACCATCCAATGGGCTGTGACGTTTTCTCCTGGGGCTGGACTATTCTCACCAGAAGCTGCATCAGTTTGCCCAAGATGATGAGCCAATCTAAGCAGCAAGACGCAGGAATGGAGCTGGGAGGAGTTGGAGGGCCATTACGTTGAGGCTTCTTGGTTCAAGGGAGCTGCTGATCCTTCCAAAACCTTTCCAAAAGCGCGGGCTCCTTGAGTGTAAGCGTTCTTGCCCTGTGTTAATGAAAAGCTGGGGTAGCTCGGGGGGGCAGCTCGCCCTGGAACATCGATGATCTGGAGAGCCGATTTTGTTGAAATCGACTAACACAGCACTACAGTTGGGAAGCCGATGATGGCCCATTCGGTTGGTCCACTTTTATCCTCGCCTTGACTGAGGCTCGGGGGGCAGCTCGCCCTTAAGGTTTCTTGTTCTGTGGAGCCAATTTGGTTGAAATCGGCTTGCTCTGCATCGCAGCTCGCTGGAGGATGGTGGATTATTGCAGAAGGGAATTGCTGGAGCTGATGGGAGGAATTTGGAGAGGGAGCAACGATCGTTGATGGGCTCTGGACCAGTTGGGGCTGCAAAGAAATGAAGCATCAAGGACAGTTCTGACGTCAACACAACACAAGGACAGTTGTGGGCGAATAATGCCTGTTCCGCAGAAGTGTTAGCCTCAGCAGTGGAGTTGATCTAACGACGGTCCTAAGATCTCCTGAAGGGAAAGAGGATTTGGAAGACGAGGATGCGGCAGAAGAATGTCTGCAATTTAAAATTAATAAGGGGACTGGACATTATTTCAGGAGTTTCGCCACTAAAGTCTAACATTCCATTCAGTTGGATCTGCATTTCCTCGAATTTGTCCTGAGAGACCGATGCGCTGCCATCGGCTCATTGGGCACTAACCAAATTGGCAGACGGCAGACTCAGTACGGAGGGCAATCGGCTAAATTATCATAAAGAAAGTCGACAAAATCGAGTTGGAGATTCTTCATTGATAAACTAGATTTCTTACATAAAGAGCTGATTGCTCTCAAAAGGAGATCCTAGGGGATACATTGCCCTGTCTACTACTGCTGGCCCTAAGCTAAGGTCCTATCTAGGGGCCGTTGCTGCCCTCTTCATCGTTGTCGTCATCGCCGTCGTCGGCACTGCTCCCGGCCGGCTCGTCGTCGCTGCTGTAGCGGCCGCCGGCAGGACCCTCGTTGTCCTCGTCCTCCTCGTCAGCGTCGTCGTCATGGCTGTCGAAGTCGCTGAGGTTCCCAGGCCAGGGGCAGTGGCGTTTGGCCGGCGGCTCGTCGGAGGAGCTGTCATCCTCCTCCTCCTCCTCCGCCTCCTCGGAGGAGGGAGCCCCGTCCCAGGGAAGGCGGTCGTCGTCGCTTTCCTCCACCGCTTCCTCATTGGTGAGGAAGCGGAGGTCGCTCTCCCCGTCGGTCAGGGACTTGTCGTCCTCTGACCAGATGGAGAAGTTGTGGCTCGGTTCGTCCCCGACCTCGATGGCGCGGCGGATGTTGGCCGCATGGGCCTCCACCGGGTTCCACTCCGGCGTCGGCTCGCGGAAGGGGGAGGATTGCGCAGAAAGACCCGATGAAGAGGAAGAAGAGAAAGACATGGTGGCCGAGAAGGGTTTTTTGGAAGTGCTAATGCGGAGAGGATGAAGAAGAGTACTGTTCGATGCGGTTAAATAAAGGAGATGGAAATTTAATTTCGAACGGTTCTCGAGGACGTGGTGCCAAAACTGTCAAATCGTGCAGAGGAGTTGGGAAGGCAAGTCGTCATGATGAAACATACTGCGACGGTTCTGCTCTGCCATGACATGACCCTTCGAAGAAAAGCAGAGTGGTTTTGGAATTATCATTGCCAAAACCAGGGGGGCATGTGTTATCACCAGAATTTGACCGAGTCAGAGGTGGGCCGCGATCAAGATGGACTTGAAGATATATACATGGAAGAAATACGTGAATCGGCCTTGTGTACTAAGTTTGGGCTAGTGTGCCTTTGTATCTGTAACATAGTAGATTACGTGTCGGTTAGTTAGAGTTTGCCTCGTGCACGGTTGGGATTATTCCCACGTTTAGAGAGTCCCTTGGACTATAAATATGTATCTAGGGTTTATGGAATAAACAACAACCAACGTTCAACACAAACAAATCTCGGCGCATCGCCAACTCCTTCGTCTCGAGGGTTTCTCCGGTAAGCACCATGCTGCCTAGATCGCATCTTGTGATCTAGGCGAGCACGAGCTTCACGTTGTTCATGCGTTGCTCGTGCTTGAAGCCTTTTTGATGGCGAGCAACGTAGTTATCTTAGATGTGTTAGGGTTAGCATTGTTCTTCGTATCATATGCTGTCGTAGTGCAACCCATACGCATCTAGCCGCCCTTACACCTATCTTAGGTGTAGGGGCGGCACCCCGCTTGGTCATTGTTTAGTAGATCCGATCCGTTACGGTTGCTCCTTGTTCTTCAAGGATTAGTTTAACATCCGCAATAGTTAGGCCTTACAAAGGGTTGGAGGATCCAGCGGC
Organism: Lolium rigidum; assembly: GCF_022539505.1. Taxonomy (NCBI): domain Eukaryota; kingdom Viridiplantae; phylum Streptophyta; class Magnoliopsida; order Poales; family Poaceae; genus Lolium; species Lolium rigidum. The sequence goes on along the minus strand of NC_061510.1, from coordinate 361,213,499 downwards.
GTGTAGGATGTAGTTTGCTAGCCCTAGACAGGATGTTCCGGGGATCAACCTCGTGTTGGTTTTTAGGCCTCGTCTAGGATCGGCTTACGATCACCGTGCGCGAGCGCGAGACCCAATCGTGAGTAGGATGATCCGATTATGCGGTGAAAACCCTAAATCGTCGTAGATCGCATTAGCTTTATCTTGATCAAGCAGGACCACCATATATTCGGACACCTTGTACGAATCATGGGTGGATCGGCTCTTTGAGCCGATTCACAGGACAACCTGAGAGCCGATCGAGGCTCGTATTTAACGTGTACATGTATGCCCTGCAGGAAACTAAGCGAGGCATCATCTAACACCTTCCTGACCAGGTATAGGTCAGGTGGCACGCCCTTGCGACAGCATCGGACGTGTGACCAGGAGGCTTTGCGGGCCGTCGCTCTGAGGGACTGGGGCCAGCCGCAGCCCTAGTTTTTCCCGGCTCTACGGTGTTGCCCGTCGCTGCCCGCCGGTGGGTTTCTGATGTCAACAGATAGATCAAGAGAAAAATCATAATCTTTATCCTTAATGTTTATAGGAGATGTGGCAAATTTAGGATCAGGAGACAGTTTATATCTAACAGCATGTTCTGCAAGCAACTTTTTAATTTTTCTTGCATCAGTAGTAGCATTGCATTTTTCAATAAAATCATCATCAAGTTCCACATAATCTTCATCAAGATCATCACTAGAGTATTCAACGGACTCGGGTGAATTAACGAGTGTAACAGACATTTTCATTAGGAGTTTCGAGTATTTTCAATTTGTCTAGACCTAGCAATTGTAGCATCTAGAAAAGATCCTAACGAACCATCATTATCAAGCACGGTAGAAGCATCATCACAATTATAAGAGGAATTTTCAGATTCAGCAGAAGTACCAGCATTTGAAGCTTGTGGTGGTGAAACAAGTTTACTTATCACAGATGGTGAATCAAGAGCAGCAGAGGTACTCAGAGTTGTACCTTTTCTTGTAGTGGATGGTAATATGGCGACCTTAGTATCGCGAGGTTTACCCATGATGGAGAATTTGCAGCGAACAATATCAATCCAAGTGAACTTCCAAATAAAGCTATGCTCCCCGGCAACGAGCGCCGGAAAATAGTCTTGATGACCCACAAGTATAGGGGATCGCAACGAGTCTTCGCGGGAAGTAAAACCCAATTTATTGATTCGACACAAGGGGAGACAAAGAATACTTGAAAGCCTTAACGAGCGGAGTTGTCAATTCAGCTGCACCTGGAAACGGACTTGCTCGCAAGAGTTTATCGATAGTAACAGTTTTATAGCAATAGCGATAGTGAAATAATAGCAGCAGAGTAACGAAATAGCAGTAGTGATTATAGTAAACAGCAGGATTAAAATATCGTAGGCACGGGGACGGATGAACGGGCGTTGCATGGATGAGAGAAACTCATGTAACGATCAAGCGAGGGCATTTGCGAGATAATAATCAAACGGTATCCAAGTACTAATCAATCAATAGGCATGTGTTCCAATTATAGTCGTACGTGCTCGCAATGAGAAACTTGCACAACATCTTTTGTCCTACCAGCCGGTGGCAGCCGGGCCTCTAGGGAAAATACTGGATATTAAGGTACTCCTTTTAATAGAGTGCCGGAGCAAAGCATTAACACTCCATGAACACATGTGATCCTCACATCACAACCATCCCCTCCGGTTGTCCCGATTTCTGTCACTTCGGGGCCATTGGTTCCGGACAGCGACATGTGTATACAACTTGCAGGTAAGACCATAAACAATGAATATCATGATGAAACAATAACATGTTCAGATCTGAGATCATGGCACTCGGGCCCTAGTGACAAGCATTAAGCATAACAAGTTGCAACAATATCATAAAAGTAACATCTACGGATACTAGGCACTATGCCTTAACAATCTTATGACTATTACATGACCAATCTCATCCAATCCCTACCATCCCCTTCAGCCTACAGCGGGGGAATTACTCACACATGGATGGGGGAAACATGGCTGGTCGATGGAGAGGCGTCGGTGGTGATGATGGCGATGATCTCCTCCAATTCCCCGTCCCGGCGGAGTGCCAGAACGGAGACTTCTGGCTCCTGAGACGGAGTTTCGCGATGTGGCGGCGTTCTGGAGGGTTTCTGGCGACTTCGACTTCTCTCCGTGCGTTTTTAGGTCGAGGCCGATAAGTAGTCCGAAGGAGGGCGTCGGAGGCCGGCCGGGGGGCCACACGCTAGGGCCGCGCCCCCCTCCTGGGCCGCGCCGCCCTAGGGTGTGGGGCCCTCGGGCCTCCACCTGACTTGCCCTTCTGGCTCCGTGAGTTTTCTGGGAAAATAGGGCCTTCTGTCAAAATCCCGAGGTTTTTCCTGAAAGTTGAATTTCTGCACAAAAACGAGACACCAGAACAGTTCTGCTGAAAACAGCGTTAGTCCGTGTTAGTTGCATCCAAAGTACACAAATTAGAGGCAAAACAATAGCAAAAGTGTTCGGGAAAGTAGATACGTTTTGGACGTATCACGGCATACGATCCTTTCATCGTCTTCTCCTAATTGTGCTATCATTGTTGGATCTTGTGAGCTGCCTAACATGATCAAGATCATCTATTTGTAATGCTACATGTTGCGTTTGTTGGGATCCGATGAATAATGAATGATATGTTATGTTGATTATCAATCTATCATCTATGTGTTGTTTATGATCTTGCATGCTCTCCGTTGCTAGTAGAGGCTCTGGCCAAGTTTTTGCTTGTAACTCCAAGAGGGAGTATTTATGCTCGATAGTGGGTTCATGCCTCCATTAAATCTGGGGGAGTGACAGCAACCTCTAAGGTTGTGGATGTGCTGTTGCCACTAGGGATAAAACATCAATGCTATGTCTAAGGATATATTTATTGATTACATTACGCACCATACTTAATGCAATTGTCTGTTGTTTGCAACTTAATACTGGAGGGGGTTGGATGATAACTCTGAAGGTGGACTTTTTAGGCATAGATGCATGCTGGATAGCGGTCTATGTACTTTGTCGTAATGCCCAATTAAATCTCACAATACTCATCATAACATGTATGTGCATGTTCATGCCCTCTTTATTTGTCAATTGCCCAACTGTAATTTGTTCACCCAACATGCTTATTCTTATCGGAGATACACCTCTAGTGAACTGTGGACCCCGGTCCATTCTTTTACATCGAATACAATCTACTGCAATACTCGTTCTACTGTTATCTGCAAACATCATCATCCACACTATACATCTAATCCTTTGTTACAGCAATCCAGTGAGATTGACAACCTCACTGTCACGTTGGGGCAAAGTAATTTGGTTGTGTTGTGCAGGTTCCACGTTGGCGCCGGAATCCCTGGTGTTGCGCCGCACTACACTCCGCCGCCATCAACCTTCAACGTGCTTCTTGGCTCCTACTGGTTCGATAAACCTTGGTTTCTTACTGAGGGAAAACTTGCCGTTGTACGCATCACACCTTCCTCTTGGGGTTCCCAACGGACGCGTGCTGTACGCGTATCAAGCTCTTTTTGTGGAGCCGTTGCCGGGGAGATCAAGACACGCTGCAAGGGGAGTCTCCACCTCCAATCTCTTTACTTTGTTTTTGTCTTGCTTTATTCTATTTACTTATTTGTTTGCTGCACTAAAACAAAACACACAAAAATTAGTTGCTAGCTTTACTTTATTTACTGTCTTGTTTGCAATCTCCATATTAAAAACACAGGAAAATTAGTTACTTGCATTTACTTTATCTAGTTTGTTTTATTTACTGTTGCTAAAATGGGTACTCCTGAAAATACTAAGTTGTGTGACTTCACAACCACAAATAATAATGATTTCTTATGCACACCTATTGCTCCACCTGCTACTACAGCGAAATTCTTTGAAATTAAACCTGCTTTACTAAATCTTGTTATGAGAGAGCAATTTTCTGGTGTTAGTTCTGATGATGCTGCTGCCCATCTTAATAATTTTGTTGAACTATGTGAAATGCAAAAGTATAAGGATGTAGATGGTGACATTATAAAATTAAAATTGTTTCCTTTATCACTAAGAGGAAGAGCTAAAGATTGGTTGCTATCTCTGCCTAAGAATAGTATTGATTCATGGACTAAATACAAGGATGCTTTTATTGGTAGATATTATCCTCCTGCTAAAATTATATCTTTGAGAAGTAGCATAATGAATTTTAAACAATTGGATAATGAGCATGTTGCCCAAGCATGGGAAAGAATGAAATCTTTGGTTAAAAATTGCCCAACCCATGGACTGACTACTTGGATGATCATCCAAACCTTTTATGCAGGACTGAATTTTTCTTCGCGGAACCTATTGGATTCAGCTGCTGGAGGTACCTTTATGTCCATTGATACGCATACAGCACGCGACCGTTGGGAACCCCAAGAGGTAGGTGTGATGCGTACAACGGCAAGTTTTCCCTCAGTAAGAAACCAAGGTTTATCGAACCAGTAGGAGCCAAGAAGCACGTTGAAGGTTGATGGCGGCGGAGTGTAGTGCGGCGCAACACCAGGGATTCCGGCGCCAACGTGGAACCTGCACAACACAACCAAGATACTTTGTCCCAACGTAACAGTGAGGTTGTCAATCTCACCAGCTTGCTGTAACAAAGGATTAGATGTATAGTGTGGATGATGATTGTTTGCAGAGAACAGTAGAACGAGTATTGCAGTTGATTGTATTCGATGTAAAAGAATGGACCGGGGTCCACAGTTCACTAGAGGTGTCTCTCCGATAAGAATAAGCATGTTCGGTGAACAAATTACAGTTGGGCAATTGACAAACAAAGAGGGCATGACCATGCACATACATGTTATGATGAGTATTGTGAGATTTAATTGGGCATTACGACAAAGTACATAGACCGCTATCCAGCATGCATCTATGCCTAAAAAGTCCACCTTCAGGTTATCATCCGAACCCCCCCCAGTATTAAGTTGCAAACGACAGACAATTGCATTAAGTATGTTGCATAATGTAATCAACAAATATATCCTTAGACATAGCATTGATGTTTTATCCCTAGTGGCAACAAGCACATCCACAACCTTAGAGGTTTCGTCACTCCCAGATTTAATGGAGACATGAACCCACTATCGAGCATAAATACTCCCTCTTGGAGTTACAAGCAAAAACTTGGCCAGAGCCTCTACTAGTAACGGAGAGCATGCAAGATCATAAACAACACAGAGATGATAGATTGATAATCAACATAACATAGGATTAGCTACGATATTAGACCATAAAGTCTAATACCAATGCAGGTTTTGATAAACATTTCTTCAAGAGGTTGCTTTTATTCCAAAGAACTATGTCCGTCAGCCTTCACCGGTTTACTAGAACTTCATGGATTTCCTTTCCGGCAGCGTTCGCAGTTCCAAATCCCGGAACAAGGAGTGACAGGTCACGATTCATTACACTCTGCAGAGGTGTGTTGCTTTACCCATAAGAGATCTTAACCTTGGTGCCAACCGGGCAGCTTTCCCGTCCACACTTCCTTCGGTGTGAGGCCCGGTAAAAGGTCATAGCCAATCATATTCCTCCGCTACCTTGCACACCCACCCTTTGTTGCATACCCCGACCCTGGGTCCTCGCCGGTCCTCTTACACCAATTAAGGATGGACCCCGACCGCGTCAACAGTTCTGGGCCCTACCATAAACTACTTCGCCGGTAGCTGCAACCCATCATAGACCGCATTACCGTGGGGAATTAGAATGGGATCCCCACCCTCCGGTTGTTCTCAAGATACAACTGCTACGGTAAGCGCATCCGTTGATGTACAAGAGGTGGAAATACGATTGACTATTCCGTCCCACTCCAGATCTTATGGTTAACACGGGTATTACGGCACAAGAATCACTGGATGACATTTGTTGTTTAATCCTAGATGGATATAAACCCTTGCAATGGAACCTCCACCATATCAACACAATCCATGGTTCCATTGCCCACCACTTAGTCATATTCATAGTTATGAAAATAGTGGTTTTGCTTTTTATGCAATAGTGATAAACATAGTACTTTGCAAGTAATTTGATAAAAATACTCAAATGACGTGAGCAAGCGATGAACTTGCCTGAACACTGCAAATTGTTGCAGTTGGATGGTGTGGACTGACCCTTGTCCTCTGTTGCTGAAAAATAGCATCATTGTCCGATAAGGGCAATGGTTAAAGAAGCACTTATGCATGATTCCATTTTTAGGGTTGTTCCCCCCTTCCGGTGTTTTTATCATGTGAGAGGTTAATACTAGGAATGATTTAGGGATACTCTGTTTAGGGTAAAATACAACCTTGAAATGTTGTCAAGGTGTTTTTAAAGTCCAAAAGGATTTATGGACTTCTTTTTATCATTAAAAATACAGGGTTTAATTTTTAATGATTAATTCCTTGCATTTAAATATGCTTTATTTAGAATTGTCTCAGAAAGTCCACTTCATATTTTATTATGATAGAGAATTTTATGCTGAGTGATTTTCATATTTTTATTTTTTTAGAGATCTTAATCATTTTCTATTTAATTTCAAAGCTCCTGGTTTATTTAAAAATGTGAAATGACTAAATTGCCCCTTGGGCCCACTTGACAGTGGAGCCCGACGGGTTGAGTCTAACCCGAGCCGCACCGTCCGGCTCGGTCGGACTCAGTCGTCCCCTTCCTCACTTGCCCTCGCGAAACCCTAATCCCTTGTGCTCCCGCGACTCCCGCGTCGCCTGCATCGTCGCCGATTTATTCTGGCCACCTCCGGCCATCGCCGGCGATGAGATGGGTGCCAATCGAACCGCCGTTCGATGGCGCACCGTCTGGTCCGCGTCGATCTAGCTTTCGCCGCCGTTCCTGCTTGCCCCCAACCTTACTGTGCCTCGGCCGCACGGATCCGTGAAGATCCGCCGTTCATCGGCGTCCCTGGCGCTGTGGCGCCGCCGTGGTGATGCTGGCGTTGCGACGATGTGGTGACCAGGCTTGGCTTGGCCTGGCGCCACCGTTCGCCCGGCGTGTGCTACCGTGCCGCCATGGTCGTGCTCATCTGCTTCGCCTGTAAGTGTTCCCCTCCTCCTTCTTTCTCTACTCTGTCTCCTCGTTGAGCTGCGGCTGTCTCTCCTCATGGATATGCCATGGTGTGTCGTGCTGCTGTTGCTATGTGCTGCGCCATAGATACTGCGCCTGCCCCTAGATGTGATGCTGCTGCGCTCTGCTTGCCATGGCCTAGCTCTAGTGTTGTGCTTGTACTGGTGCTCTCCTCTCTCTAGCTTATGCTTGTGCTGCTAATCCTGTGCTCATGTTCATGCTATTCCTTCTTCTGTGATGCTTCTATACTTGCTCATGAGCATGTTGTGATGCTCATGGCTTGCCATGTTGCTCCAGCTGCTGTTGTTGTTACTGTATAACCAGGTGTAGCCATGGTTAGTGCCCCTGGCTTGATTACTGTGAGTAATCCTTGCTTTTAGCAAGAGCCAGTGTTGTTTGTGTGATGTTTAATGGGCTCTGGCTCATGGTAGGCTCTGCTTGGCTTAATTGTTGTCCATATGCATCAATTTCTTGATGATGTGCTTCTGGATACAATCATAAAATGGTTTGTATGATTATACTGTGATACAATTGTTGCTTAAGCTGTGGCTATTTAATTAATTGGTCCATGCTCTGCTGCTCAGTGATGCTCTAACATGCACTGGCATGCTATAGCAAGCTCAGATGATCATATGATCATCAGCTGCTGGTTAGTGGATTGCTCACCTGCTGTCTGTGCCTTGCTGTTGCTTATCTCTGTGTATGTGTGGCTACATATCTGGTGTTGGTGTTGGTTTGTACTTTCTCAAGCATCTGCTGATGCTTGCAGTGATCTTTTGGATCATATGCAAGGTTCTGGTGCATTGATTACTTGTGTAATTCACTTATCTGTATTACCTTGCTTTATTGGATGGATAAATGATGTGAACTGCTGAGCGGTAATGATCATTTCAATGGATTTGGTAGAGCTAGATGGATGCCAACCCTTGGTTGGGTACCCTAGCCCCCTTTGAACCCTTCTGGGTGATGATATCTGTGCAAGGCTTAATTGTTTGGACTAGTTGTGTGGTTGAGGTGGCCTCAACAGCAATTCCTTGCTGTTCAGGAAGCTCCCACCTCGGTTTGTTTGATGTGTATGGACAGTTGCTCTCTGGTTTAACCATATTTGGTTGCCAGATGCTTTTGATGTTGAAAAATAATTGCACTAGACATATTTCTCTGCATTTCTGATGGTTTTAAAAGGGCTAGTGTAGTCTGTGTATATTTGGGTAAGTCTCTGGGATGGTTTTCCTTCTTAATTCTATTTGGAAGATGCTACCACTTGTCTGGTTGGCATAACCATGGACATACGCTTGATTGATCCCTGATCCTTGCCATTTCTACCAGGTTACACTTGGTCTATGACCAAATGATGATCAAAACAGGGTTACTCCACCCTTTGTGTGCTTGTGTGATCATGCCTGTGCAATTTATGAACAAAACCATCTGGTTTGTTCATGATGATGTGTATACCTCACTCCAGCTCCTAGATTAAAGTGTTGGTGTAGAGGATTTCTTCTGGATACTTGGTGTGCTTGCCCTGCTCCTCCTTGCACGCTTTGATGCTTGGATTGTTTCTGGTGATTGTGGAATAGGTGAGACAGCTCTGGCTGTTCTGCTATTCTTGGTGTTCTTACCCTTGTGAGTTGCTGCTGATGAACCGCTTTAGTTCTGGCGGTGGAAAAGGTTTTATATGGCCCTCACTTGGCTCTCTTGGTCGACAGCAGTGCCTGGCACTTGTTGGTGACTCTCTCCGGCCGTGTGTGTGTCTTGTTGTGCATGCACACACATGGCTTGCTTGTTGCACATGCACTCAAGCTGTGTGAGCAGCTTGTGTGTGTGTGTGTGTGTGGCTTGTGCAACTGAATGGATCAGCTCGGCTGTCTATGGTCATATCCTCTCAATTCTGTTTTTCTTTTGCTAACCCGCCAAGTGGCTTTGCCACTTGGCATAACTTGTTTTTCTTCTTTGTGTGTGTGCAGGGAACTTGGAGATGATCAAGATGAAACTCAAGATCATATTGATCAAGGAATTCATGAAGATCAACAATGTAGTTTAGGTCATTTAGTTGACTTGTAATTTTCCTTTTTCTTTTTCCTTTTATTCCATTTATGTAATGTGTTGTAATATTTCATAATTCTTTTCTGAATATTGTAATGACAATGTATCTTGTGTGATTATCAATAAAGCTCCAGTTTTCTCTAATGAGCTTTGTATAATAGTTGTACTATTTATATTTTTGCTTATTTATAATTTGTTTAATGAATTACCTCAAATTTGAATTATGAGATATTCATATGATGTTTGAATTTGAAATTCAAATGCAACTTGTGTTTGAATTCAATCATGCAACTTAAGTTGTAATGCACTACTCTCCTCTCTTCTCAAAACCCTAAATTAGTTGAGTGAGAAGCAAGTTTGTCGCACTCTCGAAACCCTAACCCTGTAAGGTGTCGAGAGAGAAACTTGTCCCCCTTCGATGCAGTTTGGTTTTAAAAGCGCGAAATTTCCCCAGAATTTACGATGCAGTGCACATCCCTTTCTAAAATCTACCCCTCGATCGTCTCTAAACCTGGGATATTACAGCCTTTCCCCTTAAAGAAAACTTCGTCCCGAAGTTGTGGTTGTAATACCTGAAGAGTTCTGGGTATGATTTCCTCAGGTATTCTTCCTTTTCCCAGGTGGCTTCCCTCTCGGGGTAATGCTTCCATTGAATTTTGCAGTACTGAATGGCTCTATTCCTGAGTTGTTTCCAGTTTTCCTCGAGAATCTTGGCTGGCTTCTCGATATAGGTCAAGTCTGGTTGTAACTCGAGCTCATCATGTGATACTGGCTCATCTGGGGTCTTTAAACACTTCCTGAGTTGAGACACATGGAATACATTGTGAACTTGAGCTAACCTTCCCGGTAGATCCAATTAAAGGCTAATCCTCGGTTTTGACTCAGTATCTTGAAAGGTCCGATGTATCTAGGGCTAAGCTTCCCCTTTACTCCGAATCTCTGCAGACCTTTCATCGGACTTACCTTAAGGTACACCATGTCTCCAACTTGTGGCTCCCATGTCCTTCTCTTTTGGTCTTCAGAGCTCTTCTGTCGACTTTGAGCTATCTTCAGCCTATCTCTTATGATGTCGATGATCTGCTGCTTTTCCTTGACATAATCTGGATTGAATTCCTTGCTTGATTCTGCCTCATACCAACATATCGGTGATCTACACTTCCTTCCATACAGAGCTTCGAATGGTGCCATCTTGATGCTGCTTTGATAGCTATTATTGTAGGAAAACTCTGCTAGTGGTAAGTGCTCCTCCCATGATCCTCCGAAGTCTAGGGCACAAGCCCTAAGCATATCTTCCAATATCTGGTTTGTTTTCTCTGTTTGTCCACTTGTCTGAGGATGATAGGCGGTGCTATAGTCTAACTTGGATCCTAAGGCTTCATGTAGTTGTTTCCAAAATGCTGATGTGAATACGGATCCACGATCTGACACTATCTTCTTGGGCACTCCATGTTTACTCACAATCTCTTTGATGTAAAGATCGATGAGTTTCTCTCCTTTATCCTGCTGGTTTACTGCTAAGAAGTGTGCACTTTTCGTCAACCGGTCCACGATTACCCATATCATGTCCTTCTTTTTATGAGTCATGGGTAGTCCGGTAATGAAATTCATTCCTATCTCCTCCCATTTCCATTCTGGGATTGGTAACGGTTGTAACTTTCCTGCCGGACTTTGATGTTCAGCTTTCACTCTTTGACATGTATGGCATTCCGCCACATATTGTGCTATCTCTCTTTTCATGTTATTCCACCAGAATAATTCCTTGAGATCCATGTACATCTTTGTACTTCCCGGATGTGTAGAGTATGGTGTTTGATGTGCTTCCCGGAGTATAACTTCCTTGATCTCATCAATATCCGGAACGCAAATCCTTTTCTGGAACCATAATGATCCCGACTCTCCTCGGTGAAATTCTGATGGTCTTCCTTCATAAATCCTTCTCATCTCCTCCACGTTGAATGGATCGTCCAATTGACCCATGATTATCTCATTCTTCGGATTAACACTTAGTTCATCGGCTACTTGTAAAGCCGATAGTCCTTCATGAGCTTCTTTCTCCCAAAGTTGTATCTGGGCTTGGCTTATTCCCTTCTTCAACTCCGGTGATAATTCTTGTTCCACTCCTCCAGTGCTCTTCCTACTCAAGGCATCTGCTACAACATTAGCTTTTCCTGGAGTATAATTGATGGTCAAGTCATAATCCTTGATTAGCTCCAGCCATCTTTTCTGTCTCATATTGAGTTCCTTCTGAGTAAAGAAGTACTTGAGACTCTTATGATCCGTATAGAGCTCACACTTGGCTCCATAGAGAAAATGTCTCCAAGTTTTAAGTGCAAATACTACTGCTGCTAACTCTAAATCATGTGTTGGATAGTTCACTTCATGAGGACTGAGTTGCCTCGATACATAGGATATTACTTTCCGATCTTGCATGAGTACACAACCCAATTCATGTTTGGATGCGTCACAGTACACGGTGTAATCCTTGCCAACTTCCGGAACTGCTAACACCGGTGCTGTGGTGAGTTTCTCTTTCAGAGTTTGAAAACTTTTCTCACACTCATCAGACCACACAAATGGTGTGTTCTTCCTTAATAGCTTAGTCATTGGTCCTGCTATCTTAGAGAATCCTTCTATGAATCTCCGATAGTATCCTGCCATTCCTAGGAATCCACGGATTTCTTTGACAGTCTTTGGTGCTTCCCAGTCTAAAACTGTTGCTACCTTGCTCGGGTTAACAGCTATCCCATCCTTGCTAATAACATGACCAAGAAATTCTGCTTGATCTAGCCAAAATTCACACTTGCTGAATTTGGCATAAAGTTGATGTTTTCTTAGTGTTTGCAACACTATCCTACGATGTTCGGCATGTTCAGCTTTATCTTTGGAATATATCAAGATATCATCAATGAATACGATGACAAACTTGTCTAGACACGGCATGAAGATCTTATTCATAAGATTCATGAAGATTGCTGGGGCATTGGTTAATCCAAAGGGATTTCTATTTTCGTGCCCCTGCTTCGTTAGTTGTACTCAGTTTTCCCCAGCTCGTTAGTTTTTCCTCAGTTTTCCCCTCCCTCTAGTTTGAAACCCCTCGAAGACGCGGGTTGCCGTCGAGTCGAGGCCTTACCGTTACCGTGAGGTCGGTTCCTCGCTGACCGTCTCGTGCTCGACGGGTGGATCCATCTACCGCCGACGCGTGGGCCGTTTTATTTCCCGATTGTATACGCGGTGCTGCCAATGACAAATGGGGCCGCTCTATGGGGCTGCCGCAGCCAATGACCGAGTGGGTCGTCTATTTATTTATAGAAAATTATATATTGCCGCTCTGTGGGGCCTCCGTGAGACAATGACCGCTGTGGTCGTCTATTTTATTTAGAGAATATAATATAGAGCCGCTCTGTAGGGGTCGCCTCAGCCCATGGCACGTGACTATTTTCGCAGCTTAATCTAAAGTGACTCTTATGCTAAACATTGTGCATCCCGATGTTGACCTAGCAGTGGCGGCGAGCATAGCCGTTCTGACCATGCCGATCTCGGCATCGGCATCGGCATCGTTTGGAGGATGTGGTGCTCGAATAATAGTGGAAATGCGATATTATTTTTTACATGCATAATATATAGAAAATAGCTAGATCTCTAAATCGATGCATATGAAGCTACATATATATTCTTGGTCATAATCCCCTTAATTATCTAAAGGGGATGGATGCATGGCTTCACGTCGTCGTCGCTTTCATCGTCGGTATCTTCGTCGTCCGAGTAGTAGTACCTCCTGCACATTGTTCCGTCGAACACCTTCACTCGTGAGCACATCATCGCCTTCATATTTGAAGTGTACGAACCAGCCGAAATCCACACCGTGCGCGATGGCGAATTTCTCCCAGCCCTTGTCGAGGTACATCCGGCCTTGTCCGTCAAATAGGACCTCCACGGTCCGGAGACGAGGACCGCGAGTCAGCTGCTCGCAGATACACCTTAGCCGGCTCCTTGCCGTCAAGATAGTCCGCAATTTTTTTGGGAGTTCCTGCAAAGAGATCGAGCGCCGATCGTTTGAAATTAGGGAACCCTTGAAATTAAAGGTTTTTTAGAACATGCCCATAATTAATCACATGCATCATATATGTGGGAACGCGTACGTACCTTCTTGACCAAAGGGTCTTCATAGACGACGATGAAGAACTCCTCTATGATCAATGGCAGTGTTGACGGTGGTGGTGGAAATGATGATGATCCACTTCCCCTTCCCCTTCCCCTTCCCCTTCCGGTCCGCGTCCGAGACGTGGAAGCCATGGCAATGGATAAAGTGTATGTGAACGAAGAAGAGAGAGGCAGAACCTATTGACACAAGGGATGGCCGTGTGGGTGTTTATAAGGGAGAGATGACCGTTGTAGGGTTTACACAATAAAATAAGGAGAAGATGACCGTTGTGGGGGTTTATACACAATAAATTAAGGAGGAGACGACCGTTGTGGGGGTATAGTTTATCATTTTACCGTGAAAAGTAATGCCTAAAAGGAAAGTAATGGCTACAAGAAATCGGTGATGGTTTATCGTTTTTTGCGTGAAAAGTAACGGGTACAAGAAATGGGTGATGGTGTATCATTTTTTGCGTGAAAAGTAATGGCTACAACAAAATCGGTGATGGTTTATCATTTTTTGCGTGGAAAGTAATGGCTACAAGAAATGGGTGATGGTGTATCATTTTTTGCGTGAAAAGTAATGGCTACAACAAAATCGGTGATGATTTATCGTTGTTTGCGTGAAAAGTAATGGGTACACGAAATGGGTGATGGTGTATCATTTTTGTGCGTGAAAAGTAATGGCTACAACAAATCGGTGATGGTTTATCGTTTTTTGCGTGAAAAGTAATGGCTACAAGAAATGGGTGATGGTGTATCATTTTTTGCGTGAAAAGTAATGGCTACAACAAATCGGTGATGATTTATCGTTTTTTGCGTGAAAAGTAATGGGTACAAGAAATGGGTGATGGTGTATCATTTTTTTGCGTGAAAAGTAATGGCTACAACAAATCGGTGATGGTTTATCATTTTTTGCGTGAAAAGTAATGCCTAAAAAGAGTTTATAATTTAGCTCGTGAAAAATAATGCAGAAAACCAAACTTGCGTGAAGCTAACCGACGACAGAGAGAGAGGGTGGTGGCCCCGACCGGAGAGAGAGATAGGGGTTATCCCGCCCGTTAGATCATACGATCAACGGTCGTCGGGCACGATCCGCGTGACATGGGCTAGACCAATCGGGGCAATGTTGGGCGTCCGTGAGAGTTTGTGAAGGGAGAGGGCAAAACCGAGTAGTATCAAGAAACCAAGGGCAAGTGAGTAGTAAACGGACTAAGGGATTCAAATATGAGATTTAAAAAATGGAAAATGCGTGTTTTGTACAATGAAACCCATCTTGGCCTACCTCAAACTATTTGCAATACAAATCTACATGAGTGTGAAAATTATGGTCTCATTCGGACAAAGTATGTTTTGGGGAAAGCTGTTTTGGGTAGGGCTTATTATGGAAAACCATGCACCTTCATAGCTACTAGGTGATTTGAGAAGTGGCAATTTGTGGTGAAACTTGATTTATCTAGGATTTATCTATGATTTGAGAAGTGGAAATTTGTGGTAAAGACTCCATGAGTAAGTGCCACTCTTTTTCGGAATTTTTTGCACATTAAATAACTCATTTAACTAGTTAATCCCATTTGTTGACTCTCTGTTGACCAGCCACTTGAGGGTAAAACTGAGTATATTGCACTAGCCAGTATTAGCACTCAAGGCGAAAACCGAGCACACAAAAAATGCTAGTATATGACTCGAGGGTATACCTGAGTATATCTAAATTTCCAGGGTTAGACTCGAGGACGCGTGTTGCGGTGCAGAAGTGGAAGACGTGCCATTGTTGACGCGTGTCGCGGTGCAGACGTGGAAGACGTGCCATTGTTGACGCGGGTCGCATTTAGGACGCGTAAGCCCCTCTCTCCCTCCCTCTCGCACACAAGTACGTCTCATTATCGCTCACGCACGAAACCACCCCTCTCACGTCCCATCAACTTCTCCAAAAAACCCCAACCGCCGTACGAGCCCTCCCCTGCCGGCGATGGAGAAGAAGAATGCGCCGGCGGCCATCGCCCCCGAGCCCGTCGCCTCCGAGCCCGTCGCCTCCGAGCCCGTCGCCTCCGAGCCCGTCGCCGCCGAGCCCGTCGCCACCGAGCCTGTCGCCTCCGAGGGCGGCGCATCCGAGGGCGGCGCATCCAAGCGCGGCGCCTCCGTGAACTGGGCCGGTCTCACGGCTGACGGACCACTTCACAAGATCGGCGAATGCTTATTGGCGGAAGAGGAGTACGTGGACAGCTACTCGCTATGAGGCAAGTCCGTAGAAATTGGCGCTCGGGTTTACCTCGATCCCGACGTGCACCCGCACGAATGGATCATGCTACACCACGCCCTTCCACGCGCCGCTGAGTTCACCTTCCTCCATCTCGGCACATCCCGCTACGTCACCATAGATCTATCTGCAGTTCGTGCAAGGTTCAAATTCCTCGGCTTTTCCCGTGGCGTCACCATAGATCTTATTTTCAATCTTAGTGCTGAATGTTATCTTTTCAATATATTTTAGATTCTACTTCGTCGGCTTTTCCCGTGGCGTCATCGTGCTTGCCCAGAAGAACCCGCCGCACAAGATACGGCTTCTGAACCCACTCACAAAGACATAAAACACTATGTTTGAGGCGCAGATGCCAACTGTTTTTCCGGATTCGGTCGCCGCAATCAACTCCCCGACTATGGTCTTCACTTGCGGACATTACCCGGAGGAACTTGGTTGGGTCGATGAGAGCACTCCAACTAAGGATATATATGAAGATTGGGGAGAAGGAAGATTTTCGATCAAGAACCATAGTATGCGTTGCATTACCCCGTTCAATGGTGAATCGTATGCAATAGCTTCGGACAATTTTGAGTCCGGAAGAATAGTGTGCACCAATGTACGGAAGCAGCAGCACGCGAACACCTGTCAAGATGGAGACACTAATTTCATTTCCGGAACTTGGACGTGACAAGTTCTACCTTGTGAAGTCGGATGGTGATCTCGCTGCTTGTGTTGATGAAAAACACGCTCGTGGTGTACCGTGTGGACACTCGGAGCCGCTTTCTCCATCCGGTCGGTAACATTGGCTTTCATGCCTTGTTCGTGCATTATATCCGGTGTATCTCCGTCGACACCGAGTGTACCCGACTCTTCGACCTGGCTGCATCTACTACACGGATTTGGGTTATACCGCAGAGTACTTTCATGATACAAATTCCTGGGATGAGTCGCCACAATATGTGCATAGATTAGGAAGCTACGGTTTGAGAAATGAACACAGGCCATACCGTTTGGAGGATGTATTGGCCTCACACTGCAGACGGCGGGAGTTCAATGAATATTTCCTTGGGATAATGCACGAATGGAGCGACGGAGAAATATATGAGGAATAGTGATGTTATTAAAGTACTCTATTGCGTGCGTCTTGTATTTTTTTTGCAGCTTAGTTTGTCGTGAACATTAACAATGTTATTGGCTGCTTTTGGCTGCTTGTATGCGGTTTACCTATGTATTATACTTAGTTTTCCGATTATGCTGCTGTGAATTTATCATATAATAGCTTCTAGATTTGCTACTAGATTTGCTGCCATATTGGGCAAAAAACGAGGGCCAAAAGGCATAAATAACCCCAGAGATTTGCTACTAGATTTGCTGCCATATTGAAGAAAGACAGAAATAGAAGCTTCTCTAGATTTGATACTAATTTGGTGAAAAAGACAGAGAGAGAAAGAGGGGAAAAGGTGCTCTTAAAAATGCCAATTTGGACCGAGAGAGACAAAACCCAGCTCCTGCTCACGTGCAACCAAACGCTTCTCGTCCTGTCCCACGCGGTCCCTTTCTACCAGCCCCACGCGACGCGGCCCCACACGACGCGGCCCCACACGACGCGGCCCTACAGACGACGCGGCGCAACACGTCAGCACAGAACGTCCAAATAAACGGATTCCTTCCGTCTGAGCTCCTTCTGCGGGTCTTCAGACAAAGGCTAGGGTAAAACTGAGGAAAAACTAAGGGGCTGGGGAAAACTGAGCACAACTAAGGAACCGAGGGCACGAAAATAGAAATCCCAAAATAAAAAGGCACTCCTTCATGATATGAGATTGTTGGCAGGCACCCAAGGATTCGGTTAGCCATGGTTTGTGAAAGCAAGGTTGGAAGGAGTGCCACCCAAAAATAAAATTTCATGGGAGCCGCTCTTTGAAAGTATGTCTGGCAAGGGGGTTAGAGTGCCCACTACCATTCGTTGACAACAACAAACACCTCTCAAAACTTTACTTTTTATGCTCTCTTTATGTTTTCAAAATAAAAGCTCTGGCACAAATATAGCAATCAATGCTTCCCTCTGGGCTAGTGTAGTCTGTGTATATTTGGGTAAGTCTCTGGGATGGTTTTCCTTCTTAATTCTATTTGGAAGATGCTACCACTTGTCTGGTTGGCATAACCATGGACATACGCTTGATTGATCCCTGGTCCTTGCCATTTCTACCAGGTTACACTTGGTCTATGACCAAATGATGATCAAAACAGGGTTACTCCACCCTTTGTGTGCTTGTGTGATCATGCCTGTGCAATTTATGAACAAAACCATCTGGTTTGTTCATGATGATGTGTATACCTCACTCCAGCTCCTAGCTTAAAGTGTTGGTGTAGAGGATTTCTTCTGGATACTTGGTGTGCTTGCCCTGCTCCTCCTTGCAAGCTTTGATGCTTGGATTGTTTCTGGTGATTGTGGAATAGGTGAGACAGCTCCGGTCGTTCTGCTATTCTTGGTGTTCTTACCCTTGTGAGTTGCTGCTGATGAACCGCTTTAGTTCTGGCGGTGGAAAAGGTTTTATATGGCCCTCACTTGGCTCTCTTGGTCGACAGCAGTGCCTGGCACTTGTTGGTGACTCTCTCTGGCCGTGTGTGTGTGCTGTTGTGCATGCACACACATGGCTTGCTGTTGCACATGCACTCAAGCTGTGTGAGCAGCTTGTGTGTGTGTGTGTGTGTGGCTTGTGCAACTGAATGGATCAGCTCGGTTGTCTATGGTCATATCCTCTCAATTCTGTTTTTCTTTTGCTAACCTGCCAAGTGGCTTTGCCACTTGGCATAACTTGTTTTTCTTCTTTGTGTGTGTGCAGGGAACTTGGAGATGATCAAGATGAAACTCAAGATCATATTGATCAAGGAATTCATGAAGATCAACAATGTAGTTTAGGTCATTTAGTTGACTTGTAATTTTCCTTTTTCTTTTTCCTTTTATTCCATTTATGTAATGTGTTGTAATATTTCATAATTCTTTTCTGAATATTGTAATGACAATGTATCTTGTGTGATTATCAATAAAGCTCCAGTTTTCTCTAATGAGCTTTGTATAATAGTTGTACTATTTATATTTTTGCTTATTTATAATTTGTTTAATGAATTACCTCAAATTTGAATTATGAGATATTCATATGATGTTTGAATTTGAAATTCAAATGCAACTTGTGTTTGAATTCAATCATGCAACTTAAGTTGTAATGCACTACTCTCCTCTCTTCTCAAAACCCTAAATTAGTTGAGTGAGAAGCAAGTTTGTCGCACTCTCGAAACCCTAACCCTGTAAGGTGTCGAGAGAGAAACTTGTCCCCCTTCGATGCAGCTTTGGTTTTAAAAGCGCGAAATTTCCCCGAATTTACGATGCAAGTGCACATCCCTTTCTAAAATCTACCCCTCGATCGTCTCTAAACCTGGGATATTACAGCCTTTCCCCTTAAAGAAAACTTCGTCCCGAAGTTGTGGTTGTAATACCTGAAGAGTTCTGGGTATGATTTCCTCAGGTATTCTTCCTTTTCCCAGGTGGCTTCCCTCTCGGGGTGATGCTTCCATTGAATTTTGCGAGATCGAATGGCTCTATTCCCGAGTTGTTTCCAGCTTTTCCTCGAGAATCTTGGCTGGCTTCTCGATATAGGTCAAGTCTCGGTTGTAACTCGAGCTCATCATGTGATACCGGCTCATCTCGGGGTCTTTAAACACTTCCCGAGTTGAGACACATGGAATACATTGTGAACTTGAGCTAACCTTCCCGGTAGATCCAATTAAAGGCTAATCCTCGGTTTTGACTCAGTATCTTGAAAGGTCCGATGTATCTAGGGCTAAGCTTCCCCTTTACTCCGAATCTCTGCAGACCTTTCATCGGACTTACCTTAAGGTACACCATGTCTCCAACTTGTGGCTCCCATGTCCTTCTCTTTTGGTCTTCGCAGCTCTTCCGTCGACTTTGAGCTATCTTCACCTATCTCTTATGATGTCGATGATCTGTCGCTTTTCCTTGACATAATCTGGATTGAATTCCTTGCTTGATTCTCGCCTCATACCAACATATCGGTGATCTACACTTCCTTCCATACGAGCTTCGAATGGTGCCATCTTGATGCTGCTTTGATAGCTATTATTGTAGGAAAACTCTGCTAGTGGTAAGTGCTCCTCCCATGATCCTCCGAAGTCTAGGGCACAAGCCCTAAGCATATCTTCCAATATCTGGTTTGTTTTCTCTGTTTGTCCACTTGTCTGAGGATGATAGGCGGTGCTATAGTCTAACTTGGATCCTAAGGCTTCATGTAGTTGTTTCCAAAATGCTGATGTGAATACGGAACCACGATCTGACACTATCTTCTTGGGCACTCCATGTTTACTCACAATCTCTTTGATGTAAAGATCGATGAGTTTCTCTCCTTTATCCTGCTGGTTTACTGCTAAGAAGTGTGCACTTTTCGTCAACCGGTCCACGATTACCCATATCATGTCCTTCTTTTTATGAGTCATGGGTAGTCCGGTAATGAAATTCATTCCTATCTCCTCCCATTTCCATTCTGGGATTGGTAACGGTTGTAACTTTCCTGCCGGACTTTGATGTTCAGCTTTCACTCTTTGACATGTATGGCATTCCGCCACATATTGTGCTATCTCTCTTTTCATGTTATTCCACCAGAATAATTCCTTGAGATCCATGTACATCTTTGTACTTCCCGGATGTGTAGAGTATGGTGTTTGATGTGCTTCCCGGAGTATAACTTCCTTGATCTCATCAATATCCGTAACGCAAATCCTTTTCTGGAACCATAATGATCCCGACTCTCCTCGGTGAAATTCTGATGGTCTTCCTTCATAAATCCTTCTCATCTCCTCCACGTTGAATGGATCGTCCAATTGACCCATGATTATCTCATTCTTCGGATTAACACTTAGTTCATCGGCTACTTGTAAAGCCGATAGTCCTTCATGAGCTTCTTTCTCCCAAAGTTGTATCTGGGCTTGGCTTATTCCCTTCTTCAACTCCGGTGATAATTCTTGTTCCACTCCTCCAGTGCTCTTCCTACTCAAGGCATCTGCTACAACATTAGCCTTTCCTGGAGTATAATTGATGGTCAAGTCATAATCCTTGATTAGCTCCAGCCATCTTTTCTGTCTCATATTGAGTTCCTTCTGAGTAAAGAAGTACTTGAGACTCTTATGATCCGTATAGAGCTCACACTTGGCTCCATAGAGAAAATGTCTCCAAGTTTTAAGTGCAAATACTACTGCTGCTAACTCTAAATCATGTGTTGGATAGTTCACTTCATGAGGACTGAGTTGCCTCGATACATAGGATATTACTTTCCGATCTTGCATGAGTACACAACCCAATTCATGTTTGTATGCGTCACAGTACACGGTGTAATCCTTGCCAACTTCCGGAACTGCTAACACCGGTGTTGTGGTGAGTTTCTCTTTCAGAGTTTGAAAACTTTTCTCACACTCATCAGACCACACAAATGGTGTGTTCTTCCTTAATAGCTTAGTCATTGGTCCTGCTATCTTAGAGAATCCTTCTATGAATCTCCGATAGTATCCTGCCATTCCTAGGAATCCACGGATTTCTTTGACAGTCTTTGGTGCTTCCCAGTCTAAAACTGCTGCTACCTTGCTCGGGTTAACAGCTATCCCATCCTTGCTAATAACATGACCAAGAAATTCTGCTTGATCTAGCCAAAATTCACACTTGCTGAATTTGGCATAAAGTTGATGTTCTCTTAGTGTTTGCAACACTATCCTACGATGTTCAGCATGTTCAGCTTTATCTTTGGAATATATCAAGATATCATCAATGAATACGATGACAAACTTGTCTAGACACGGCATGAAGATCTTATTCATAAGATTCATGAAGATTGCTGGGGCATTGGTTAATCCAAAAGGTACTACTAGGTATTCATGATGTCCGTACCTTGATACAAAGGCTGTTTTCAGAACGTCTTCCTTCTTGATCTTTATCTGATGATAACCGGATCTTAGATCAATCTTGGAAAAGACTCCCGCGCCTCTAACTTGATCAAATAGATCTTGATTCTAGGAAGTGGGTACTTGTTCTTGATAGTAACATTATTCAGATTCCTGTAGTCTCCGCACATCCTTCGGCCTCCATCTCTTTTATCCAAGAAGATCACAGGTGATCCCCACGGTGATATACTCTCCTGAATAAATCCTTTCTGTTCCAGGTCATCCAACTGTTCCTTGAGTTCTTTCAACTCCTTAGGCCCCATCTTGTATGGTGCCTTAGCAATCGGAGCTGTTCCTGGAATTAGGTCGATAGTAAACTCTATCTCCTTATCTGGTGGCATTCCAGGTAATTCCTTAGGAAAAACATCCTGGAATTCATTCACTACAGGTATATCCTCCAGCTTTACTTCCTGCATGATGTTCAACTGTAGCTCTACTTCAATCTGTGTATGCTTATCTCCTTGGTAGATCATTCTACTTCCATCGGGGCTTTTCAAAGACACAGTCTTGTTCACACAGTCTATCAATGCTCCATTTGCCTCTAACCAGTTCATACCAAGAATGACATCAATGTCCTTCATCGGTAAAATGAACAGGTCTGCGTCAAACGCGCATTTATTGATCATAATGACTTGTCCTTGTTTGGTATGGGTTACTACTATCGTTCCCCCCGCAGAAAGTATGGTTATAGGTGTGTATAACTTAGTGCAACTAATCCCATGTTTGATGATGAATTGCTGAGAAATGAATGATATAGTTGCACCAGTATCAAAAAGTACTTTGCCAGGATGAGTAAGTATCTGAAGCGTACCTATCACTGCCTGATCGGAGTTCACCACCTCCTCCAAGCTGGTGCAGTTTAACTTGCCGAAGGGTTTCTTGTTCTTCCAGTTCCCTCCGGTGTTCCCGCCTCGGTTTCCTCCTCCTCCGACTGACCTCCTCCATTCTTCTTCTTAGGGCAATCCCTAAGCATGTGTCCTTCCTCGCGACAACCAAAGCATATCACTCTTGGCTTCTTGCAATCCTTCGAGTAATGCCCTGAGTACCCGCAGCTTCGGCAAACTATTTGCGCCATATTGGGATTGCTTGGAGCCTTCCTGTTATTGTTGTTGTTGTTGTAGTTGTGGTTGTTGTTGTACCTTGGCTTGAAACTCAAACCAGTGTTAGGCTTGTTGCTGACATATCTCTTAGGCTCAAATTTAGCCTTCTTTCTCTTTTCCTCCTGCAGCTGCTTGAAATCATCTTCAAGAGTGATGGCTGCATCCACCAACTCCTGGAACTCTGTCGCTCTCATCATTTTGAGCTGTACCTTGAACTGGGGACTTAATCCCTGCAAGAACCTCTTCTTTTTCTTGTCCTCGGTGTTGACCTCCTCAACTGCATATCGGGACAGTTTTGAAAACTCCCTGACATAAGTCAGGATGGCCTTATCTTTCTGCTCGAGACTTTCAAATTCTCGACGCTTCAACTCCACTATACTTTCAGGGACATTGGATTCCCTGAACTTTCTCTTGAACTCTTCCCAGGTAAACACTTTCTCAGCCGGATAAATGGCTACTATGTTATCCCACCATGATGCGGCGGGTCCACACAACAAGTGTGTTGCGTATCTGACCTTCTCCAGGTCGTTGCATCCAACAGTGTTGATCTTACGCTCAGTGTCCGTCAACCAATCCTCCGCGTCCATTGGTTCGGGCGCGTACGCGAAGGATATTGGCTTTGTATTCTGGAAGTCCGACAAAGTGACTCCCTGATTATCTGGCCTCTCCACCCTGTTCTGCTGAAGCAGCTCCTAGAAGAACTTGTTTTGCTGCTCCATAGTCATACGTTGCCTTTCCTCCAACATTTGCATGTATTGGAGGAAGTTCTGTTGTGTCATGGGTGGTGGTGGTGGTGGAAACTAGTTTCTGGCTGCTTCATCAGCCTCTTCCTTCTGCTTGGCCTCGCGCTCGAGGCGCTGTGCTTCACTCTCCTCACCCGTCGCTCCCGACATATCCCCCTAGTTCTGCAACACAAAGTGGTACTCATAGTTACTCCATGCGCAAGTTTTCGAGCTCAACTTTGTGCACAGAACTAGTCACGCAATGGAAATCAAGAAGCAAATCCAAATCATACAAAACATATACCATGTATATACATACTTACGTGGTTTATTACAATACCCAGTAGCGATGTGAGTATGCAAACTCACTTACTGAAGTATATGTACAAATTTCTACAAAATATTACATACTACAATACATGTGGTACAACTGTATTGTAGTCTCGCCTCCCATGGTGGTCTCTAGTCGTGCTTCACTCCCGGTACATCCCAGGCTTCCATCCGGTCGAACGTGTAGTCCTCCTGACAGAATCTGGAACATAGTGTCTTCCCGTCGGCTGGTAGTCGGAATCAGAGGATGATCCCAGGGAGAAATCTGTGTTCATGAACTGGTCATTCAATGCATCATAATCCACCCATCGGGTGTACTCCCTTGTGACTCCGCCATAGGTATATCCACCATCTGTATCCGACTCGATCAGTATCGGATACCCCTCATCGTCTCCCCTATTATACTGATAGTTCTGGTTCTGGGTTGTGGCGTCCTCATTCATCTCAGGATTATATCTAACTGAATCACTATGGGTTCTAGTATCTGATCCCCAACGCCAACCTGTGGAGATTTCTATAGGAGTCTCGGAACGCTGATTGTTTCCGGATTCCTCTCCACCCTCATATCCTCCATGGGAACTACTAGGAAAGTAACTAGGTGTAATGGGTGTGGTTTGTTGTTCTGGATGGTCAATACTAATGAAGTCACCAGCTGAATAAACTGGTGTGTGAACCTCACCCTCCATTGGTTCTTTCCCCTTAGTCTCCTCCTTAGGCTCAGTGAACTCTTCCAGCATTGTGTCAATTGCTCCCGACAAATGTCGGTTCAACTGAAAGAACAATGACAGTAGGTTGCGGCTATTATCCATGTACTTAGCGGCTTCTGCTGGTTTGCGTTTTGCAAGCTTGAAGTGTTTGAGCATAGGATCATCTTCCTCCTCCATATGAGGAATATGAGCGAATTCGGAACCAATAAGCTCTTTGGTCTTATGTTCCCGAATATCTGTGATGGCTTTCATTATGGCTATGTGGTAGGTTGTGTTGATAGTTCTAGCCTCACCTGCTGGCATCACTACACTCATTCCTAGGGATTCTGGAAGTCTTAGTCCTACCCTACACTTCGCCAATACTGGACCATCGTAGTACCAGTATTTCATTACTTGGATTTGGGGATCGCACCCAAATTCAAGTAACATAGCACGAAGAATGTCTGCGAGTCCTCCTTCGTATTCACTCAAGTTTGATGGCTTCACTTTCACGTTACGTCCCGAACGTGAACTTGCCATAGTTGGCTGTAGATAAGAAAGAATATAATATTAGTAATGATGCATCATAATAGAGATAATAAAGAATTATCGCACTAAAGGATATGATTGTTTTATTCTCAAGTGAATATACACCATATTTTTAGAGAATTCTTTACTAATCCTATTTGACTCCTAACGTTCTGTCCCATTTACTATGTTCCAACCTAAGGTCAAAGCTTTTGCTCTGATACCAACTGTGGTGACCCTGCATACTGTTGGAGATATGCCCAAGAGGCAATAATAAAAGTGGTTATTATATATCTTTATGTTTATGATAAATGTTTATATACCATGCTATAATTGTATTAACCGAAACATTGATACATGTGTGATATGTAAACAACAAAGAGTCCCTAGTATGCCTCTTAACTAGCTTGTTGATTAATGGATGATTAGTTTCATAATCATGAACATTGGATGTTATTAATAACAAGGTTATATCATTATATGAATGATGTAATGGACACACCCAATTAAGCGTAGCATAAGATCACGTCATTAAGTTATTTGCTATAAGCTTTCGATACATAGTTACCTAGTCCTTATGACCATGAGATCATGTAAATCACTTATACCGAAAAGGTACTTTGATTACATCAAACGCCACTGCGTAAATGGGTGGTTATAAAGGTGGGATTAAGTATCCGGAAAGTATGAGTTGAGGCATATGGATCAACAGTGGGATTTGTCCATCCGATGACGGATAGATATACTCTGGACCCTCTCGGTGGAATGTCGTCTAATGTCTTGCAAGCATATGAATAAGTTCATAAGAGACCACATACCATGGTACGAGTAAAGAGTACTTGTCAGGAGACGAGGTTGAACAAGGTATAGAGTGATACCGATGATCAAACCTCGGACAAGTAAAATATCGCGTGACAAAGGGAATTGGTATCGTATGTGAATGGTTCATTCGATCACTAAAGTCATCGTTGAATATGTGGGAGCCATTATGGATCTCCAGATCCCGCTATTGGTTATTGGTCGGAGAGAGTACTCAACCATGTCCGCATAGTTCGCGAACCGTAGGGTGACACACTTAAGGTTTGATGTTGAAATGGTAGAACTTGAATATGGAATGGAGTTCGAAGATTTGTTCGAAGTCCCGGATGAGATCCCGGACATCACGAGGAGTTCCGGAATGGTCCGGAGAATACGATTCATATATAGGAAGTCATATTCCAAGTTTGGAAATGATCCGGTGCATTTATGGAAGATTCTAGAAGGTTCTAGAAAAGTCCGGAATAATCACTTTGGAAGGCGGAGTCCCGAAGGGACTCCACCAACCATGGCCGGCCAACCCTAGGGGTGGAGTCCCAGGTGGACTCCACCTAAGGTGGCCGGCCACCCCCTCCCAAGGAAAGGTGGGAATCCCACCTCAAGTGGGAGTCCTAGCTTGGGTAGGTTTCATGTCATATGGAAGGTTTTGGTTTGGGGTCTTATTCGAAGACTTGTAGACCAACTCTTGGGTGTTCAGCCTATATAATGAGGGCCAAGGGGAGGGGGCCGGCCACCCCATCACCACAAGGTGGGCGCACCCCTTAAGTGGCCGGCGCCCCCCTCTCCTCAAACCCTAGCCGCCCCACTCCTCCTTCTCTCCCGCACGCTTAGCGAAGCTCCGCCTGAGTTCTCCACCACCACCGCCACCACGCCGTCGTGCTGCCGGATTCAAGAGGAGCTAATACTTTCGCAGCCCGCTGGAACGGGGAGGTGGACGTCGACTTCATCAACACCGAACGTGTGACCGAGTACGGAGGTGCTGCCCGATCGTGGCACCGTGATCAAGATCTTCTACGCGCTTTTGCAAGCGGCAAGTGAACGTCTACCGCAGCAACAAGAGCCTCATCTTGTAGGCTTTGGAAATCTTCAAGGGTGAGTCTCGATCATCCCCTCGTTGCTACCGTCTTCTAGGTTGCATCTTGGCTTGGATTGCGTGTTCGCGGTAGGAAATTTTTTGTTTTCTATCCAACGAATCCCTACAGTGGTATCAGAGCCGTGTCTATGCATAGATGGTTGCATGAGTAGAACACAATGGTTTTGTGGGTGTTGATGCTCTTGTTATCTTTAGTTTGAGTACTTTGCATCTTTGTGGCATAGTGGGATGAAGCGGCTCGGACAAAATATACATGACCGCGTTCATGAGACTTGTTCCTCGTTCGACATGCAACTTGTATTGCATAAGAGGCTTTGCGGGTGTCTGTCTCTCCTACTATAGTGAAGATTCAATTTACTCTTCTATTGACAACATTAGTATCAACGTTGTGGTTCATGTTCGTAGGTAGATTAGATCTCTCTCGAAAACCCTAAACCACGTAAAATATGCAAACCAAATTAGAGACGTCTAACTTGTTTTTGCAGGGTTTGGTGATGTGATATGGCCATAATGTGATGATGAATATGTATGAGATGATCATTATTGTATTGTGGCAACCGGCAGGAGCCTTATGGTTGTCTTTAAATTTCATGTTGAGTAGTATTTCAAAGTAGTTGTAATAGTTGCTACATGAGGTGAACAACCATGAAGACGGCGCCATTGACCTTGACGGTACACCGACGATGATGGAGATCATGCCCGAAGATGATGGAGATCATGTCCATGCTTTGAAGATGAAGATCAAAGGCGCAAAGACAAAAGGGCCATATCATATCACATATGAACTGCATGTGATGTTAATCCTTTTATGCATCTTATTTTGCTTAGATCGCGACGGTAGCATTATAAGATGATCCCTCACTAAAATATCAAGATAATAAAGTGTTCATCCTTAGTAGCACCGTTGCCAAGACTTGTCGTTTCGAAGCATCTCGTGATGATCGGGTGTGATAGAATCAACAAGTGCATACAACGGGTGCAAGCCGGTTTTGCACATGCGGATACTAAGGTGGCCTTGACGAGCCTAGCATGTACAGACATGGTCTCGGAACACGTGATACCGAAAGGTAGAGCATGAATCATATGGTTGATATGATGAACACTTTGAGTGTTCGCCATTGAAATTACACCTTGTCTCATGATGATCGGACTTAGGTGTGGTGGATTTGGTTCGTGTGATCACTAAGACAATGCGAGGGATATTGTTTTGAGTGGGAGTTCACCTAGATTTTTAATTATGTTGAATTAAAATTTGAACTCAATTTGTCATAAACTTAGTCTAAACTTTTGCAAATATTTGTTGTAGAGATGGCGTCCCCAATCAAATTTAACCAGTTCCTAGAGAAAGAAAAGCTTAAGAGCAACGGTAGCAACTTCACCGACTGGTTCCGTCATGTGAGGATCTTCCTCGCTGGCGGAAATCTGCAATATGTGCTTGATGCACCGCTAGGTGACCCTCCTGCAGAAACTGAAACCGAGGAAGTAAAGAATGTTTACGCAACTCGGAAAGCTCGGTACTCTCAAGTACAGTGTGCCATCCTGTGCAGTCTGGAATCCGATCTTCAAAAACGTTTTGAGCACCACGATCCTCATGAGTTGGTCAATGAGCTGAAAGCTATATTTGAGACTCATGCGGCCGTGGAATGCTATGAAGCATCGAAACATTTCTTCAGCTGTATGATGGAAGAAGGCAGCTCCGTTAGTGAGCACATGCTCGTTATGACCGGGCATGCGAAGAAACTCAGTGACTTGGGAATAGTGATTCCTAACAGACTGGGGATTAATCATGTCCTTCAATCACTGCCACCAAGTTACAAGAACTTTGTGATGAACTACAATATGCAGAACATGAACAAGGAGTTACCTGAACTCTTTGGCATGCTAAAAGCTGCTGAGATTGAGATCAAGAAAGAGCACCAAGTGTTGATGGTCAACAAGACCACCAGTTTCAAGAAACAGGGCAAGTCTAAGGGAAAATTCAAGAAGGGTGGCAAGAAAGCTGCCACGCCTCCTGTGAAACCTAAGAACGGCCCTAAGCCTGATGCTGAGTGCTATTACTACAAGGAGAAGGGACACTGGAAGCGTAATTGCTCCAAGTATCTGGCTGATCTGAAGAGCGGCCTTGTCAAGAAGAAGAAAAAGGTATATCTGATATACATGTTATAGATGTTTATCTCACTGGTTCTCGTTCTAGTACCTGGGTATTTGATACTGGTTCGGTTGCTCATATTTGTAACTCGAAACAGGAACTAAAGAATAAACGAAGACTACTGAAAGATGAAGTGACGATGCGCGTTGGAAACGGATCCAAAGTCGATGTGATCGCCGTCGGCACACTTCCTCTACATCTACCTTCGGGATTAGTTTTAAGCCTAAATAATTGTTATTTTGTACCCGCGTTGAGCATGAACATTATATCTGGATCTTGTTTAATGCAAGACGGTTATTGATTCAAGTCTGAGAATAATGGTTGTTCTATTTTTATGAATAATATCTTTTATGGTCGAGCACCTGAAAAGAATGGCTTATTTCTGTTAGATCTCGATAGTAGTGATACGCATATACATAACATTGATGCTAAGCGAATTAAATTGAATGATAATTCTACTTATATGTGGCACTCGTCGTCTTGGTCATATTGGAGTGAAACGCATGAAGAAACTCCATACCGATGGATTACTTGAATCACTTGACTTTGAGTCACTTGATAGATGTGAAGCATGTCTAATGGGAAAAATGACTAAGACTCCATTTTCTGGTATGATGGAGCGAGCTACTGACTTATTACAAATCATACATACCGATGTGTGCGGACCAATGAGCGTAGCATCGCGCGGTGGTTATCGTTATGTTCTAACCTTCACAGATGATCTGAGTAGATATGGGTATATCTATTTCATGAAACATAAATCCGAAACTTTCGAGAAGTTTAAGGAATTCCGAGTGAAGTAGAAAATCAACGTAACAAGAAGATTAAATTTCTACGATCAGATCGCGGAGGTGAATATCTGAGTTATGAGTTTGGCATGCATTTAAAGAAATGCGGAATACTTTCACAATTGACACCACCGGGAACACCACAACGAAACGGTGTGTCCGAACGTCGTAATCGAACTCTCTTAGATATGGTTCGTTCTATGATGTCTCTTACTGATTTGCCATTATCATTTTGGAGTTATGCATTAGAGACAGCCACATTCACTTTAAATAGAGCACCATCAAAATCCGTAGAAATAACACCGTATGAATTATGGTTTAATAAGAAACCTAAGCTATCGTTCCTTAAAGTTTGGGGTTGCGAAGCCTATGTAAAGAAGTTACAACCGGACAAGCTAGAACCCAAAGCGGAGAAATGCGTCTTCATAGGATACCCTAAGGAAACTATAGGGTACACTTTCTATCACAGATCCGAAGGCAAAATCTTTGTTGCTAAGAACGGAACCTTTCTTGAGAAAGAATTTCTCACTAAAGAAGTGACTGGAAGAAAAGTAGAACTCGATGAGATTGATGAATCTATACTCGTTGATCATAGTAGCGCAGTACCGGAAGTTGTACCTATACCGCCTACACTGGCAACAAAGGAAGCTAATGATAATGATCATGAAACTTCGAACGAGGAAACTACTGAACCTCGCAGATCGACAAGGGAACGTGCCACTCCTGATTGGTATGATCCTTGTCTAAATGTCATGATTGTGGATAACAATGATGAGGACCCTGCGACGTATGAAGAAGCGATGATGAGCCCGAGATTCCAACAAATGGCAAGAAGCCATGAAATCCGAAATGGGATCCATGTATGATAACAAAGTATGGACTTTGGTAGACTTACCTGATAGCCGCAAGGCCGTCGAGAATAAATGGATCTTCAAGAGAAAAACAGATGCTGATGGTAATATTACTGTCTATAAAGCTCGACTTGTCGCAAAGGGTTTCCGACAAATTCAAGGAGTTGACTACGATGAGACTTTCTCACCTGTAGCGAAGCTAAAATCTGTAAGGATTTTGTTAGCAATAGCTGCATTTTTCGATTATGAGATTTGGCAGATGGATGTCAAAACGGCGTTCCTTAATGGAGACATTGAGGAAGAGTTGTATATGGTACAACCCAAAGGTTTTGTCGATCCTAAAAATGTCGACAAAGTATGCAAACTTCAGCGTTCAATCTATGGACTGAAGCAAGCATCAAAAAGTTGGAACCGACGCTTTGATAAGATGATCAAAGACTTCGGGTTTATACGATGTCATGGAGAGGCCTCGTATTTACAAGAAAGTGAGTGGGAGCTCGTAGCATTCCCGATATTATATGTAGATGACATATTATTGATTGGGAATGATATAGAACTATTAAGCAGTGCAAAAGGTTATTTGAATAATAGTTTTTCAATGAAAGACCTTGGTGAAGCATCGTACATATTAGGCATCAAGATTTATAGAGATAGATCAAGACGCCTAATAGGGCTATCACAGAGTACATACCTGGACAAGATACTAAAGAAGTTTAGAATGGACGAAAGTAAGAAAGGGTTTTTACCTATGTTACCAGGCAAGGTCTTGAGTAAGACTCAAGGACCGGCTACGGCAGAAGAAAGAGAAAGGATGAGTAATATCCCCTATGCCTCGGCGATAGGATCTATCATGTATGCCATGCCATGTACTAGACCGGATATAGCACATGCTGTTAGTTTGACTAGCAGATATCAAAGTGATCCAGGAATGGAACACTGGACAGCGGTCAAGAATATCCTGAAGTACTTGAAAATAACTAAGGATATGTTTCTTTGTTATGGAGGTGACCAAGAGCTCGTTGTAAGGGGTTACACCGATGCAAGTTGGAACACTGATCCTGATGACTCTAAGTCTCAGTCTGGGTACGTGTTTATATTGAATGGTGCTCAGCGATAGCTGGGCAAGCTCGAAGCGAGTGCACGGTGGCGAAGTCTTCAACAGAATCAGAGTACATAGCGGCTTCAGAGGCTTCATCAGAAGCGGTATGGATGAAGAGGTTCATTGTAGAGCTCGGTGTGGTTCCTAGTGCATTGGACCCATTAATCATCTACTGTGATAACATGGGTGTGATACGTCTCCGACGTATCGATAATTTCTTATGTTCCATGCCACATTATTGATGATATCTACATGTTTTATGCACACTTTATGTCATATTCGTGCATTTTCTGGAACTAACCTATTAACAAGATGCCGAAGTGCCGATTCTTTGTTCTGCTGTTTTGGGTTTCAGAAATCCTAGTAAGGAAATATTCTCGGAATTGGACGAAATCAACGCCCAGGGTCCTATTTTGCCACGAAGCTTCCAGAAGACCGAAGAGGAGACGAAGTGGTGCCACGAGGTGGCCAGACTATAGGGCGGCGCGGCCCAAGCCCTGGCCGCGCCGACCTGTAGTGTGGGCCCCTCGTGACGCCCCTTGACCTGCCCTTCCGCCTACAAATAGCCTCCGTCGCGAAACCCCCAGTACCGAGAGCCACGATACGGAAAACCTTCCAGAGACGCCTCCGCCGTCAATCCCATCTCGGGGGATTCAGGAGATCGCCTCCGGCACCCTGCCGGAGAGGGGAATCATCTCCCGGAGGACTCTACACCGCCATGGTCGCCTCCGGAGTGATGTGTGAGTAGTCTACCCCTGGACTATGGGTCCATAGCAGTAGCTAGATGGTTGTCTTCTCCTCATTGTGCTTAATTGTCGGGTCTTGTGAGCTGCCGAACATGATCAAGATCATCTATCTGTAATTCTATATGTTGTGTTTGTTAGGATCCGATGAATAGAGAATACTTGTTATGTTGATTATCAATTCATGTCTATGTGTTGTTTATGATCTTGCATGCTCTCCGTTACTAGTAGATGCTCTGGCCAAGTAGATGCTTGTAACTCCAAGAGGGAGTATTTATGCTCGATAGTGGGTTCATGTCTCCGTGAATGCTGGGAAGTGAGAAATCTCTAAGATTATGGATGTGTTGTTGCCACTAGGGATAAAACATTGGTGCTATGTTCGAGGATGTAGTTAGTGATTACATTACGCACAATACTTAATGCAATTGTCTGTTGTTAGCAACTTAATACTGGAGGGGGTTCGGATGATAACCTGAAGGTGGAATTTTTAGGCATAGATGCATGCTGGATAGCGGTCTATGTACTTTGTCGTAATGCCCAATTAAATCTCACAATACTCATCATGATATGTATGTGCATGGTCATGCCCTCTTTATTTGTCAATTGCCCAACTGTAATTTGTTCACCCAACATGTTGTTTATCTTATGGGAGAGACACCTCTAGTGAACTGTGGACCCCGGTCCAATTCTCTATACTCGAAATACAATCTACTGCAATACTTGTTCTACTCGTTTTCCGCAAACAATCATCATCCACACTATACATCTAATCCTTTGTTACAGCAAGCCGGTGAGATTGACAACCTCGTCTGTTTCGTTGGGGCAAAGTACTTGGTTTGTGTTGTGCAGGTTCCACGTTGGCGCCGGAATCCCCGATGTTGCGCCGCACTACATCTCGCCGCCATCAACCTTCAACGTGCTTCTTGACTCCTACTGGTTCGATAAACCTTGGTTTCTAACTGAGGGAAACTTACTGTTGTACGTATCACACCTTCCACTTGGGGTTCCCAACGGTCGCGTGCTGTACGCGTGTCAAGCTAAATTTCTGGCGCCGTTGCCAGGGAGATCAAGACACGCTGCAAGGGGAGTCTCCACATCCCAATCTCTTTACTTTGTTTTTGTCTTGCTTATTTTATTTACTACTTTGTTTGCTGCACTATATCAAAATACAAAAAAATTAGTTGCTAGTTTTACTTTATTTACTGTCTTGTTTGCTATATCAAAAAACACAAAAAAATTAGTTACTTGTATTTACTTTACTTATTGCATTATGTTTCCTCTTAATTTTACCGTAAAAAACATGCCGGTAGGACGCGGATCTATAATTGGGAGAAATAATATAGAAGAATTTTTCAACCATGTTAGTACCATTGAAGATTTTGAAGATAGACACTTGGTAGATCTTGCTCCTACTTATGAAATTGCTGCTGCTCATTTAGTTCGCATGTTGGAAACTAAATTTGTTAATCTCAATCCTATAATCCAACACATGTTTCTTACACTTGGTGATATGGAAGAGGGGGAAAAGAAAGATTTTGTTTTGGAAACCCTTCTTAGAGAATTTGGTGGTCTAGCAAGAGAGGCTAGAAAGGTCTTTGCTAAATATAATATGCTTGGTTCTCACACCAATTTTGTTAGTCTCCTTGAAAAGATGGACATAGAGAGAATAAGGAACACTAATAATATTAATGATGGTGGGGAGATCAAAGCACCAATACCATGTAAGTTCCTAGCGATGAGTGATGCACTAGAAAATAACTATGCTTGGCTTGTTTCTGAAAATTTATTTGATGAAAGTAGCAAGCCTAAGACTAATGAAAAGGAAGACGCTAAAACTTATGTATCCAATATACTATGCTTGGCTGAGAAAAATCCACACCCCGCTGAAGATGCACCATCCTTCGATAACACTTGATACACACTTTCTGCGCCTAGCTGAAAGGCGTTAAAGAAAAGCGCTTATGGGAGACAACCCATGTTTTTTACCTACAGCACTTTATTTATATTTTGTGTCTTGGAAGTTGTTTACTACTGTAGCAACCTCTCCTTGTCTTAGTTTAGTGTTTTATTGTGCCAAGTAAAGTCGTTGATAGAAAAGTTCATACTAGATTTGGATTACTGCGCAGAAACAGATTTCTTTGTTGTCACGAATCTGGGCAAAATTCTCTGTAGGTAACTCAGAAAATTATGCCAATTTACGTGAGTGATCCTCAGATATGTACGCAACTTTCATTCAATTTGAGCATTTTCATTTGAGCAAGTCTGGTGCCCCAATAAAATTCGTCAATACGAACTGTTCTGTTTTTGACAGATTCTGTCTTTTATTTCGCATTGCCAGTTTTGTTATGTTCGATGGATTTTTCGATTCCATTGACTTTCAGTAGCTTTGTGCAATGTCCAGAAGTGTTAAGAATGATTATGTCACCTCTGAACATGTATATTTTGATTGTGCACTAACCCTCTAATGAGTTGTTCTAAGTTTGGTGTGGAGGAAGTTTTCAAGGATCAAGAGAGGGAGATGATACAACATGATCAAGGAGAGTGAAAGCTCTAAGCTTGGGGATGCCCCGGTGGTTCACCCCTGCATATATCAAGAAGACTCAAGCGTCTAAGCTTGGGGATGCCCAAGGCATCCCCTTCTTCATCGACAATATTATCAGGTTCCTCCCCTGAAACTATATTTTTATTCCATCACAGCTTATGTGCTTTGCTTGGAGCGTCGGTTTGTTTTTGTTTTTGTTTTGTTTGAATAAAATGGATCCTAGCATTCTTTGTGTGGGAGAGAGACACGCTCCGCTGTTGCATATGGACAAGTATGTCCTTAGGCTCTACTCATAATATTCATGGCAAAGTTTTTTCTTCGTTAAATTGTTATATGGTTGGAATTGGAAAATGATACATGTAGTAGTTGCTATAATGTCTTGGATAATGTGATACTTGGCAATTGTTGTGCTCATGTTTAAGCTCTTGCATCATATGCTTTGCACCCATTAATGAAGAAATACATAGAGCATGCTAAAATTTGGTTTGCATATTTGGTCTCTCTAAAGTCTAGATAATTTATAGTATTGAGTTTGAACAACAAGGAAGACGGTGTAGAGTCTTATAATGTTTTCAATATGTCTTTTATGTGAGTTTTGCTGCACCGCTTCATCCTTGTGTTTGTTTCAAATAGCCTTGCTAGCCTAAACCTTGTATCGAGAGGGAATACTTCTCATGCATCCAAAATACTTGAGCCAACCACTATGCCATTTGTGTCCACCATACCTACCTACTACATGGTATTTCTCCGCCATTCCAAAGTAAATTGCTTGAGTGCTACCTTTAAATTTCCATTCTTCACCTTTACAATATATAGCTCATGGGACAAATAGCTTAAAAACTATTGTGGTATTGAATATGTACTTATGCACTTTATCTCTTATTAAGTTGCTCGTTGTGCGATAACCATGTTCACTGGGGACGCCATCAACTACTCTTTGTTGAATTTCATGTGAGTTGCTATGCATGTTCGTCTTGTCTGAAGTAAGGGCGATCTACCACCTTATGGTTAGAGCATGCATATTGTTAGAGAAGAACATTGGGCCGCTAACTAAAGCCATGATCCATGGTGGAAGTTTCAGTTTTGGACAATATCCTCAATCTCAAATGAGAAAAATAATTGTTGCTACATGCTTATGCATAAAAGAGGAGTCCATTATCTGTTGTCTATGTTGTCCCGGTATGGATGTCTAAGTTGAGAATAATCAATAGCGAGAAATTCAATGCGAGCTTTCTCCTTAGACCTTTGTACGAGCGGCATAGAGGTACCCCTTTGTGACACTTGGTTAAAACATGTGCATTGCGATGATCCCGGTAGTCCAAGCTAATTAGGACAAGGTGCGGGCACTATTAGTATACTATGCATGAGGCTTGCAACTTGCAAGATATAATTTACATGATACATATGCTTTATTACTACCGTTGACAAAATTGTTTCTTGTTTTCAAAATCAAAGCTCTAGCACAAATATAGCAATCGATGCTTTCCTCTTTAAAGGACCATTCTTTTACTTTTATTGTTGAGTCATTCTTTTACTTTTATTGTTGAGTCAGTTCACCTATTTCTCTCCACCTTAA
The DNA here is from genome assembly GCF_022539505.1 of Lolium rigidum. Classification (NCBI taxonomy): domain Eukaryota; kingdom Viridiplantae; phylum Streptophyta; class Magnoliopsida; order Poales; family Poaceae; genus Lolium; species Lolium rigidum. The sequence goes on along the minus strand of NC_061510.1, from coordinate 361,176,955 downwards.
GAAGCAAACACTTGTGTGAACTGTGCATTGATTCCTACATATTTGCATATTGCATTTATTATATTACTCTATGTTGACAATATCCATGAGATATACATGTTACAAGTTGAAAGCAACCGCTGAAACTAAATCTTCCATTGTGTTGCTTCAATATCTCTACTATGAACTAGGTGAACATGCGAGCTTCGCCTCGCCGCCTGCATCACGTCATGCACATCGTGAACAGCTGAGAAAACAAAAAAAAATATCGGGTATCTCTGCTACAGTGGTCTGCCCATAAAAAAAATTAACGTGATGGCACTAAGAGGACAAAAATCTGGTGCATAAACAAACAGCCTAATGCCATGTGCAACCTGCAACCAGGGCCACTTTGGCATTAAATTCTACAGTATTGGTCTATAACTTTGAGAGCTTCACTGTTCTTCGCTCCAAATATCCTTTATGATGTCTTCCTAGAATGACACAAGAATATATGGATGGATGAACATCATCGCACAATAGGAGATGTCGTAGACACCAGATTTGAAGGACATGTTGACCATAGAGGAAGAAAGCAGTGTGAACCTTGTATCACTGAGTCATCAAGTTCTCTTAGGCGCTGGACGACCTTTAGCACCAATATTGACAATGGGCATAATACCAGTCACCATATCAATGACATCTGCATAACCATAGAAGAGTGGACTGTCAGAGAAAAGCAACTGCAAAGCACTGCATAGTAGGCATACAAAAAAAAAGTGTATCTTAAAGACACCAGTTCTCCTTTCTCTATTTACTTGCAAGGTAAGCTGTGTCATTAATATTACTCAAAATACTCTATAATGTGCTGATCTTGTGAACTTCGTGGATGATTGATCTTTGTAATGTTCATCCTTTTCGTAAGCCAAACCTTTGACCAATGGTTGACATTAGGGAAGCCATATCTTGTTGGCTCTATCTCTAAGAATTCTAATCAGAAGAGGTTAAAAAGTTGGGATCGTGAAAATGAAGCGAGCTAGGATCTCTATTTTTTGTGTTGATATTTATTAGTTTGTCTGATTGAAACCAACATATATGTTTCAGGATATCGTGTGGCAAGCACGATCAGCAATCCACAAATCTTGTTATATATGTTTCAGGATGAGTAGTTAAGTTGTTTATAGTGTGATACACTGATAAATTCTGAACTATTGATAGTTAGCCAAATCCTTATTTTGATAGGTATTCTAAGGTTTCTAATGAGCACGGCCCAAGCTAAACAACAGAATATTCTTTTATTCATAATATATACATACTCTATGTTCGCATCAGGAGGAACAAAAGATAGAAATCAGCGGTGTTAGATTGTTTTTAAAATGGGACATTCTAACTATGAAGACTACATACAAACCTGCTTAGCTTGACATAGGGCAACATAATCCATAAGTTGGCTCAGCCAAAGTGTGCGCCTCCTCTAAAATACCTGGATTCCATCATACCATCTCACTCACGTCTAGATAGCAATGCAAAAAAAAAAAAAAAGGGAAATATCAGGTGATCATATTTCCTCCCAGCATCCAACAGACTCCTAGCAGCTGAAACAACATCGTGTAAAATCAGTTGACCTCTAGAACTATTGCTACTTGCTTATACACATATGGCTCAAAAATAAAACTTTAGCTTAAGAAACTTGGAAGACTTCAGTTAGCTAGCTGCTGCAGAGAGACAACCACAAATGCAACACAGACTAAATCTTTTTTGTTTTCCAATTAGCCTTCATATATCGAAAGACACTTCATCAATGGATATATAGTTACAGGTTTCCAATTTATAGGTACAGCCATATAGACTTCTTTTCTTGCCAGACTAATTGGCTACACATATACATCTGAATGTCTCTTAACTGGAACAGAAGTTTACAGATTTCCTAAGGTGACAAATGAAACCGACTAAGGGTTAAAAAACTTGTGAATACGTGCATATATAGTTTGACCACTGCATAAATCATGAAATTTGCTGAATCAAATAAGTATACTACACCAGAATATAGCTGCGACATGGTATAAGTTTTTTAAAAAGAAATACACTGAGGCATCTTACATAAAAGCAGCGAATATGGATGGAAGTTCATGTCCCGGCAGCAGGAAGCCGCCACAAGAAGAAAAAATTAGACATAATTTGTCTTCACGCAAGCTCAAATAAATTCCAGTAATCAAAATGTTCCGGATATGGTTACAAAAGCTAAACTGGTTCACGATAAAATACAAAATAAAAACAAATCAGTTTACCCGCCGTCTGGTGCGAGTTTGCACATGAGTTCTGAACATGAAGGAATGGTGTTCTGTACTCCAAAACTTCGATCAAGGTTTGTTCCGTATGGGAAAAAAAGCAGTATCAGGGATTTGTACCATAAGAGAATTCCTGTGTAAACTTTTAATTATCCATGCAGTCAAAACTGCTTGCCATGAATAGATTATATTTTTAGGATCTCAGAATAATTCTTCCTTACATCCAGCAAAACTTGGACTTAGTTATATAAAGCACAATTTCAGCCAGATATATTCAATAGTAGGTTTATCAAAAGAGATGCCATGCATATGCATTTTTTTCTAAATGCAACGAAAACTCTTTATATGTATTACTTTTGACTTAGCCTGTAGGAACATGGTCCTAATAAATTTGGAAGATAATGCTCAATTTAGCATGAGCCCAGACTGAAGTTTCAGTTTACACACCTGATTATTGTCCCTAGCCGTCAGTAGGTGTTTAAGACCAAAAACTTGCTATCTCCAATGTAGTGCTAAAAAGTCAAGTACAATAATGTAGAGAATGTGGCATGGCCATATATGGTAGTTCAGCTACAGTATGGCACATCCACTAATGTACTTGAAGATAAATGTCCTGTACTTGAAAATTGTGTTTGTTTCACACAACTATATTGACGCACGGCACAGTAGTGCATAACAAGTCTAAATAGATTATCTAAATACTACAATGCTTCGTGCGGACTCCAAATCCCAATAAAGATAAAAAAGAATTGTGTGAGGGCTTGGAATAAAAGACCGGTGGATTTCTTTCTAAGATGCAAATCAATACGTTTCCCCAGATGCTTGACAAACTAAAGCACATGTAAAAGAGAAGTCATACGTCGCCTGCTTGGTTGTGGTCATCATTTCCAGGAAATGCTCACAAATTGAGAAGAATTGAGTCCACCATATGAAATAGTAAGCCACCCATGATTACTTATTACTAAGCAAATGCACAAGCCTTTAATGTTTCCAATACCTGAGTGGCGAGCTGATAACTGGGAAATCGCCTATCGATTCCTTTCAAAGTTCTTATTCATGGAACAAACATGGAAAGAATATAGCACATACCAGAGCACTACTCAGCCCTAAATTATATGCTACCAATATTGTGAGAAAATCAGAGCAAAACACCTAAATACCAAAATGTACATCGTGAGTCAATTAGCTCCCTTAAACGAACACGGTAATGCACACATGGAATAGAATCCAAATGTTCATCATAGATCTAAATTCAAATCCCACTGCAAGGGAACTCAAATAAAATTGCTAACAATACTATATAGCTGAGAAAAGCTTTGGCCAGTACCATTTTCAGCAGTAAAATATGTTGCCTGAACCACAACAAATAATAGTGACGTCAAAGCAAACTTCCTGCAGAAGATGCAATGAATAAACCTAAAAGGATTGGGTATATCTGTATATGGTAAAAACACAATTAGACCAATATAAAAAATCAGAAATATAAGAAATTCAGAATATCGACCATAGATCAATATTAGCGAAACACAAGATATTATTCATACAGAAAGTGTATTTATAACAAACGACAATAAAAAATGCCATGATTTCTACAATGGAGAGCACCACAAATTATTTAGAGAACGGCGAAATAAACCCTGAAATAACCTCTAAAAAGCATGGATCATCCAAAGGTACCAAAGACATTGGAATAAAAGCCATAATATGTTTTTTTTTCTATCCTTCAGCCTATCACATTCCTGTTTCTCTAGGTGGAGAACACTCCTAAAGGAGCCGAACATAGAAGCAATAACAACAATTAGCGGTTGCTGAAAAGAAAAAAAATCACATAAGAAGATAAGAGAAAAAACATGAAGATGATTGGGCGATGGGTCTTATTGGGAAGATTTTTGCCGTAAACTGCACCTTAGGTTCATTGGGAATCATGGGCAGCAAGCAGCAAATTATATACATGATATATTTTCCTTCCAAAATGTAATGAAGGTAAAAGCATTCAACTATTAACACAGAAAGTAAAACAGAGGCCAAATGGGGAAATAATCGACTGGGGCCTCCATGTATTGAGAATCACATAGATGACTCACATGAGGCCATTGCGCAAAATTAGAAACCAGAGTATACTACTTTTACATTGGTAGTGGCGGCTGTGTTCTAGTTGCATAAGCCATCTCCTCCTGTTCCGCTTCTAACTCCTCTTCCGTGTCAAATATTCGTGACCCACAAGAGAATCCTCACTCGACATGATGTTATCTTCAACTCAATAATAGCGTATCTCACAAATTGACTGTCCAAGCATTGCCTCCTAAGCAGCTTCCAATTTTCAGCTCATTGGAAACTTGGAGGGTCAGCACCACCCTCCAGTCCACCCGGCAGTTCAGTAAACCTAACAACAAGGTCATTTGTCGATGGTGAATGTAGTATAAAAACAAAGACATTATAAACCTATAAAATGTGTATTACTTTTTTATAACATTTCTCACAAAGTTCATTTTATATGGATGGTTCCAGAGAACTTCTCCAGATTTTGGTGAAATTTTGAAATAGGCTCTTAATCAGCCTCTTTGCCAAAAGAAAAAAGCTCAATCTACCACAGGGGCATGAAGTGCTTATAAGTACACACGAAAGGAAGTCAGAAGTAAATACAGTTGGTCATGAATAAAAAGCCCCTATCACTAATCCTTAGGGACCATTTTCATAATAGTATAGCATAAAACCATACATAACAAAATATTTATATTGGTATGGTATCGATGTTCATGAAAGATAATGATACATCTGTAGTAGATGGCAAGAAGATACAACACACATGAAATGGCATGCCAAATGTTGTACCGGATAAAGTATTACCACCTAAAATTAGTTGTCTGAATGGCTAAAGATAAACAAAACAAAAAACTTTACTATCACACACTCACACAGTCTAATTCTTGTCATGTAAGATACAGCTCCAACTCATAACGGGGTGATAATCATTTTGGTATATACAAATGCTTCAGAATGAACAACTTAAGAATGACTTCAACGACATGGCGAAGATCAAACAATTGCACTATGATCGCTGAGCATTATAGTGTAGCAACAAAATAAAATAACCACTTGGCTAAATTTTAGTTTGCAGTCATCTGATATTTATTGATATGCAGTTCTAGTAAATGTTTATTGTTGTTATGGTGCTGCTAGAGGGATGGCGCGAGAGGGCCGGCCGGGGGCCTTGCCCACGGCCGATGGCAAGAGGGAAGGGATTTCCTTCTTAATTCTTGCTTGATTAGATTGATACATCTCCTCTCCTCTCCTTATATAGAGAGGTTTACTTGACCCCTAAGCAAGCTACCCTTATCTCTAATTAACCCTAATACTAATGGGCTATAGCGCCAGCCCAAGCCCATTACGTACTCTAACACTACACCCCACCTGGACACGCAGCTCGTCCTCGAGCTGCAACCTAAACAAACCATGACTCGACGCAACACAAACCTAACACCTAAAAACGAGCCTTTTACATCTCGGCTTGTTTTATTACTCTCAACCTGAAATGGACTCGGACGCTTTATTGTTGACCCCTGAACATAAAGTGGACACCATCCGCTCGTCGGACGTGCACCAGTACAGCCACCTGGATCCCATGGAAACCAGCGGGGCAAAAGGAGCCCGTGCGGCGGCCAGCGGCGGAATGCAGTGGTGCTACGCGGTGCGCTCCTGTCGGTGACACCATGCCTTCTCCCCGCCGGATAACTATCGATGGCGCAGACTTTGAGGTCGCTGCCCGCGGGAAAAACAGCATGTCCGCCGCCCGTGGGGGAAACCGCACGCCCAAAATCCCCGACGAAGCGGACGAGATCGAGGTCCGTTGCGCAACGAAGCGCAACTTGGAGGAGCTGCGGCTGCGGATCACGCATCTCCCGCACATGCCGACGCACTAGGAGGCCGCGCGCAGCAGCCCGCAGCCTCACCGCCGCCGACACGTGGCGGATAGCGATCCAAGCCGGAAGCGGTGACGGCGACGGATGGAAACGGACCTGGTGGAAGGGCATCCCGGGCGGTGTCGGTGTAGAGCCCGGGGCCAAGGTCGCTCCCACACCGCCGAAAGGCAGGGACGGCGTCGGTGGCGGCAGCAGCCGCTGCTGCGGTGTTGGTGGCGACGGCAGCTGCTGCTGCTGTTGCAGCTGCCCACCGAACAGCAGGGACAGCGTCGGTGAGGACAGCAGCTGCAGCGGCGGCGTTGGTGGCGGCGGCAGCTGCTGTTGCTGCAGCGTCCCGGCGGGGAAGAAGGCGGCCGGCTCCGCGACGGGGCCCGCGAGGGGCTGGGACGGCCACGGGAACGAGGGCGGCGGCAGCGCCGGCTGCTGCAGCGAGGCCACGGCCGCGACGGGGCCCGCGAGGGGCTGGGACGGCCACCGTAACCAGGGCGGAGTGGTGGCGGCGACCGCGGTGGAGATCGCCAGATGCGGCGGCTGCCACGGCAGGAGCATCGGCCCGGTGGTGGCGGCTGGTGGCGCGGCCGGCGGCGGCCCGTAGGGGCCGGCCAAGTAGAGGTGGATCTCCTGGACCGCGGTGGCGAGATCGCGGAGGGCTGCGGTGATCTCCGCCGGGGAGAGAACGGCGGGGACGTCGGAGTGCGGCGGCGGCGGGTGGGAAGAACTCGGTGGAGGGCTGGACATGATCGAACCCGGGAAAGCTGATACCAAGTGTTATGGTGCTGCTAGAGGGATGGCGCGAGAGGGCCGGCCGGGGGCCTTGCCCACGGCCGATGGCAAGAGGGAAGGGATTTCCTTCTTAATTCTTGCTTGATTAGATTGATACATCTCCTCTCCTTATATAGAGAGGTTTACTTGACCCCTAAGCAAGCTACCCTTATCTCTAATTAACCCTAATACTAATGGGCTATAGCGCCAGCCCAAGCCCATTACGTACTCTAACAATTGTAACTTCTACTAATTAATACAAGTTGTTTCACTATTTACAGCGGTGGCCTAGGATAACTTTTTTTTCCATACAACTTGTCTTTTCTATCCATCTTGGTTTTACCGAGGTCTACAGACTTCATATCCAGTTCTCCACACTACCTATAAGAACACAATCTCAATAAATGGATGAGCTTATCTCATATCTTCCTTCAGATGTATGAAGGAAAGAATTGAAAGAAGTGATACTCAACTACTAATAATGAGATACTTAACTACTTAAGTGAATCATTGATTTGGGAACAGAAGGGGAGAGGGAGCAGTTGTACCTGACAGTGAAGAGGCATCCACAAAAAGATGGAAGCCAAGGCGGCGCCAGGTCTCACCGCTGCAAGTCATCTTGTGCACCACGGCAGTGGTGGCAGGGAAAAGAGAATAAGGATGCTCATGCACACATAACCGGCCACAACCGACGGCGGCGGCGGCGACTGTGCAGCAACTGCTCCACCATTGCGAGAAGAGGATAAATTTTTTGGGAGCAAACAGATGGCAAGGCTGACGCCACCTCTCTCTCTGCTTATCCCCGCCCCCACCTTTGTGCAGGCATCTTCCTCTCCATCCAGAAGAACACCATGTGCTGCCCAGAATGTGTTAGGTCCTCCTTGTGCCATGCAAGAATCTGCTGAAGGCCTCTCCTCACCGAAACACCATCTCCATTGTCGCATCACTACACCACCATATCACCCTGTCCCTTCAATCTCCCTCTCGCTCCAGCTCCCTGTACCCTGGCCGCTCCACCCCACACAAAATAGCCAATCGAACCAAGGGAAACAGATCGGACACAGGCACTACTGAGAACAACCAAACCAGTATGCCGAAGCAACGACAACACCCATCACCTGCACTTTCCCCAAATCAGCTGTTTGAAGGAACGACAACAACCACCGCCGTCACTTTCCCCAAATCAGAGTGTAGAGTATGATATATCTCTTCCTCAAACACTAAAAAAGGCCATTGTACCTGCCAGTACGACACAAACAGTTCAAAAGCTTTGACATTCTGGTAACACTTGTTGGGCAGGCTTCTAAGTAAAAGTTGCATCGAAAATAATGGAGCCTTATTTTGTATTCTCAAAACCTCACCTGATACTGCTAGCCAATTCAGTCCAATTTAAGTCTTTCAATTTAGCTGTGTGGCAATAGATTCACAGAATGGAATGTGAGCTTCATCCTCTGCACATGGGTAAGACCCAAATTGAATAATTGATGCACGTTCTACAACTCAGACCATCCTTGCAGCTCAACTGATTGTCTATTTAGCTCCTAGTTGGCGAGATACACACCTGAGTTCAGTTGCTACCTACACTGTTTATTATCATGTAGATCAGCAATTCAGCAGGGGACATGAAGCACCTCCAAGCCCCATCCAGACCCCGCACCTTCTGCGTAGGCTAGACAGCCGTCGGCCCCTCTGCCTAAGCTCTCTTCCATGGCCCCACGAAACCCCCTGGAGCAGAGTTTCCCCGACCCCCGTCGCTGCGCGCCTGGTACCGTGATGGTCGAGATGAGGCCGGGAGTGACAGCGGGAAGGAGGCGCGATCGAGAAGATGCACGAGGAAGAACTGCTGGCCGTGTTGAGCGGGGCGGCGGCCGGATCTTGATGGGAGCGGGCAGCGGCGGCTGGCGTGGAGGCGGCGGGTGTGGAGGCGGTGAACCCTAGAGCAGAAAGGAAAGAGTGGAAAGAGAGAATGGATGGGCTGCATCTCTCGGGGCCGGGTCTGGGGGTTGAGCGTGCGAGGCAAAGCTGTCTCTTTTTTCCTTTTCACACCTTTGAAGATTTACCCATCGTTGTGAATTGTGGCTTGTAGCAAGTGGGACCAAATGTCAGCCAGAGAAGACACAAAGAGTAAAGTGCCAAAAAAACACGCCGACCAGATCGAACGAACGATGTAGATCATCTAAGCTGGAAATCCCACGGCTGTAAAGGCACCCCGCCAGGATAGGCTCAGCAGGCTGGGTCAGCAACAGCCTTACATGTTGTAGTAATTATTGCTTTATGAGTTAACTCTTATGCAAGACTTATTGATGCTTGTCTTGAAGTACTATTCATGAAAAGTCTTTGCTATATGATTCACTTGTTTTGATCGCTGCATTCACTACATATGTTTACAAATAGTATGATCAAGGTTATGATGGCATGTCACTCCAGAAATTATCTTTGTTTATCGTTTACCTGCTCGGGACGAGCAGGAACTAAGCTTGGGGATGTTGATACGTCTCCGACGTATCGATAATTTCTTATGTTCCATGCCACATTATTGATGATATCTACATGTTTTATGCACACTTTATGTCATATTCGTGCATTTTCCGGAACTAACCTATTAACAAGATGCCGAAGTGTCGATTCTGTCGTTTTCTGCTGTTTTTGGTTTCAGAAATCCTAGTAAGGAAATATTCTCGGAATTGGACGAAATCAACGCCCAGGGTCCTATTTTGCCACGAAGCTTCTAGAAGACCGAAGAGGAGACGAAGTGGGGCCACGAGGTGGCCAGACTATAGGGCGGCGCGGCCCAAGCCCTGGCCGCGCCGACCTGTAGTGTGGGCCCCTCGTGACGCCCCTGACCTGCCCTTCCGCCTACAAATAGCCTCCGTCGCGAAACCCCCGAGCACCGAGAGCCACGATACGGAAAACCTTCCGGAGACGCCTCCGCCGCCAATCTCATCTCGGGGGATTCAGGAGATCGCCTCCGGCACCTCGCCGGAGAGGGGAATCATCTCCCGGAGGACTCTACACCGCCATGGTCGCCTCCGGAGTGATGTGTGAGTAGTCTACCCCTGGACTATGGGTCCATAGCAGTAGCTAGCTGGTTGTCTTCTCCTCATTGTGCTTAATTGTCGGGTCTTGTGAGCTGCCGAACATGATCAAGATCATCTATCTGTAATTCTATATGTTGTGTTTGTTGGGATCCGATAAATAGATAATACTTGTTATGTTGATTATCAATTCATGTCTATGTGTTGTTTATGATCTTGCATGCTCTCCGTTACTAGTAGATGCTCTGGCCAAGTAGATGCTTGTAACTCCAAGAGGGAGTATTTATGCTCGATAGTGGGTTCATGTCTCCGTGAATCTGGGAAAGTGACAGAAATCTCTAAGATTATGGATGTGTTGTTGCCACTAGGGATAAAACATTGGTGCTATGTTCGAGGATGTAGTTACTGATTACATTACGCGCAATACTTAATGCAATTGTCTGTTGTTAGCAACTTAATACTGGGGGGGGTTCGGATGATAACCTGAAGGTGGACTTTTTAGGCATAGATGCATGCTGGATAGCGGTCTATGTACTTTGTCGTAATGCCCAATTAAATCTCACAATACTCATCATGATATGTATGTGCATGGTCATGCCCTCTTTATTTGTCAATTGCCCAACTGTAATTTGTTCACCCAACATGTTGTTTATCTTATGGGAGAGACACCTCTAGTGAACTGTGGACCCCGGTCCAATTCTCTATACTTGAAATACAATCTCATCGCAATACTTGTTCTACTGTTTTCTCGCAAACAATCATCATCCACACTATACATCTAATCCTTTGTTACGAGCAAGCCGGTGAGATTGACAACCTCGCTGTTTCGTTGGGGCAAAGTACTTGGTTTGTGTTGTGCGGGTTCCACGTTGGCGCCGGAATCCCCGGTGTTGCGCCGCACTACATCTCGCCGCCATCAACCTTCAACGTGCTTCTTGACTCCTACTGGTTCGATAAACCTTGGTTTCTAACTGAGGGAAACTTACTGCTGTACGCATCACACCTTCCACTTGGGGTTCCCAACGGTCGCGTGATGTACGCGTGTCAGGGTGTCATCGCCAATGCACAAGAACCAAGGTCACACAAGAGGCTGAAGCATATCAAGCTGCGTTACCACTCGATTCGCGAGTACATCGAAGATGGAGAAGTAAAGATTTGCAAAGTACACACTGATCTGAATGTAGCAGATCCGTTGACTAAAGCTCTCCCTAGGGCAAAGCATGACCAACACCCGAATGCCATGGGTGTTAGGTACCTTACAATGTAACCTAGATTATTGACTCTAGTGCAAGTGGGAGATCTGTTGGAGATATGCCCAAGAGGCAATAATAAAAGTGGTTATTATATATCTTTATGTTTATGATAAATGTTTATATACCATGCTATAATTGTATTAACCGAAACATTGATACATGTGTGATATGTAAACAACAAAGAGTCCCTAGTATGCCTCTTAACTAGCTTGTTGATTAATGGATGATTAGTTTCGTAATCATGAACATTGGATGTTATTAATAACAAGGTTATATCATTATATGAATGATGTAATGGACACACCCAATTAAGCGTAGCATACGATCACGTCATTAAGTTATTTGCTATAAGCTTTCGATACATAGTTACCTAGTCCTTATGACCATGAGATCATGTAAATCACTTATACCGAAAAGGTACTTTGATTACATCAAACGCCACTCGCGTAAATGGGTGGTTATAAAGGTGGGATTAAGTATCCGGAAAGTATGAGTTGAGGCATATGGATCAACGAGTGGGATTTGTCCATCCCGATGACGGATAGATATACTCTGGGCCCTCTCGGTGGAATATCGTCTAATGTCTTGCAAGCATATGAATAAGTTCATAAGAGACCACATACCACGGTACGAGTAAAGAGTACCTGTTAGGAGACGAGGTTGAACAAGGTATAGAGTGATACCGATGATCAAACCTCGGACAAGTAAAATATCGTGTGACAAAGGGAATTGGTATCGTATGTGAATGGTTCATTCGATCACTAAAGTCATCGTTGAATATGTGGGAGCCATTATGGATCTCCGGATCCCGCTATTGGTTATTGGTCGGAGAGAGTACTCAACCATGTCCGCATAGTTCGCGAACCGTAGGGTGACACACTTAAGGTTTGATGTTGAAATGGTAGAACTTGAATATGGAATGGAGTTCGAAGATTTGTTCGAAGTCCCGGATGAGATCCCGGACATCACGAGGAGTTCCGGAATGGTCCGGAGAATAAGATTCATATATAGGAAGTCATATTCCAAGTTTGGAAATGATCCGGTGCATTTATGGAAGGTTCTAGAAAAGTCTGGAAGAAATCACTTTGGAAGGCGGAGTCCCGAAGGGACTCCACCAACCATGGCCGGCCAACCCTAGGGGTGGAGTCCCAGGTGGACTCCACCTAAGGTGGCCGGCCACCCCCTCCCAAGGAAAGGTGGGAATCCCACCTCAAGTGGGAGTCCTAGCTTGGGTAGGTTTCATGTCATATGGAAGGTTTTGGTTTGGGGTATTATTCGAAGACTTGTAGACCAACTCTTGGGTGTTCCACCTATATAATGAGGGCCAAGGGGAGGGGGCCGGCCACACCGACACCACAAGGTGGCCGCACCCCTTAAGTGGCCGGCCCCCCCTCTCCCCAAACCCTAGCCGCCCCACTCCTCCTTCTCTCCTGCACGCTTAGCGAAGCTCCGCCGGAGTTCTCCACCACCACCGCCACCACGCCGTCGTGCTGCCGGATTCAAGAGGAGCTACTACTTCCGCTGCCCGCTGGAACGGAGAGGTGGACGTCGACTTCATCAACACCGAACGTGTGACCGAGTACGGAGGTGCTGCCCGATCGTGGCACCGTGATCAAGATCTTCTACGCGCTTTTGCAAGCGGCAAGTGAACGTCTACCGCAGCAACAAGAGCCTCATCTTGTAGGCTTTGGAAATCTTCAAGGGTGAGTCTCGATCATCCCCTCGTTGCTACCGTCTTCTAGATTGCATCTTGGCTTGGATTGCGTGTTCGCGGTAGGAATTTTTTTGTTTTCTATGCAAAGAATCCCTACACATACCACTGCATGTTGTAGTATGCTAGTCGTTGATATAACATTCATGAAGTACCAATCCGTAAATATTACATCCCTCAGAGTGGTACAACAGAACATAGCAGGTCCATAACTCATTCATTTATTATTACAAGAAACATGTACATATCATCTCGGAGCTCCTCTTGGGTCCTAAGAGGAATACTCCTGGGTTCGAGGCGAATGATGTCTATGGGTGCTTCTATTCTTATAGACAGTGTTGGGCCTCCAAGAGCAGAGGTTTGTAGAACAGCAGCAAGTTTCCCTTAAGTGGATCACCCAAGGTTTATCGAACTCAGGGAGGAAGAGGTCAAAGATATCCCTCTCATGCAACCCTGCAACCACAAAGCAAGAAGTCTCTTGTGTCCCCAACACACCTAATAGGTGCACTAGTTCGGCGAAGAGATAGTGAAATACAGGTGGTATGAATATATATGAGCAGTAGCAACGGCACCGGAAAAGTGCTTTGCTGTCCAGGACTCGCGTGTGGTTGATGGTGGTAATATTGCAGGAAGTACAGATACAGTAGAACAGTAAACAAGCAGCGATAGCAGTTTTTGGAAACAAGGCCTAGGGATTATACTTTCACTAGTGGACACTCTCAACATTGATCACATAACAGAATAGATAAATAGATGCTAGACTCTACACCCTCTTGTTGGATGATGAACACCACTAACTGTGTAGGATTACACGAACCCTCAATGCCGGAGTTAACAAGCTCCACAGTATTCGATATTCATGTTTAAATAACCTTAGAGTGCATGACAGATCAACACAACTAAACCAAGTACTAACATAGCATGCACACTGTCACCTTCACGCTACGAAAGGAGGCATAGATCACATCAATACTATCATAGCAATAGTTAACTTCATAATCTACAAGAGATCACAATCATAGCCTACGCCAAGTACTACACGATGCACACACTCGTCACCATTACACCGTGCGGGAGGAATAAACTACTTTAATAACATCACTAGAGTAGCACACGGATAAATTGTGATACAAAACACATTGCAATCATAAAGAGATATAAATAAGCACTTCACTATGCCATTCATAACAGTGAATAAGTATTATGTGAAATATAGCCTAAGAGACCCACACGGTGCACACACTCGTCACCTTTACACACGTGGGACAAGGAGTCTCCGGAGATCACATAAGTAAAATCCACTTGACTAGCATAATGACATCTAGATTACAAGCATCATCATATGAATCTCAATCATGTAAGGCAGCTCATGAGATTATTGTATTGAAGTACATAGGAAAGAGATTAACCACATAGCTACCGGTACAACCCTTAGCCTCGATGGAGAACTACTCCCTCCTCATGGGAGACAGCAGCGGTGATGAAGATGGCGGTGGAGACGGCAGCGGTGTCGATGGAGAAGCCTTCCGGGGGCACTTCCCCGTCCCGGCGGCGTGCCGGAACAGAGACTCCTGTCCCCCGGATCTTGGCTTCGCGATGGCGGCAGCTCTGGAAGGTTTCTCGTACCGTGGCTTTTTCGTATCGAAGATTTAGGTCAGGGACCTTTAAATAGGCGAAGAGGCGGAGTCGGAGGGTCGACGAGGCGGTGACACACTAGGGGGGCGCGGCCAAGGCCTGGGCCGCGCCACCCTGGCGTCTGGTGGCCCTGTGGCCCCCCTCTGGCCTCTCTCGGGTGTTCTGGAAGCTTCGTCCAATTCTAAGACTCTGGGCGTTGATTTCGTCCAATCCCGAGAATATTTCCTTACTAGGATTTCTGAAACCAAAAACAGCAGAAAACAGCAACTGGCCCTTCGGCATCTCGTCAATAGGTTAGTTCCGGAAAACGCATAAATATGACATAAAGTATGCATAAAACATGTAGATATCATCAATAATGTGGCATGGAACATAAGAAATTATCGATACGTCGGAGACGTATCAGCGAACCCAACTTAACTTACAATATAAAAGTCTTACTAGGTTATACATTTATTCTCCTCGAGAAGTTAAGTACTAAGAGTTCGTACTGCTCGGATACTACTACTACTTGGTTGGTCTAAGCTTGCTCTCCTCCGGAACCCTCCCCGGTCTCGTAGACTATAAGGTAGTCTACACCTTCAACACCTCCAGAGAGGTCTGGTTCTTCATAGCCGATGATTTCGGCTCCTTCAGGGTCGTCGTTGTCCTCCTCCAGTCGATTCAGACAATCTAAGCAGGGGATTTAAGAGTGGTATGAGTACGAGCGTACTCAACAAGTTCATTATAGAAAAGAGGTGTTTAATGCACTAGCTACGATATTAGACCAGAAAAGTCTAATACCAATGCAGGTTTTGATAAACATTTCTTCAAGAGGTTGCTTTTATTCCAAAGAACTATGTCCGTCAGCCTTCACCGGTTTACTAGAACTTCATGGAGTTCCTTTCCGGCAACGTTCGCAGTTCCAAATCCCGGAAAAGGGAGTGACATGTCACGATTCATTACACTCTGCAGAGGTGTGTTGCTTTACCCATAAGAGATCTTAACCTTGGTGCCAACCGGGCAGCTTTCCCGTCCACACTTCCTTCGGTGTGAGGCCCGGTAAAAGGTCATAGCCAATCATATTCCTCCGCTACCTCGCACACCCACCCTTTGTTGCATACCCCGACCCTGGGTCCTCGCCGGTCCTCTTACACCAATTATGGATGGACCCCGACCGCGACAACAGCTTCCGGGCTCTACCATAAACTCCTTCGCCGGTAGCTGCAACCCATCATAGACCTCATTACCGTGGGGAATTAGAATGGGATCCCCACCCTCCGGTTGTTCTCGCAAGATACAACTGCTACGGTAAGCGCATCCGTTGATGTACAAGAGGTGGAAATACGATTGACTATTCCGTCCCACTCCAGATCTTATGGTTACCACGGGTATTACGGCACAAGAATCACTGGACGACATTTGTTGTTTAATCCTAGATGGATATAAACCTTTGCAATGGAACCTCCACCATATCAACACAATCCATGGTTCCATTGCCCACCACTTAGTCATATTCATAGTTATGAAAATAGTGGTTTTGCTTTTTATGCAATAGTGATAAACATAGTACTTTGCAAGTAATTTGATAAAAATACTCAAATGACGTGAGCAAGCGATGAACTCTCCTGAACACTGCAAATTGTTGCAGTTGGATGGTGTGGACTGACCCTTGTCCTATGTTGCTAAAAAATAGCATCATTGTCCGATAAGGGCAATGGTTAAAGAAGCAATTATGCATGATTCCATTGTTAGGGTTGTTCCCCCCTTCCGGTGTTTTTATCATGTGAGAGGTTAATACTAGGAATGATTTAGGGATACTCTGTTTAGGGTAAAATACAACCTTGAAATGTTGTCAAGGTGTTTTTAAAGTCCAAAAGGATTTATGGACTTCTTTTTATCATTAAAAATACAGGGTTTAATTTTTAATGATTAATTCCTTGCATTTAAATATGATTTATTTGGAATTGTCTCAAAAATTCCATTTCATATTTTATTATGATAGAGAATTTTATGCTGAGTGATTATCATATTTTTATTTGTTTTTTAGAGCTCTTAATCATTTTCTAATTAATTTCAAAGTTCCTGGTTTATTTGAAAATGTGAAATGACTAAATTGCCCCTTGGGCCCACTTGACAGTGGAGCCCGATGGGTTGAGTCTAACCCGAGCCGCACCATCCGGCTCGGTCGGACTCAGTCGTCCCCTTCCTCACTTGCCCTCGCGAAACCCTAATCCCTTGTGCTCCCGCGACGCCCGCGTCGCCTGCGTCGTCGCCGAATTATTTCGGCCACCTCCGGCCATCGCCGGCGATGAGATGGGTGCCAATCGAACCGCCGTTCGACGGTGCACCGTCTGGTCCACGTCGATCTGGCTTTCGCCACCGTTCCTGCTCGCCCCCAACCTTGATGTGCCTCGGCCGCACGGATCCGTGAAGATCCACCGTTCATCGGCGTCCCTGGCGCCGTGGCGCCGCCGTGGTGATGCTGGCGTTGCGGCAATGTGGTGACCAGGCTTGGCTTGGCCTGGCGCCGCCGTGCCGCCATGGTCGTGCTCATCTGCTTCGCCTGTAAGTGTTCCCCTCCTCCTTCTTTCTCTACTCTGTCTCCTCGCTGAGCTGCGGCTGTCTCTCCTCATGGATATGCCATGGTGTGCCGTGCTGCTGTTGCTATGTGCTGCGCCATAGATACTGCGCCTGCCCCTAGATGTGTTGCTGCTGCGCTCTGCTTGCCATGGCCTAGCTCTAGTGTTGTGCTTGTACTGGTGCTCTCCTCTCTCTAGCTTATGCTTGTGCTGCTAATCCTATGCTCATGTTCATGCTATTCCTTCTTCTGTGATGCTTCTATACTTGCTCATGAGCATGCTGTGATGCTCATGGCTTGCCATGTTGCTCCAGTTGCTATTGATGTTACTGTATAACCAGGTGTAGCCATGGTTAGTGCCCCTGGCTTGATTACTGTGAGTAATCCTTGCCTTTAGCAAGAGCCAGTGTTGTTTGTGTGATGTTTAATGGGCTCTGGCTCATGGTAGGCTCTGCTTGGCTTAATTGTTGTCCATATGCATCAATTTCTTGATGATGTGCTTCTGGATACAATCATAAAATGGTTTGTATGATTATCTGTGCTACAATTGTTGCTTAACTGTGGCTATTTAATTAACTCGGTCCATGCTCGTCGCTCGGTGATGCTCTAACATGCACCGGCATGCTATAGCAAGCTCGATGATCATATGATCATCACTGCTCGGTTACTCGGATTGCTCACTCCGTCGTCCGTGCCTTGCTCGTTGCTTATCTCTCGTGTATGTGTGGCTACATATCTGGTGCTGGTGTTGGTTTGTACTTTGTCAAGCATCTGTTGATGCTTGCAGTGATCTTTTGGATCATATGCAAGGTTCTGGTGCATTGATTACTTGTGTAATTCATTTATCTGTATTACCTTGCTTTATTGGATGGATAAATGATGTGAACTGCTGAGCTGTAATGATCATTTCAATGGATTTGGTAGAGTTAGATGGATGCCAACCCTTGGTTGGGTACCCTAGCCCCCTTTGAACCCTTCTGGGTGATGATATCTGTGCAAGGCTTAATTGTTTGGACTAGTTGTGTGGTTGAGGTGGCCTCAACAGCAATTCCTTGCTGTTCAGGAAGCTCCCACCTCAGTTGGTTTGATGTGTATGGACAGTTGCTCTCTGGTTTAACCATATTTGGTTGCCAGATGCTTTTGATGTTGAAAAATAATTGCAGTAGACATATTTCTCTGCATTTCTGATGGTTTTAAAAGGGCTAGTGTAGTCCGTGTATATTTGGGTAAGTCTCTGGGATGGTTTTCCTTCTTAATTCTATTTGGAAGATGCTACCACTTGTCTGGTTGGCATAACCATGGACATACGCTTGATTGATCCCTGGTCCTTGCCATTTCTACCAGGTTACACTTGGTCTATGACCAAATGATGATCAAAACAGGGTTACTCCACCCTTTGTGTGCTTGTGTGATCATGCATGTGCAATTTATGAACAAAACCATCTGGTTTGTTCATGATGATGTGTATACCTCACTCCAGCTCCTAGATTAAAGTGTTGGTGTAGAGGATTTCTTCTGGATACTTGGTGTGCTTGCCCTGCTCCTCCTTGCAAGCTTTGATGCTTGGATTGTTTCTGGTGATTGTGGAATAGGTGAGATAGCTCTGGCTGTTCTGCTATTCTTGGTGTTCTTACCCTTGTGAGTTGTTGCTGATGAACCGCTTTAGTTCTGGCGGTGGAAAAGGTTTTATATGGCCCTCACTTGGCTCTCTTGGTCGAGAGCAGTGCCTGGCACTTGTTGGTGACTCTCTCTGGCCGTGTGTGTGTGTTGTTGTGCATGCACACACATGGCTTGCTGTTGCACATGCACTCAAGCTGTGTGAGCAGCTTGTGTGTGTGTGTGTGTGGCTTGTGCAACTGAATGGATCAGCTCGGCTGTCTATGGTCATATCCTCTCAATTCTGTTTTTCTTTTGCTAACCTGTGGCATAACTTGTTTTTCTTCTTTGTGTGTGTGCAGGGAACTTGGAGATGATCAAGATGAAACTCAAGATCATCTTGATCAAGGAATTCATGAAGATCAACAATGTAGTTTAGGTCATTTAGTTGACTTGTAATTTTCCTTTTTCTTTTTCCTTTTATTCCATTTATGTAATATGTTGTAATATTTCATAATTCTTTTCTGAATATTGTAATGACAATGTATCTTGTGTGATTATCAATAAAGCTCCAATTTTCTCTAATGAGCTTTGTATAATAGTTGTACTATTTATATTTTTGCTTATTTATAATTTGTTTAATGAATTACCTCAAATTTGAATTATGAGATATTCATTTGATGTTTGAATTTGAAATTCAAATGCAACTTGTGTTTGAATTCAATCATGCAACTTAAGTTGTAATGCACTACTCTCCTCTCTTCTCAAAACCCTAAATTAGTTGAGTGAGAAGCAAGTTTGTCGCACTCTCGAAACCCTAACCCTGTAAGGTGTCGAGAGAGAAACTTGTCCCCCTTCGATATAGTTTGGTTTTAAAAGCGCGAAATTTCCCCAGAATTTACGATGCAGTGCACATACCTTTCTAAAATCTACCCCTCGATCGTCTCTAAACCTGGGATATTACACTCCTCAAGTTCACCAAACACCTGAGCATTATAAGTACATGGTGAGAAAGATGGTGGGTGAGGGAAAAAGTTTCGAAGAGATCCACTATTCCTTTTCGAAGGTTACACAAGGGACTTCAATACTTTCGTGGCAAATGAAGAGCTACAAGCGACCAAGAATCGCAATACATGGGTGGAGGAGATGCGGGAGCTGAACATCGGCAACCTCAAACTTGGGAGCCAAGGTTATGAGGGAAAGGGGCCCAAGTGGGAGAAGGAGGACGAGGCATATAGACTTGCCGGTATTGAGAACCCCTGGGACAAGTACAAGGACCCGCATGAAAGAAGATTTATCAGGTATCGGTACCATAAACGAAGACCTGACGGGGAACTTGTCACGGACCCCAAGGTGGTAATGTATATAGTATGGGTCTCGAACGACCCGAAGGTCCTGGAGCTTGAGAAACAACCGGTAAGCAATTTACCGGCTTAATTAGATCCTACCAATCATCAAGTATTGTTTATATAATAGTACAAACATTCCAAAATGGTTCACGTTACTTCTGTAGGAAGCCGAACAACAAAGACTTGCCCAATGTGACGAAGGTTCCCCGTCCCATGCGTCGACGGGCAAGGTAGAATAGAGCAAGCCTCTCGTATGGGCGATAAACATAGTTTTGAATCATTCACCTATGAGAATGCCGCATAGAGGCCGTGTGGCTGGCGCCGGCACATGCCATTCGCACTACGGCTTGGCGTCTAAGCCAGATAAAAATGTGCGCGAGGAGAGTAAGCAACGAGAGGGAGAGGAGATGAGGAAGTCAATCATAGCTGAAGATAAAGATGAACTCGTATCTGAAATCAAAGCTGAACTCGTACCTGGAATCAAAGCTGAAGTCGGAGCTGAAGTCCAAGAACATTTTGATGTTTTCATCGCCTGGTATGAAGGTGGAAAACAAGGGGCCCGCCCGGTGGCTAGCGTAGGCGCCACCAACTCCATGGCGCTGTCGGGTGGAACTCATGATGTTATATTGGAGACTCCTCCGGCCGCCGGCAATGACGCTTGTGCTAGGGATTCACTGGCCATGCCAGCTAGCAGCCCCTCTGTCACTTGCATGCCTGCCGTCGCAGGTGTCGGTCCATCTTCATTTGCCGAGATCGATGCCCTCACGGTAATTAACTAAGTGTACATCCAGTTAATAATTACTTCATCCTTGCCCTCTCTCTAACGCTGTACACATGGCCCTTTGTGCCATGCACCTTTCCGATGAAAGTGAACGACAAACTCAAAGATGTTGCAAGGGGGTCCATCATTCGGCCTCTGAATAAGAAGTACCTCACAAGAGATATTACCGCTGAAAATTACCGGGTTGAAGTGGATCGGGCGTTACCGGGCTGGAAGGATTTGTATCCTCCTAATCAACCGGATAACACCGATAGAGAGCTGAAGATGAGAGACCTCAAGGGTTGGTTACTTCTATGGCCAAAGACCCTAATTAGGCTGAACACCACCTCGGGGTCGGTGGCAAGCAAAGAAAATGACGTTGCGCCACAACAGCCAGCACCAGAGGTCAGTGCTCCTCCACAACAGCCAACGCCAGAGGTCAATGCCAACGAACGTGAAGATTTCGTATGGGATATTCCTTGTTCTTCACAAGCTAGATCTTCATGATGCCTCGGTGGGGACAAAATATCAGTGCTCCAAGAGGCTCTTCGGTTCTCAAGCCACCTCCACCCAGATTCTGATCCTGAACACACTGCATGTTGCGGCCAGGAAGACGCTAGCTCCTGGCAACACTCCACAAAAGAAGAAGTGGAAAAGACCACAGAAGCCCAAAGACAAGAAGGAGCCGGTTAGTTGTCTTGACAAGTTACTCGGCACGTGGTGACCGCTACATTACTTGGGTGAACTGATCCTGCCGGAGCACGTCGTCTCAAAAATCAGCGGGGATATGAGGAGCGTGCATGAGACTGTTCTATATATGGAGCAGGAACTTCTCAAAATGAAATCTATGAGTTAGCCGCTCCACGTGGCCAAGGTGTCAACCAACATGGGCCTTGTCGACCAGCACCCTGCGGACTTGTGCTTCATCTGTTTTGATGACATGTTCAACATCTTTCACATGAAAATTCTCCACTTACCGTGGCCTGGCTGATTGCTCTTAGCCTGGCTTCCCAGATCATTAGGGAGGGGACCCCGCGCATCGCAATAATGGACCCCTTCTACATGCGGGGGAGCGTCATCTGCAACCATGGGGGGGGGGTGATTGTTATGAATTAGATTGAGGAATTCGGCATGCTGAACATTAAGAAGAGCATCATTCTCATCCATTGCTTCCCCGAATAAGTAATCATTCGCTAATCGTCATTAAATTCTATCCTAGATCTCCATCATTCTATTGCATTTGCGAAGGTTAATTCAAGGATGATGGTTTGTTCGCATTGTTTTGCGCAGAGACAAGTAATGCACCCTCATCAGCATGCACCCACAAATGCAACTTCCCCTGCCTCAAGCAGTCGACGGAAGAAAATGGGATGGACGCGTGGTACACCATCCTTCAGATGCGGGAGTATGTAAAGGATGCACAACACGTCTTGTTGCCAGAAGGTCTTCAAAAGAAGATGAAAAACCTGACAGATGCCACCGATAGCGAGCCGAGAGAACATTGGGTTCGCATCCAGTTGATGATTTGCACGATAATCCACTAGGATGTCTGCAGTAGGTATGACGCTATTCTTCTACGGCCACGAGCTACCATCTTATGATGAGGTAGAACTCCGCTTAACGGTGTCATGTGAGGAGAGGCCATTCAACTCGCTGAAGGGTTGTCGTCCATTTCGGCCTAAGCCTACAACTTGATCCTACGATGTGAACTCTTTTTCTTAGTTTGAACGATACATCGATGTACTTGCGTATTGTAATTGCTATCCCGACCCGATCAACTTGTCGCTTTTATTTAGTTTCTACGAATGTGCATGTGAACTCATGTGATCTAAAACGCTTAACTCGCCTCTAGTAATTCGTTACTCGTTAGAATCACACACCATGGAATCTTAATCAATTTCGTTTACTTTGGTATTTCTAGATTATGGTGTGCTTATCTTAATTATTTCCATTTACTTTGGTCTTTCTTCGAGAGAGTGTCGATGATTAAAATGTTTGGTGACTACACTCGGGGGGCGGTGCTAGTGAGCCTGGTGTGATGGCACAAATATCAATCCTTTGTGCATCATACTTGGCCTCACTAACACCGTCCCTGAATGTTAATATTTGTTTCGACCAACAAAGTATGAGGCATGCTATTTAGTTGATACTACTTGGCTTGTATTTGAGTTGGCACTTCTTAATTAATTGCGTTGGCCGATGATTACAACTAGCACCATCTAATGACAAAAGGATAGCGTAAGACCATTTCATATGTACATGCAAATTTCTTGCGCATTTGATTTGGTCTTGCACTTCTCTTTTTTGTTTTGTGTGTATCTTTATATGAGGGCTTGCCATTCCATTTACTTTGGTCTTTCTTCGAGAGAGTGACGATGATTAAAATGTTTGGTCACGCCACACGGGGGGTGGCGCAAGTGAGTCAGGTGTGATGGCACAAATATCAATCTCTTGTGCATCCTACCTGGCCTCGCTTACGCCATCCCTGAATATTAATATTTTTTTCGACCAACAAAGTATGAGGCCTTTATTTACTTGATACTACTTGGCTCCTATTTGAGTTGGCCTTCTTCGTTTACTTTGATCTTTCTTATAGAGTGCTGATGATTAAAATGTTTGGTCACTACACGTGATCCTAGGGTGGTGCTAGCGATCTTAGTGTGATGGCATAAAAATACAAATCTCGATCTTGTGCATCCTACTTGGCTCGCTGGCCCCATCCCTAGAATGTTATAGTGTTTGTCGACCAACAAAGTATGAGGCATATTATTTAGTTGATCCTACTTGAGTTGGCACTTCTTAATTAATTGCATTGGCTTCTGGTCTCATACTTATATGTTGCATATATATCATCTATGATTTTGCTACTGACATTTTATTTGTCTTGTGTATGGAGATACCGACGTATGTCGTGTACAAGGGGAGGGTTCCTGAAATCTACGATGATTGGAAAGATTATAGGAGACAGGTGCACCGTTTCAGCGGCAACACAGCTACAAAGGATACCAAATAGGGCGAAGGCGGAAGGAAGATACACGCGCTATCTAGCGGGAGAGATGAGAGAGATGAGGAGGAACCGGATGAAAACCATGGGCTTCGTGATGATACTCATCGTGACCATGATCATGCTTTATGTGATTGTAGTTTAGGTTAGTAGCTAGATTGTGAGGTGTATGACACTTGTGACTATGTACCGACTTCTAACTTTGTCACTTCTAAAACTTCGTTCGGTGTTGTACTGTATGAATCATGATTTCGAAACGAGACTTGGATATTTGTGTATTGATACTAAAATGAGACTTGGCTATATGTGTTTTCCAGATTGCATGTGTATAGAATCTGAATAAATATCAACTATATTGAACCGTATAAATGTGTAATATAATATGCAGGAAAAAGCAGGGGAAAAAGAAATTTTGAAATATACTGCCGGTGCACCTACATCTCTACTGTCACGCACCGGCATGCGCCACTGCTCCCCAGCACTACTGCCGTCGCACAGAGCTGCCGCACCAGTGGTACATCATTACTGCCGGCGCACCGGGCCTGCTGCGCCGGCAGTAACTCACCTACCATTGGCGCACCAACAGACGCGCTGGCAGTAGCTCGTTACCACCGACCAGTTCCCACCGGCGGGCTCTGGTGCGCCAACAGTAAGTCATTTTCGTGCGCCATCAATAGGCATTTCCCTATTAGTGCTAGACGACATTGTGGACTTGGTGGTGATTACTTGGGAGCCTACAATTAAGTCTAGAGATTTCCCCAACCTTGTAGCCTTTGTGATGATTACTTAGGAGCCTACAATTAAGTTGTGAAGATTGCTCCAAACTTGTAGGGGTTTCCTTTAAGTGTTCCATAGTGGATCGAGGATTTCCTTTTTGGTGGGAACATTCGAGGAGAATATAGTGAGCCATTGTGGCGTTTGTGAGCCTTGTGCCTCCACACCGTTCTAACGGAGAGTAGCATCCACAAGTGTGTGAACCTGGGATACATCTTTGTCTCCGCATGCCTCTATTATCTCCTTGCACGAGATATTTTACTTTATGATATTCTTTGTGCTTGAAGTTATATATCTTGTTATCAATTCATTGCATATATTTTTAGAATAAGTTGTTTGTGCACATAATTGAGCCTAGCATATATTGCTTTTGTGCTTGAAAAATTAAACTCTAGTTTTATTCCATATTTATTCAAGACCATAACATAAAGTGTTGAATCTCCTATTCAGCGCGACATTTGTGTCCTTTCAACAGCCCCTCATCATAGAGAGGCATTTTGTATGCCTAAAATAAATAAAAACATTGCACAAATTCAAATTTTTCGTTATATTTTTTTTTGTTTCCCTTTAGGGGTGTGACCTGACTTTCTTTCGTTCCATGGGACTACAACCTAGGGATACAACTCATAAATCCTAACCACTTATCATGAACACCAAAACCCACATAGAGGTGAAATGTACTTTCAATAACGTCATTATCTTATGCAACAAACTTCACGCAATGCGGGATAGGGGACCTACTGGAGCACCAACGGCCAACAAGTGATAGTTTGTTTAGGGTGAGCTTTACTCTTTGGTTAGAGGGCCCCCTCCCGGGTTGCAAGCGCAGGCAACCCCGAAGGGAAAATCCTAGATCGAGCAGCCCCCTCGCCCCTCACTGCCCTAGGTGTTGCCGCCGCCCGACCGTCTAAGGCGATGGGCAGGGAAAGCAAGCACCGCCAGGCCTTGCTCGCGCGGGGCGGGACAACATGATGGGTGACACATGGTGGTGGATTCGTGTGGCAGCGCACGGTGAGGTGGAGTGGCGATGTTGGCCGGCTGGCTTGGCGGGAAGGTCGGCGTAGGCGGTGACACAACCTGGAGGCAACGATGTGATTCCCAAGCTGCAACGTGGACCTTCTCGAGCCTTGTTGTGATGTTGGTGGCACATCGGTGGTGCTCCCAGACGTGGGGTTCCCTGGAGGCGGCAGAGGCCGCGAATGAGCCAGTGTGGGCCGGCAAGCTGCCGATGGTGCGGGTCTGATCCGGGCCTTAGGGCTGCAGGTTGTGATTGTAGCACAAATTTTAGGAGGTGACAACTACATTGGGGCGAGCTCTCGGCCATGTAGGAGGTGGAAGTAGGGTGGGGGGTTGCGGTAGTAAGGTGTGTCCTTGTTCTTGCAGGTCGGTGGAGGTCCATGACACTCCAGCTACAACGGTGAAGTGTCGTGGCGACGGTGATGATGTGAACAACTTGGACGGCTGCCCCAGTTCGGCGGGTAGTAAGCGGAGTGTGCGGCTATACGAACAGAATTCTTGCCCGCCTTTGGTCGGTACCGCGAAGACGGTGCCATAGGTGTCGTTCCCCTCCTTGAGGCATCGCCGAGGTGTGTCGACACTTCCCTCCCTCTCGCTCTAGTTTGGTAGATGCCTCCGAGCGAAAGCTTAGGTCTGAAGTTGGACCAGCGTGATGGTGGCATCCTCGACGGCGTCACTCCGTTGGGAGAATCGCGTTGGAGACACAGCTTGGAGGTCCTTTGTTGCACTCATCTGGTGCTCGCCGCTGTCCAAGGTTGATCTTCAGGGGCGTTATGCACGCCACGGCTGGCGAGTCCAAGACAATGCCTTATCGGGACCGACCAAGTTATGTCGTATATCTTCTTCAGATGGTGCGTTGTCCATTGACAAGGAGTCCTTTTGTAGTTGTTGTTCTTTGAAGGCATCCGCATTGGTTGAGACGAGGCTTTGTTGCTTAGCTTAGGATAGTTTCTTTCTTCTTCTTCTTGTTGTTATATTGGTGTTGGTTGTCTTCAGACTAGCCGATGTAGAGTTCGTGCTAGTTCTGTTATATTCAAACCCCTATCTTTTGTAAAGATATGGTACATCTTGACGTACTCTTGAAAAAAGAGATTTTTAGGCAGCAATAGTGATCTGGTCGAGATGCTCTTAAATCCTATTTTGTGCAAGAAAGATGGGAACATCACAAGTACAACAATTTTGGAGCCACAACGCCTACTATTGAGGTAGAGACAAAACCTTTGGTTGAATCCAGTATATGGATTCACGAAAATAAAATCCGGATAGAGGATTCTAGGCGAAAAATCCGGTTGACGAAACATAATACTCTCTCCGTTCGAAAGGGAATGTTAAAAATTTGTCTCAATTTAAATGTAGACACAAGTGCTTGAAGAGGGTACTAGGGTCCACATTATCATAGGCTTGAGTGGTATTTTTTCCAGTTGGCTGCAAAAGATAAAGGAAGTACCACGCTCGGAACCGAGAAAACCAGAAAAGGAATGATTCGTCGGAAGAATGTAGCAAAATGCACGCGCTAAATGAGACAAAATGTGTATCAACTAGCATTGTATACCGTCGACATAAAATGGTTTAAGGACAAACGCTGTGGCCTGTGGGCTCTCTACCTAGTACAAGCCTGATGTCACTAGACCTAGTACGCTAGCACACTTGGTACGCGTGAACTAGACTATGACTACTCCTTGTGCTCCCAGATCTTCACAGAAAAGTTGGGTTATGTATATATTTCAGATGAATGATCACTTCACGGTGTCATGTCACGGACATGCTCAAAATCCAATAAACACTATGCCACTCTCCCTCTCTCAACCGAGGAACAGGAACAGCTAATGTTTCTATATTAAAAACAGGCAATTGGGTCTGAACCATTAGTATTAACTATGTTAGCTTAGAAGATTACTGCAAGCGTGTAAACAGCCAATCAATCAATCACACCGACATACTATAATACAAGTCCCAGATTCTCTTATTGGGATGTGCAAATCTGGTAGGCGTCTAGGTGAGGGTAATATATGCTCCAACATGTACAAAAACTATCTCTCCAACATCTGCAGGGTTGATTAAATTTCTAGACCTACCGTTGATTTGCTGCTCTCCATCTCCAACAAGTTGGTTTTTTGTTTTGTTTTCTGCTGGTTGTAGCAAGAAGTGAAAGATAGGACACCTAAGCAAGCAATGGCAGCAGGATTCCTCACAGTGCTTGCTTTGACCATATCCCCACAAATCCAGCTAGTCCTGCATTCCGGACTGTAGAGGACAAGAAGGTGAAAAGATTGCAAGATTCTTCATGTTTTTCTTTTCTTTTCTTCGGAAGAGAGAGAGAGGGAGAACAGAAGTACAGTGGTAGGAGGGCTGTAGGTAGGCTGGCAGGGGAGAAAAGGCCCAGTACCATGTCAGTTGGAAAGAGATCTCCCTCCCTCATTCAAAGCTAGCTTGGTGTGGAAGAGAAGCACCTTCCCTTCCCTGCCCTCCCCCAGCTTTATAAACAAAGCCATCATAATTTACTCCAACAAGTGTACAATGCTAATTTACTTTAACAAGTACAATGCTGCTTCACAAACAAATGAAGAACATAGAACAACATATTGCTAAGTCATTTTAAAAACAGCACATTGCCGAGTGTGTAAAAATAAAACCAAAAATCTCATGTAAACATCATAATGAAAGTACATGAGAATCCTATTTTCAAACAAAAAAGGAATAATATAACCGAGCATTTGGGTGAAATCTTCTCTAAATGGAACATAACAGACGCATTGCTACCCCATTTTGTACCAAGCAGCTACCCTTGCTGTTTGGTCAAACCTTGTTTTAATTCAAAGTTGCAGCTGAGTCACTTCACTAGTGATATATCTATTGCAAGATCAATAAGAATAACAAACAGTGGCTAGTAGGTGTACCTCTTGTTTAGTGTTATTATTTCAGAACTTATCCTACAGTAGGGCTGTGGCCCACGTGACATTGAGAGTATGCGAAGCTGGGACAGGTGAGAACAGTACGCTATTTTTCACCGCCCTCTACTTTATTTGTCTCCCTTGCAACAGCTAATTTAATCCATCTTCATGGACTAAAGTAAAGCACGGCAGTAAACTACTAGTCCTGGTACACCAAGCCTGCTGTTACTTTTTGATTAGTTGTTTGCTTACGCCAAGGTTTTGGAAACATTAGGGAGGGAAGAGAGAAGGGAGGGGCAGTTGAAGTGGTTAACAACCCTTTGCCAGAGAGCAAGAAGGAATCATTTCACCTCAGCGACAGGTAACAAACGCCACTTAGCAGCGTCACCCTCTCCTCCCCTCCCCTTCTGCTTCCCTCCCTGCCCTTCAAATCTTTCACCGCCGCCCCCTGCGGTCAAATTGCGATCCATATTTCGCTTCAAGAGCGACCGAGCTCTACAAGCGCGCAGCAACACCAGGTATCGCTGCGAAAAAAGATTAAGAGAAGAAAGATCATGAGGCTGCTCCTGCGTTCTTGAATTGTTCCCCCTCCCTTCTGCAGGCGAATTGATGTTGGCCTCTCGGAGCGTTCGTATTCCGTCGCGGTCAGGTAATTTTTCGAGCAGTCACCGTCTTGGACATCTTAGTATCTGTTCCTTTCAAGATCTTTACACCGCGCCCCATACATGGTGTGGTATGGTGGTCAAAGGTTGTTGCTTTCCGTCCTCCTCCTCTCGGCAGGCTTCAACACTGCCCTAGTTATTTCCTGCAGATCCTAGTCTAGCTATGTTTGCATTCAAATAGCCTCACCGGTTCGGTGCTCTTTTTTAATGTAGATAGCAACTCCTAGCTTAGGTGCTTTGCCTCATTCGACTGGCTCTGTTTATATGTCCTGTTTTCTCCTTAGCTTCGTGTCTGCGATTTTCTAGATAATGAAAAGTTTCTAGGGTGATCAAATCCTATAACAAGGTAGGTTCATCTTGTTTTGTGTGCTCCTGACGTTGCTAGTTTTGTGCGTGGTCATCATAATAGGGGGCTTTTTTTCGTTTAGATGTGTATAAGGTGCTATTTTGAGCTTCTTGGATGTAACTGCTCGGTTAGTTCCTAACTTGTTTGGGAGTTCTTCATCGGGTGAAACATGTCTCTTTTTTCTCTAAAGCTACGCCGATAATGTGCTACATGCCTGGTTCTTGAAGATTTGGTAGGCTTTTGCTGTTTCCAATTAGCTTTGGTGTTTTCAGTCTTCTAGAAAGAACAGGCAGATGCAGGCTCTCCTCCCCCATCATCATCACCACTTTGCTCCGCAAGACCTAAGTTAGTGAGTGATGTCTGGTTAATGATGGGGTTATATCTTCTGTGTCTCCTCTGCCTTTATGCTCCGGGTTTAAAGTTTCACTTTCTGGAACCTGGACTGAGTGTGCTTCTTTAATCAGTAGCAGATTTAGTTTGTTCCTCAAGGTTCCCAAGCATATCTCCAGTTGTCGCACAGTTGCAGCAGGCCTTTGCCTGGACGGTGGATCGTTCTTTCTGGCTTTCTTTCATCTGTTGATAGGGATTGTGGGGGGTGATTCTTGAAGGGATTGGGTTACTTTTTACCTCTCTGTTAAGGATTACCAGTTGAGTTGTTCATGTGATGCAAAAGTGTTTTGCAGGCTTCGTAAACTTTTACTCTGTATTCAAGGTGCCTTTGTCTT
>NC_061510.1:360679289-360776292 GCF_022539505.1 Lolium rigidum | reverse complement strand
TCGTTGCTCCCGTCTTCTAGATTGCATCTTGGCTTGGATTGCGTTCTCGCGGTAGGAATTTTTTTTTTGTTTTCTATGCAACGAATCCCATCAATCAATTGTTTACTAAAACTATGAATGAACAATCTGCCTTGTTGAAAAATATAGGGAATCAACTTGAAAATTTGAATATGGAGATTTCTGGTTTGCAAACTAAGCTTTCAAATGCTAAAAACCGAATCTCATACATGTCCGAGTCACAATCTTCTTTAATTAATAAAATGGCTTCTAGACCTGAGGATAATGATAACAAAATTGTTACTGCAGCAAATGCTATCCAAGTTCGAATTAATGAAAATATTAGATTAATGGCTGAATTGCATGCTAGGTGGGAAAGAGAAGAAAAAGAAGAAAAACTTGCTAAAGAGAATAATGTAGCTAAAGTTTGGACTATTACCACCACTAGTAATGTTGATGCTTCACATGTTGCTAAACCTCCTACTATCAATGGTAAAATAATTGGTGTTGGCAATGTTTCTACTCCTGGTGCAAAGCGTACAAAACTGCCTGAAACTGCTAAAACTGCTGAAACTGTTTGTGATAAAACCGCTGAAATTTTTCAAAATATTGGGGACAATGATCCCATTGCTGTAGATCATAATGGTTTAGATTTTGATGATTGTCATATCTCTGAAGTTATAAAGTTCTTACAAAAACTTGCTAGAAGTCCTAATGCTAGTGCTATAAATTTGGCCTTTACAAAACATATTACAAATGCTCTCATTAAAGCTAGAGAAGAGAAATTAAAACTTGAAACTTCTATTCCTAGGAAGTTGGAAGATGGTTGGGAGCCCATCATTAATATGAAGGTCAATGATTTTGATTGTAATGCTTTATGTGATCTTGCTGCAAGTATTTCTGTTATGCCTAAGAAAATCTATAATATGCTTGACTTGCCACCATTGAAAAATTGTTATTTGGATGTTAATCTTGCTGATAATTCTACGAAGAAACCTTTGGGGAGGATTGATAATGTTCATATTACGGTTAACAATAACATTGTCCCCGTTGATTTTGTTGTCTTGGATATTGAATGCAATGCATCTTGTCCCATTATTTTGGGAAGACCTTTTCTTCGAACTGTTGGTGCTATTATTGATATGAAGGAAGGGAATATTAAGTATCAATTTCCTCTCAAGAAAGGAATGGAACACTTCCCTAGAAAGAGAATGAAGTTACCTTTTGATTCTATTATTAGAACAAATTATGATGTTGATGCTTCATCTCTTTATAATACTTGATTCACACTTTCTGCGCCTAGCTGAAAAGCGTTAAAGAAAAGCACTTCTTGGGAGATAACCCATGTATGTTTTTGTTACTGTTTTGTTGAGTCTTGGAAGTTGTTACTACTGTAGCAACCTCTCCTTATCTTTACTTTATTGCATTGTCGTGCCAAGTAAAGTCTCTAATAGTTAAGTTGATACTAGATTTGGATTGCTGCGCAGAAACAGATTTCTACCTATCACGAATTTGCGTAGATCTCTCTGTAGAAGAATCAAAAAAATCTGCCAATTTACGTGCGTGATCCTCAGATATGTACGCAACTTTCATTAGTTTTGAGCTTTTTCATCTGAGCCTGTTAAGGGCCTCTGAAAAATTCATCTTTACGGACTGTTCTGTTTTGACAGATTCTGCCTTTTATTTCACATTGCCTCTTTTGCTATGTTGAAGGGATTTCTTTGTTCCATTAACTTTCAGTAGCTTTGTGCAATGTCCAGAAGTGTTAAGAATGATTATGTCACCTCTGAATATGTGAATTTTTGATTATGCACTAACCCTCTAATGAGTTTGTTTTGAGTTTGGTGTGGAAGAAGTTTTCAAGGATCAAGAGAGGAGGATGATACAATATGATCAAGAAGAGTGAAAAGTCTAAGCTTGGGGATGCCCCCGTGGTTCATCCCTGCATATTTCAAGAAGACTCAAGCATCTAAGCTTGGGGATGCCCAAGGTATCCCCTTCTTCATCGACAACTTATCAGGTCACCTCTAGTGAAACTATATTTTTATTCAGTCACATCTTATGTGCTTTACTTGGAGCGTCTGTTTGCTTTTGTTTTTGTTTTTGTTTGAATAAACTTGTTGCCTGCCAAAACCCACCGGCGAGCAGCGACGAGCAACACGAAGAGCCGGGAGGCTTCCAAGACTGCTGGTGGGCCCTGGTCCCTCGGTTGACGGCCCGCAATGCTCTGGCACACGTCCTGACGGTCGCAAGGGCGTGCCACCCGACCTATACCCGGTCGTGGAGGTGTTGGATCGCTTCGATTAGTTTCCTGCATGGTAGACACGTAAACATTAAATGAGCCTCGATCGGCTCTCGAGTTACCTCGCTCATCGGCTCAAAGAGCCGATTGACCCATGGTTCATGTTAGATCTTGCAATAACATGGGTGTCCTGCTTCATTAATATTAAGCTAAATCGATCTACGACAGTTTAGGGTTTTCACCGTATAACCGGAACATCCTACACATAGTTGAGCCTAGCAGATACGAAAGATGGTGGAAAACTAACCCTAAAAGAGGCCTAAAAACCACTTCTAGGATCGGTAAGCCATACCTAGCGCACTACCGGATCGTTCAACCCGTTTGCAAGGCCTAACCATACGGATATCAAACTAATCCTTGCAGAACAAGGAGCAACTATAACAGATCAAATCTACTAAATAAAGATGAAGCAAGATGCCGCCCTTATACCTAAGATAGGTGTAAGGACGGCTAGACATCGAGGGGCAACATAGCTAAGCAAGCATATCAGAAGAACAACGATGCAAACCCCAAAACATCTACGATAAGTAGTGTTACTCGCCATCAACAAGGCTTCAGTACGAGTAACACCAGATAACGAATAAACCTGTACTGCCTAGATCGCAAGATGCGATATAGGTAGCATGATGCTTACCCGGAAGAAACCCTCGAAACAAGGGGTGGCGATGCGCCTAGATTGTGTTTGTTGTGAACGTGGTCGTCCTCCTTTCTCAATAACCCTAGGTACATATTTATAGTCCGTAGACTTTCTAATTCGGGAATAAACCTAACCGTGTACGAGCTAAACTCTATCTCTTAATTCTAATCTACCATAATGTACAGATACACGGGCCGTCTAGCCCAAACTCTTGTACAAGGCCGATTTAGAGACACTCCACGTGTACATCCTCCAAGCCCATCTCAATTACGGCCCATCTCCTGATTTGGCCAAAATCTGGTGATAACACATGCCCCCTGGTTTTGGCAATAATAATTCCAAAACCACTCTGTTTTTTTTCTTCATCGGGTCACGCGTTGCAGAGCAGAACCGCTTCAGTATCTTTCCATCATGATGCCCTGTCTTCTCAACTTCTGCACGATTGACAGTTTTGGCACCGCGTCCTCGAAAACTGCTCAAGCATTAAATCTCCACTATATCCCCTTTATTTAACCGCATCGAGCAGTTCATCTCTTCATTCCCCTGCTCCGTACTAGCCATCGGCAAAAAAAAAACCCCTCTGCAGCCATGTCTTCCTCTTCCTCCTCTTCTACCTCATCGGATCTTTCCTCTCTGTCCTCTTCTTCTCGCGAGCCGACGCCGGAGTGGGGATCGTTGGCGGCGCACGACATCCTCGCCCCAACAACATGGGACAAAGAGGATCACGACTCCTCCGTCTGGTCCGAGGATGACAAGTCCTTGACCGACGGAGAAGACGACTTCCAGTTCCTCGTCGATGGGGAGCTGGAGGCGGAGAGCGAGGATGACTCCTTCTCTTGGGACGACTTCACCTCCTCCGACGAGGAGGAGGAAGAAGAGGAGGACACCTCCTCGTTCTCCGACGAGCCGCCGGCGAAGCGCTTCCGCACCGGGTCGGACGACGACGACGACGACAAGGAAGAGGAAGAGGCCCCTGCCGAAGGCTACGGCAGCAGCGATGAGGAGCTCGCCGGTAGCAGCGCCGACGGCAGCCACGATAGCACCGACGAGGGCAGCGACGACCCTTAGACTAGGACTACTA
Organism: Lolium rigidum; assembly: GCF_022539505.1. NCBI lineage: Eukaryota > Viridiplantae > Streptophyta > Magnoliopsida > Poales > Poaceae > Lolium > Lolium rigidum. The sequence continues at coordinate 360,772,275 of NC_061510.1, read as the reverse complement.
GCATAGGACTAGTAGCAATCGGCTCTTCTTTTGTTCTTCTTGTCTTGAGCAATCGGCTCTTCTCTGTAAAAATCCTCTTTAGTAATGAAGAAAATGTTTCTATGTCAATTCCGCTTTCATATCAATTTTGCCGATTTTCAAAGCAAGTCAACGCACAAAGAGCCGATGGCAGCGCATCGGCCTTCACCACAAAACGCGAGTAAGGCCAAATCAGTGGCCCATTCAAACGGTAACCTGCAACCCTTATCTGAAAGAGCAAACTCAGATCCCCAAATCACCGCTCGAACAGACCCAAGTTACAGCCACGCGACTCTCAGATCTCGATCGCGCAGACCCAACTCCACAGCGAATCCAATGGCGGAATCATCCAACGCCAACACTACGGTCTCTGGCCTGAAGGTAATCCTCAACCGCTCCTCGCTATACGAGCACAATGTTGGAATTAACAGCAAACACCTGAATTAATGTCTCATTCCATCATTAATTTTTAGGTTTCAGACATTCTACTGCCGCATCCTTCTCTTCCAAATTCTCTCTGTCTTGGCCCTCGTTCTACCGAGAGTCCCGCCCATTTGATTTCATGCGAGGCCAATAGGATTCCCTTCGTGAACCAGAATTTAGATCTAACCTCTTGGGCCGACTGCTTACGAGCCTAGCCTAATCCTCCTGAAGATTGGGTTTCATGGTACAATAGAATATCCAACACCCACCAAGCCACCTGGGAAACCACAGGAATAGCCGATGCTTTAGCTTTATCACTGTGTCCACTTGAGAAACATGAAAACCTTCTGAAAACCATCGGCTACTTTTGGTCTGATGCTTTAAATTGCTTCATGTTTGGCCATGGCCCCATGAAACCAACCCTACTAGATGTGGCCATGATCACTGGTCTAGACATTGCATCCCCAAGCCCCTCTGCTTTTATGCTGCCGAAGGTCCCTTTCACACTCTCTTCCAAAATAGAGTGCACAAACTGGGGTGCTTATCTTCGACGCCACATGAAAAACAAAGGCCCTGTAACAGAGAAAGAACACACAGCCTTCCTGAATTTCTGGTTGGAACACTTCATATTATGTGGCCCTTCACTCGCTCCAACCAAGAACTATCTCTCCTTGGCCTATGAACTTGCCAGAGGCACGCAGCTGGGCATTGGCAAACTGTTCCTTGGAGAGGTCTATCGATATCTCCAACTAATGTCTGTCAAACTGTTTTCCCAAAAGACAAGTCAAAACAGGAGGTCCCCGGTGGTTTATTCAACTATGGGCTCAACTCGTATTTCCGGAATCATGTCCCAAACTTTCCACCTTTGGCCACTTGCACCTTTCCGGATATTAACGGGAAGCCAATCCGGTGCACCAACTACGGCCAAGCTCTATATAGCCTTCCAGGTAGTAGACTGACCCTCAAGGAAGCATCGGAGTGGTTCAGAATTTTCCACCAAGGCCTGGACAATCCTCTCTTCTTTCCTTATACGGAGTCTAAAAATTTCGAAAATCCAGTCTCCTTCAGGCTAGACAGCTTTGCCGATGACACCAGCACTCGGCAATTGTATTCCATCATGATCCGTCCCTGCTTCCTTCCAGTTGGCATGAGCACCTCAAACAGGATCATCAAACCTGGTTATGAGTCTTATCAGCCGGTCGTAGCAGCCCGGCAATTTGGTCTTGGGCAGGTGTCTCCTCATTTCTTCCTCCACCACTTAACAGAGAGCAGAGCTGATCTGCACGATGTCCTCACGGGTCAGAGGTGTTACTCTTTCTTTGACACTCTAACCATCCCAATTCCTCACAACCTCTCTTTCACTTCATCAACCGATGGTTTTGAGACTTGGTGGCCAATGTGGAAGACTCATGCCTTCAGGAGAGCTCTGGGACCGTTGCTGAAACAACTTGATGCTGAATATGACGTCCCTGCAGAACAGGTACCACTACTCACAAATTTTCTTGAAGTGGCTCACAATGATTTCTTTCCTTTTATAATCCTGCTCTATCTTCTTGCAGCAACAAGACGGCCGAGAACCTGTACATGATGATGGCTCCCCTTTCAACTTCCTCCCACCAGCTCCGGTGGTCCTCTTCTGCAAAAACTCACCACCCTTGAAAAAGGTCGTGATGCAGAGCCAGCCGATTCCACAAAAATCGGCTTCCAAGAGTAGAGCATCTTCTAGGCCAGCTGCCCCCGAGCCTCAGCTAAGGCGAGAACAGCAGTGAGGAAAGTAGCTGCCAGGAAGACCTTGAAGCGCCAAAACCCTACTCCAGCCCAAGAAAGTTTGCACGTAAGCTAACCCCTGCCTTGGCTGATTTCATCCATCTTTCTAGGCTTCTGCAATCATGCTTGTATTTCTTTTACAGACTTACTGAAGAAAACTCCAGCGAGGGGACACAGTCCAGTCGAGGGGACTCGAGCTCGGGCAACTCTGGAAAAACCACCACGCAGAGCCAGCCAGACTTGCCACCGTCGGCTTCCAAGAAAAGGTTAGCTCCTGAACCTGCTGCTTCCCAAGCTCCAATCAAAGCAGGGCAGGGCGGATTACGCACAAAGAGCCGATGTATCAAGAGAGCTCGCAAGGAATCGCAAACCTCTTCATCAAACCAGGAGGTTTTGGATGTAATTACTTTACATATTCTCCTTGGCTCATGTTTCATGCTAACCTCTTGCTGTTCTTAACGGCTAACCACTTCCTCTGCAGACCGATGACACCTCCAGTGGGGAAGTCGAGGAAGTATTGATGCCATCCGCCACCCTGGACCTAACAACTCCTGACAGTGTAGCTGACGAAGCTGCCACCTTGGCCAAGCCCACGGCAGAAACACAAGAGCCGATCACCTCTTCATCGGCTGTTCCTCTGGTCTTAGGAGAGGTACACTCCCTTTCCTTAGCTCTGCCTTTCTCTTTTGCTGTATACTGACGTTGTTCTTGTTGTCTGTCAGGGTTATGACCTCTCAAGCCTGCTAACATTCGACCCCGAATCCATCGAGCCAGCTACATCTGAAGCAAGTGCAGAGTCAGGGCCCAGCGCTACACGTGATCAACTCCAGCATCTCGAGGCTCTGCTCTCCTCCTCAATTGAGACATTGGTTGAAGACCCCGGAGAAGTGAAGAGCATCCTTGAAGACATCCAGCCTCATCTCCCGGTGACGTTGCAGGTGAAACTCTGGCCGGTTGTGACTTTGTCTCGCTTATAGGTCAAGGGTGAAATTGGCTCGTCGGAGAATTGGCCTACGCCACGCCCAACTCCCGTTGAAAGCCGATATTGCGTACAAATGTCGCCGGCTTAATGAGAAAAAGGCAGCTTTGGACGCCAAAACTGACACCTCTGTCAGTACTGCTGAACTTGAGATCTTGCGCAAGGAGTTGGAGGACCTTGAAGAGAGAGTCCGGGCCACCAAACAGATCATCCAAGATAAGGAAGCTCTTATTGCCCACTCCCACGATGAAGCAGAAGGCCTCAAAGCTGAACTGAAGACTGATCTGGCCGAAATACGTGCCCTGAATAAGCAGCTGGTGACAGGCCAGGATGAAGATGATGAGGCCGAGATCGCCGAGGTGGATCGTGTTCGAGCTAACTCCCTCCATGCCCTTGAGGCATTCCTTCAGTAGAGTCTATGTAATCTGATAACTGCTCAATTGAGCTTGTACCTCTGCTTGTAACGGTTTGTACTCCTCGAGTCGATGGCTGCACATCGGTTTTTTATTCTAAAGTCGATGTCTGTGCATCGGCTGTACTTTGGTTTTGTATACATTTTTTTTATTTGGCCGATTTCATGTATCGGCCCCCATGTCTCACTGTCCATCATCCCATATACTTGGGAAATATTTCTTGCGAATATTTCTTGCGATGCTGGTCATTAACAACCCCTGGGAACATACTTCATGGCCTTGTATCTTATCCGTTTAGGTGGTGCCCCCCGAGCCGAATCTTTCAAGTAATTGAAGGTATCGGCTTTCTAGTAATCCGGTTCCAGGGACTGTACTTGAAAATCGGCTCCACCTACTAGCTCGACGTTGAGCTCTATCATGGCTACGTGACATGCTTGAGATGAGATCATTGCCTTTTTATTTTTTTGGGGCCGATCGCAGGGATCGGCCTTGCCACGTACGTCTACTGACTTTGGTCTTGTTACTCTGTCAGGCCGGTGGATAAGACCAGCCTCACCCCGTTTTTTGAAGCTTCGATGCGCTCACAACCGTCCAAACTGAATCCAGAGATCGGCTCTTGGTCGTCTGCATCCCAAATATTCATGCCAGCTAATGAGATCTCGATCGAGTCATCTGCATGAACGACCTCCACTTCATCTCCATCCCACTGTATCAGGCATTGGTGCATCGTGGATGGAATGCAGCAGTTGGCGTGAATCCAACCTCTCCCTAGCAGGACAGCGTAGGTGCCCTTGCTGTCGACGATGAAGAACGACGTAGGGATGGTTTTCCGGCCTACGGTTAGATCCATGTTCAGAACGCCTTGTGCTTCTGATGCTTGGCCGTTGAAATCGCTTAGTGTGACGTTGGTTTTGATCAGATCTTCGTTAGAGCGTCCCAAACGCCGTAGCATGGAGTATGGCATTACATTGACTGCCGCTCCCGTGTCGACTAACATCTTGTTGACAGGCTGCCCATTGATATAACCTCTTAGGTACAGGGCCTTCAAGTGCCTGTAGCTCCTTTCTCGTGGCTTCTCAAAGATAACTGGCCGTGGACCGCAGTCAAACTGTGCTACTGGCACCTCTTCAGTTCTTGGAGCATGAAACTCCGACGGCAGTATAAACACCATATTTGTGTCAGCCGATGCCTCTGCATCGGCTTTTGTCTGCTTGGGGCGCCATTCTTTCTTCTGTGGCCGCGCCTCCGTCTCCAATGTTTGCTGAATTTTCACGGCCAGATCGGGCCGTGCTTTCCTCAACGTGTACAGGTACTGCGCCTCGGCTTCCTCCAAGTTACGTAGCCGCTGAACCCTACACTTTTGGGAATGACTGAGTCCATCAGGGCACCACCTTGGCCGGTGGTACCTATCTTCTTCTTCATCTTCTGATTCCTCGAAGTCTTCATCTCGAGATGACTCAGCTCGTCTGCTCCGAGATGGGAGAGGCCCTAGACGCTTGAACACTGAAACCTCACTTGTGCCCTTCCTCTGCTGTCTACATTCTGGGCAGTTGTCGATTGTGGGCAATCGGCTCATTCCTGAGTCCCAGCAGTGCTTAAAGAAAGGACAATCCCAGTGTATGTCCATGTCTTCCTGCTCCCTTGATCTCCCTTTGGCGCGGCGTTCATATCCTTCGTCGTCTCTATCATATCGACGATGTTTTCTGCTGTCTGCACCAGACCGACGATATCTGTCGTCATCGACGTCGTACCGCTGGCGTCGGTCGTACTGGTACTCATATTTGTTAAGGAGATGCGCGGAGAGTGGTCGTTGGTACCGCACGCTTCTCACTTCTTCCTCGGTGAGGTACCGTCTGTTATCATATTGGGGCCGGTCGCGTGAATCGGCCTCCTTCTTATCCTTGCCACGGGAGTGACTCGCTCTCCTCTTTATCTTTACCATGGCGGTCTACAGTGCCCTGCCATGTTGATATCGAAAGAGAAACCCGGCTGACGCTTCGTGGCATGGTTGAGCTCCACCATGTTGACGCCAGGAAACGGTTGCATGTCCACTTTCATGGCAAACTGACCGAAGATTAATCGGCCTTGTTCTATTGCCATTTGAATCTAACCACGCAACACTTTGCAGTCGTTGGTGGCGTGGGTGAACGTGTGATGCCATTTGCAGTATGGTCTCCCGTTCAACTCTTGCACCGTAGGGATTTTATGGCCTTCGGGTAACTTCAGCTGTTTTTCCTTCAGCAGCAAATCGAAAATCTGCTCTGTTTTGCTTATGTCAAAGTCAAACCTTTTTGCAGGCCCTGGTTGTTTCACCCATTTGCAGGACACGGGTACTGCCCCCCGAGCCCATTCAGCCACGGCGACTTCCTGATCTTCTGCAGCGTCTTCAACTTCTTCTGCCTCGACCAGGCCTATCGGGCGCTTGAACTTGTCTTGGTACAATTCCGGGTGGCGCTGCTCATACAATGTCAGTTTCTGGACCATGTGCGCCAATGAATTGTAGTCCACTTGGAAAGTCAGATCTTTGAGCGGCGCTGCGAGGCCTGCCACTGCCAGCTCGACTGCTTCTTTCTCAGTTAAACGAACCGAATAACATCGGTTCTTGACAGTTCTGAAACGCTGAATGTACTCAGACACCGTCTCTCCCCGCCTTTGCCGCACCTCGCGTCGGATCGGCAATGCCAGCTTCGGTAGCTTCGAGTGATATTGTACATGAAACTGCTCTTCCAGTTGCTTCCATGTCCGAACTGAATCCGGTGGCAACGAGGTGTACCACCCAAAAGCTGGACCCGTGAGCGATTGCGCAAAGAACCTTACACGTAGCGGGTCGGATGCTGAAACCATGCCCAACTGTGCCAAATATCGGCTCACATGCTCGATTGAGCTAGACCCTTCTGATCCACTGAACTTTGTGAAGTCAGGGAGCCGATACTTGGGCGGCAGCGGGATCAGGTCATATTCGTTGGGATACGGCTTGGAATAGCCGATTGTTCTCCTCTTCGACAGGATACCGAACTGATCTCTCAGGATTGCACCGATTTGATCCATGGTATGAGCTTTAGGGGCTGACCTTTCATGACTCGTTCCGGTGGCATATTTATCTAGCCACGCCTGTTTCTCAGCGTCCGCTCCGTAACTCCCTCCCGCTCCAAGCAATCCCTCCCGCTGCAATCTGGTTCGTGTGCGCCCAGTTGTTGCAGTCCGGCACGTATGTGCACACGTATCCATGTGGGATCTCTTTGGGCGGCTCATACAAGAATTGGTAATCGCCAGGATCACATCCAACCTTGTAGACGACGTATGCCGGTGAACCTTGTTGCTGCAGAGCTGCAAGCGTGAATGGCAGTTGCGGCCTGGTGTGGAACGGTATCTCTCCCTGGTGAGCCCCTAGGGTAGGTCCTGACGAAGAATACTGATGCTTCATGATTTCCTGAACCACACGAAGCGCAACACGCTCAAAAGCGTTCACCAGGCTCTCAGAATGACGATGTAGAGAATGAGCCACCATATAATTGGTTTCCTGGCGCAGGGCTCTGGTGCGCTCCTCCGAAGGAAGAGACAGATCTACTCCATCGAGCACGCCTTCGGGTGTGAATCCTTTGAACCTAATGCCATGTGAACGGGTTTTTTCGAAAGAGCCGATGAGATCGGCTTCGAAGAGAGCCTTAAGCTCATCATACTTCTTCTTGTGCTCTTCAGGCAGCTCTTCGTACTTGACTGGTTCGCCTGACATCTCAGCTGCAGATGTTGACGTGGTTGTTGCGGATTGTCCCACCGGGCGTGCCGAATGTGTTGCCTGCCAAAACCCACCGGCGAGCGGCCGACGAGCAACACGAAGAGCCGGGAGGCTTCCAAGACCGCTGGTGGGCCCCTGGTCCCTCGGTCGACGGCCCGCAATGCTCGGCACACGTCCCGACGGCCGCAAGGGCATGCCACCTGACCTATACCTCGGTCGTGGAGGTGTTGGATCGCTTTGATTAGTTTCCCGCATGGTAGACACGTAAACATTAAATGAGCCTCGATCGGCTCTCGGGTTACCTCGCTCATCGGCTCAAAGAGCCGATTGACCCATGGTTCATGTTAGATCTTGCAATAACATGGGTGTCCTGCTTCATTAATATTAAGCTAAATCGATCTACGACAGTTTAGGGTTTTCACCGTATAACCGGAACATCCTACACGTAGTTGAGCCTAGCAGATACGAAAGATGGTGGAAAACTAACCCTAAAAGAGGCCTAAAAACCAACATAGAGTCGATTCCCGAACATCCCTTCTAGGATCGGTAAGCCATACCTAGCGCACTACCGGATCGTTCAACCCGTTTGCAAGGCCTAACCATACGGATATCAAACTAATCCTTGCAGAACAAGGAGCAACTATAACAGATCAAATCTACTAAATAAAGATGAAGCAAGATGCCGCCCTTATACCTAAGATAGGTGTAAGGACGGATAGACATCGAGGGGCAGCATAGCTAAGCAAGCATATCAGAAGAACAACGATGCAAACCCCAAAACATCTACGATAAGTAGTGTTACTCGCCATCAACAAGGCTTCAGTACGAGTAACACCAGATAACGAATAAACCTGTACTACCTAGATCGCAAGATGCGATCTAGGCAGCATGATGCTTACCCGGAAGAAACCCTCGAAACAAGGGGTGGCGATGCGCCTAGATTGTGTTTGTTGTGAACGTGGTCGTCCTCCTTTCTCAATAACCCTAGGTACATATTTATAGTCCGTAGACTTTCTAATTCGGGAATAAACCTAACCGTGTACGAGCTAAACTCTATCTCTTAATTCTAATCTACCATAATGTACAGATACACGGGCCGTCTAGCCCAAACTCGCGTACAAGGCCGATTTAGAGACACTCCACGTGTACATCCTCCAAGCCCATCTCAATTACGGCCCATCTCCTGATTTGGCCAAAATCTGGTGATAACAAAACTCGGATCCTAGAATTCTTTGTGTGGGAGAGAGACACGCTCCGCTGTTTCATATGAACACTGGTGTTCTTAGCTTTACTTTTAATGTTCATGGCGAAGGTTGAAACTGCTTCGTTCATTGTTATATGGTTGGAAGCAGAAAATGCTTCATGTGGTAAATGGTATATTGTCTTGAATAATTTGATACTTGGCAATTGTTGTGCTCAAATAGATCATGTTTAAGCTCTTGCATCATGTACTTTGCACCTATTAATGAAGAACTACCATAGAGCTTGTTGAAATTTGGTTTGCATGATTGGTCTCTCTAAAGTCTAGATATTTTCTCGGTGAAGTGTTTGAACAACAAGGAAGACAAGTGTAGAGTCTTATAATGCTTGCAATATGTTCTTATGTAAGTTTTGCTGTATCGGTTCATACTTGTGTTTGCTTCAAACAACCTTGCTAGCCAAAGCCTTGTACTGAGAGGAAATACTTCTCGTGCATCCAAATCCTTGAGCCAAAACCCATGCCATTTGTGTCCACCATACCTACCTACTATGTGGTATTTCTCTGCCATTCCAAAGTAAATTACTTGAGTGCTACCTTTAAAATTTCATTCCTTGTCTTTGCAATACATAGCTCATGGGAAAATAGCCTTAAAAACTATTGTGGTATTGAATATGTTGCTATGTATCTTATTTCTTATAAGTTGCTTGTTGAGCGGTAACCATGTTTCTAGGGACGCCATCAACTTTTTACACCTTTGTTGAATATGATGTGAGTTGCTATGCATGTTCGTCTTGTCTGAAGTAAGGGCGATTTATCATGATTAAATGGTTTGAGTATGCATATTGTTAGAGAAGAACATTGGGCCGCTAACTAAAGCCATGAATCATGGTGGAAGTTTCGGCTTGGACACTAATCCTCAATCTCTTATGAGAATATTATCTGTTCTTGAATGCTTATGCATTAAAGAGGAGTCCATTATCTGTTTTCTATGTTGTCCCGGTATGGATGTCCTTAGTTGAGATCTATCAAAAACGAGAAATCAAATGCGATTTATCTCCTTGGACCTTTGTACAGGCGGCATAGAGGTACCCCTTTGTGACACTTGGTAGAAACATATGTTATGCAATGATAATCCATGTAAATCCAAGCTAATTAGGACAAGGTGCGAGCACTATTGGTATTCTATGCATGAGGCATGCAACTTATAAGATGTCTTATGCATAACACATATGAATTATTACTACCGTTGACAAAATTGTTTCCATGTTTTCAAAATAAAAGCTCTAGCACAAAAATAGTAATCCATGCTTCCCTCTGCGAAGGGCCATTCTTCTACTTTATGTTGAGTCAGTTTACCTACTTCTTTCTATCTTAGAAGAAAACACTTGTGTCAACTGTGTGCATTGATTCCTACATACTTGCTTATTTGCATTCATCATATTACTTTGTGTTGACAATTATCCATGAGATATATATGTTGAAGTTGAAAGCAACCGCTGAAACTTATATCTTCCTTTGTGTTGCTTCAAAACTTTCTACTAAGAATTTATTGCTTTATGAGTTAACTCCTATGCAAGTCTTATTTATGCTTGTCTTGAAAGTACTATTCATGAAAATTCTTTGCTATATGATTCAGTTGTTTAGTCATTGTCTTTACCATTGCTTCGAATCACTTCATTCACTTCATATGCTTTACAATAGTATTGATCAAGATTATGATAGCATGTCACTTCGAAATTATCCTTGTTATCGTTTACCTACTCGAGGGCGAGTAGGAACTAAGCTTGGGGATGCTTGATACGTCTCAAACGTATCCATAATTTCTTATGTTCCATGCTAGTTTTATGACAATACTCACATGTTTTATACACACTTTACATCATTTATATGCATTTTCCAGCACTAACCTATTAACGAGATGCCGAAGCGCCAGTTCTCGTTTTGTGCTGTTTTTGGTTTCAGAAATCCTACACAGGAAATATTCTCGGAATTGGACGAAATTAACGCCCAGGGTCTTATTTTTCCACGGAGCTTCTAGAAGACCGAAGGGGATACGAAGTGGGGCCACGAGGTGGCCACACCATAGGGCGGCGCGGCCAGCATGGGGCCCGCGCCGGCCTATGGTGTGGGCCCCTCGAGCGCCCCCCACTCTGCCCTTCCGCCTACTTAAACTCTCCGTCGCGAAAACCCTATTACCGAGAGCCACGATGCGGAAAAAGTTCCAGAGACGCTGATACGTCTCCAACGTATCGATAATTTCTTATGTTCCATGCCACATTATTGATGATATCTACATGTTTTATACACATTATATGTCGTATTTATGCATTTTCCGGCACTAACCTATTAACAAGATGCCGAAGAGCCGGCTTGCTATTTTCTCGCTCGTTTTTGGTTTCGTAAATCCTACAAAGGAAATATTCTCGGAATTGGACGAAATCAACGCCCGTGGTCCTATTTTGCCACGAACCTTCCGAAGTCCGAGGGAGAGTCGAAGTGGGGCCACGAGGTGGCGACACACCAGGGCGGCGCGGCCCAGGCCCTGGCCGCGCCGGCCTGTGGTGTGGGCCCCTCGCGTCGCCTCCTGACCTACCCTTTCGCCTACTTAAAGCCTCCGTCGCGAAACCCCCAGTACCGAGAGCCACGATACGGAAAACCTTACTGAGACGCCGCCGCCGCCAATCCCATCTCGGGGGATTCTGGAGATCACCTCCGGCACCCAGCCGGAGAGGGGAATCATCTCCCGGAGGACTCTTCACCGCCATGGTCGCCTCCGGAGTGATGAGTGAGTAGTTCACCCCCGGACTATGGGTCCATAGCAGTAGCTAGATGGTCGTCTTCTCCTTATGTGCTTCATTGTTGGATCTTGTGAGCTGCCTAACATGATCAAGATCATCTATCCGTAATGCTATATGTTGTGTTTGTCGAGATCCGATGGATAGAGAATACTATGTTATGTTAATTATCAATCTATTACCTATGTGTTGTTTATGATCTTGCATGCTCTCCGTTATTAGTAGAGGCTCGGCCAAGTTTTTACTCTTAACTCCAAGAGGGAGTATTTATGCTCGATAGTGGGTTCATGCCTCCATTAAATCCGGGACGAGTGACGTAAAGTTCTAAGGTTGTGGATGTGCTGTTGCCACTAGGGATAAAACATTGATGCTATGTCCGAGGATGTAGTTATTGATTACATTACGCACCATACTTAATGCAATTGTCTCGTTGTTTTGCAACTTAATACCGGAAGGGGTTCGGATGATAACCCGAAGGTGGACTTTTTAGGCATAGATGCATGCCGGATAGCGGTCTATGTACTTTGTCGTAATGCCCAATTAAATCTCACAATACTTATCATATCATGTATGTGCATTGTTATGCCCTCTCTATTTGTCAATTGCCCGACCTGTAATTTGTTCACCCAACATGCTATTTATCTTATGGGAGAGACACCTCTAGTGAACCGTGGACCCCGGTCCTATTCTTTACATCGCATACAATCTATCGCAATACTTGTTCTACTCGTTTTCTCGCAAACAATCATCTTCCACACAATACGGTTAATCCTTTGTTACAGCAAGCCGGTGAGATTGACAACCTCACCGTTTCGTTGGGGCAAAGTACTTTGGTTATGTTGTGCAGGTTCCACGTTGGCGCCGGAATCCCCGGTGTTGCGCCGCACTACATCCCGCCGCCATCAACCTTCAACGTGCTTCTTGGCTCCTCCCGGTTCGATAAACCTTGGTTTCTTTCTCGAGGGAAAACTTGCTGCTGTGCGCATCATACCTTCCTCTTGGGGTTCCCAACGAACGTGTGAGTTACACGCCATCAAGCATATTTTCCGGCGCCGTTGCCGGGGAGATCAAGACACGCTGCAAGGGGAGTCTCCACAATCCAATCTCTTTACTTTGTTTTTGTCTTGCTTTATTTTATTTACTTTCTTGTTTGCTGCATTATATCAAAACACAAAAAAATTAGTTGCTAGTTTTACTTTATTTACTGTCTTGCACTCTATATCAAAAACACAAAAAAAATTAGTTACTTGCATTTATTTTATCTAGTTTGCTTCATTTACTACTGCTAAAATGGCCACACTCGAGAACACTAAGTTGTGTGATTTCACTAGTTAGGCTTAATGGAAAACAACAAAAATATTAGAGATCTTTATAGTATTTATCTTGAGTTAGGACATGAGGTGTTTGAAGAGAAAATTAAAAAACCCATGGAACTTTGTTTGCAAAATAGTTTTAGCAATGTTATTAGCATGAACTCTTTGAACACTATTATTGCTAATGCTATGGAAGAATTTAAGCTTGGGGAAGCTGGTTTTGATGAGCATGATATTTTTAGTCCCCCAAGCATGGAGGAGAGAATTTACTTTGATGACACTTTTCCTCCCATTTATGATGATAGTGGTATTTTGGTGCCACCTACTATTGAGGATAAAGTTTATTATGATTATACTATGCCTCCTACATTTGATGATTATGGTGATGAGAATAATAATGATAGCTACTTTGTTGAATTTGCTCCCACTACAATTAATAAGAATGACTATGCTTATGTTGGGAGTAGTAATTATTTTATGCATGAGACTCATGATAAGAATGCTTTATGTGATAGTTATATTGTTGAGTTTGTTCATGATGCTACTGAAAATTATTATGAGAGAGGAAAATATGGTTGTAGAAATTTTCATGTTACTAAAACACCTCTCTATATGCTGAAATTTTTGAAGTTACACTTGTTTTGTCTTCCTATGCTATTCACTTTGTTCTTCATTGGCTTGTTTATTTACAAGATTCCTTTTCATAGAAAGTGGGTTAGGCTTAAATTTGTTTCATACTTGCTTTTTTTTTTATTATGCTCTCTTTGCTTCAACTCTCATCCTTATGCGAGTGCATCACTAAATTTACTGAGCCCATCTTAATGGCTATAAAGAAAGCGCTTATGGGAGACAACCCATGTTTTTACTACAGTATCTTTGTTTTATATTTGAGTCTTCGAAGTTGTTTACTACTGTACCAACCTCTCCTTATCTTAGTTTTGTGTTTTGTTGTGCCAAGTAAAGTCTTTGATAGTAAGGTTCATACTAGATTTGGATTACTGCGCAGTTGCATGCATTTCTTTGCTGTCACGAATTTCGACCTGCCTCTCGTAGGTAGCTCAGAAAAATATGCCAATTTACGTGCATGATCCTCAGATATGTACGCAACTTTCATTCAATTTGGGCATTTTCATTTGAGCAAGTCTGGTGCCATTTTAAAATTCGTCTTTACGAACTATTCTGTTTTGACAGATTCTGCCTTTTATTTCGCATTGCCTCTTTTGCTATGTTGGATGAATTTATTTGATCCATTAATGTCCAGTAGCTTTGTGCAATATCCAGAAGTATTAATAATGATTGTGTCACCTCTGAACATGTGAATTTTTGATTGTGCACTAACCCTCTAATGAGTTTGCTTGAAGTTTGGTGTGAAGGAAGTTTTCAAGGGTCAAGAGAGGAGTATGATATACTAAGATCAAGAGGAGTGAAAGCTCTAAGCTTGGGGATGCCCCGGTGGTTCACCCCTGCATATTTTAAGAAGACTCAAGCATCTAAGCTTGGGGATGCCCAAGGCATCCCCTTCTTCATCGACAACATCATCAGGTTCCTCCCCTGAAACTATATTTTTATTCAGTCACATCTTATGTACTTTGCTTGGAGCGTCTTTTTGTTTTCGTTTTTGTTTTGTTTAAATAAAATGGATCCTAGCATTCATTGTGTGGGAGAGAGACACGCTCCGCTGTTGCATATGGACAAATATGTCCTTAGGCTTTACTCATAGTATTCATGGCGAAGGTTGAATCTTCTTCGTTAAATTGTTATATGGTTGGAATCGGGAAATGCTACATGTAGTAATTCTAAAATGTCTTGAATAATTTGATACTTGGCAATTGTTGTGCTCATGTTTAAGCTCTTGCATCATATACTTTGCACCCATTAATGAAGAAATACATAAGAGCTTGCTAAAATTTGGTTTGCATATTTGGTCTCTCTAAAGTCTAGATAATTTCTAGTATTGAGTTTTGAACAACAAGGAAGACGGTGTAGAGTCTTATAATGTTTACAATATGTCTTTTATGTGAGTTTTGCTACACCGGTTCATCCTTGTGTTTGTTTCAAATAACTTTGCTAGCCTAAACCTTGTATCGAGAGGGAATACTTCTCATGCATCCAAAATCCTTGAGCCAACCACTAAGCCATTTGTGTCCACCATACCTACCTACTACATGGTATTTCTCCGCCATTCTAAAGTAAATTGCTTGAGTGCTACCTTTAAATTTCCATCATTCGCCTTTGCAATATATAGCTCATGGGACAAAATAGCCTTAAAAACTATTGTGGTATTGAATATGTACTTATGCACTTTATCTCTTATTAAGTTGCTTGTTGTGCGATAACCATGTTCCTGGGGACGCCATCAACTCTTTGTTGAATATCATGTGAGTTGCTATGCATGTCAGTCTTGTCTGAAGTAAGAGAGATCTACCACTTTAATGGTTAGAGCATGCATATTGTTAGAGAAGAACATTGGGCTGCTAACTAAAGCCATGAATCATGGTGGAAGTTTCAGTTTTGGACATATATCCTCAATCTCATATGAGAACACTAATTGTTGCTACATGCTTATGCATTAAAGAGGAGTCCATTATCTCGTTGTCCATGTTGTCCCGGTATGGATGTCTAAGTTGAGAATAATCAAAAGCGAGAAATCCAAAATGCGAGCTTTCTCCTTAGACCTTTGTACAAGCGGCATGGAGGTACCCCTTTGTGACACTTGGTTAAAACATGTGTATTGCGATGATCCCGGTAGTCCAAGTTAATTAGGACAAGGTGCGGGCACTATTAGTACACTATGCATGAGGCTTGCAACTTGTAAGATATAATTTACATGATACATGTGCTTTATTACTACCGTTGACAAAATTGTTTCATGTTTTCAAAACCAAAGCTCTAGCACAAATATAGCAATCGATGCTTTCCTCTTTGAAGGACCATTCTTTTACTTTTATGTTGAGTCAGCTTCACCTATCTCTCTCCACCTCAAGAAGCAAACACTTGTGTGAACTCGTGCATTGATTCCTACATACTTGCATATTGCACTTGTTATATTACTTTACATTGACACTATCCATGAGATATACATGTTATAAGTTGAAAGCAACCGCTGAAACTTAATCTTCCTTTGTGTTGCTTCAATACCTTTACTTTGATTTATTGCTTTATGAGTTAACTCTTATGCAAGACTTATTGATGCTTGTCTTGAAGTACTATTCATGAAAAGTCTTTGCTTTATGATTCATTTGTTTACTCATGTCATTACCATTGTTTTGATCGCTGCATTCATTACATATGATTACAATAGTATGATCAAGGTTATGATGGCATGTCACTCCGGAAATTATCTTTGTTATCGTTTACCTGCTCGGGACGAGCAAGAACTAAGCTTGGGGATGCTGATACGTCTCCGACGTATCGATAATTTCTTATGTTCCATGCCACATTATTGATGATATCTACATGTTTTATACACATTATATGTCGTATTTATGCATTTTCCGGCACTAACCTATTAACAAGATGCCGAAGAGCCGATTGCTTGTTTTCTGCTGTTTTTGGTTTCAGAAATCCTACAAAGGAAATATTCTCGGAATTGGACGAAATCAACGCCCAGGGTCCTATTTTGCCACGAAGCTTCCAGAAGTCCGAGGGAGAGTCGAAGTGGGGCCACGAGGTGGCGACACACCAGGGCGGCGCGGCCCAGGCCCTGGCCGCGCCGGCCTGTGGTGTGGGCCCCTCGCGTCGCCTCCTGACCTACCCTTTCGCCTACTTAAAGCCTCCATCGCGAAACCCCCAGTACCGAGAGCCACGATACGGAAAACCTTACTGAGACGCCGCCGCCGCCAATCCCATCTCGGGGGATTCTGGAGATCACCTCCGGCACCCTGCCGGAGAGGGGAATCATCTCCCGGAGGACTCTTCACCGCCATGGTCGCCTCCGGAGTGATGAGTGAGTAGTTCACCCCTGGACTATGGGTCCATAGCGGTAGCTAGATGGTCGTCTTCTCCTTATGTGCTTCATTGTTGGATCTTGTGAGCTGCCTAACATGATCAATATCATCTATCCGTAATGCTATATGTTGTGTTTGTCGGGATCCGATGGATAGAGAATACTATGTTATGTTAATTATCAATCTATTACCTATGTGTTGTTTATGATCTTGCATGCTCTCCGTTATTAGTAGAGGCTCGGCCAAGTTTTTACTCTTAACTCCAAGAGGGAGTATTTATGCTCGATAGTGGGTTCATGCCTCCATTAAACTGCAGGACGAGTGACGGAAAGTTCTAAGGTTGTGGATGTGTTGTTGCCACTAGGGATAAAACATTGATGCTATGTCCGAGGATGTAGTTATTGATTACATTACGCACCATACTTAATGCAATTGTCCGTTGTTTTGCAACTTAATACTGGAAGGGGTTCGGATGATAACTCTGAAGGTGGACTTTTTAGGCATAGATGCATGCTTGGATAGCGGTCTATGTACTTTGTCGTAATGCCCAATTAAATCTCACAATACTTATCATATCATGTATGTGCATTGTTATGCCCTCTCTATTTGTCAATTGCCCGACCGTAATTTGTTCACCCAACATGCTATTTATCTTATGGGAGAGACACCTCTAGTGAACTGTGGACCCCGGTCCTATTCTTTACATCGCATACAATCTACTGCAATACTTGTTCTACTCGTTTTTCGCAAACAATCATCTTCCACACAATACGGTTAATCCTTTGTTACGGCAAGCCGGTGAGATTGACAACCTCACTGTTTCGTTGGGGCAAAGTACTTTGGTTGTGTTGTGCGGGTTCCACGTTGGCGCCGGAATCCCCGGTGTTGCGCCACACTACATCCCGCCGCCATCAACCTTCAACGTGCTTCTTGGCTCCTCCCGGTTCGATAAACCTTGGTTTCTTTACGAGGGAAAACTTGCTGCTGTGCGCATCATACCTTCCTCTTGGGGTTCCCAACGAACGTGTGAGTTACACGCCATCAGACGCCGCCGCCGCCAATCCCATCTCGGGGGATTCAGGAGATCGCCTCCGGCACCCTACCGGAGAGGGGAATCATCATCGGAGGGCTCTACATCACCATGCCCGCCTCCGGATTGATGCGTGAGTAGTTCATCCTTGGACTATGGGTCCATAGCAGTAGCTAGATGGTTGTCTTCTCCTCATTGTGCTATCATGTTAGATCTTGTGAGCTGCCTATCATGATCAAGATCATCTATTTGTAATGCTACATGTTGCGCTTGTTGGGATCCGATGAATATTGAATACTATGTCAAGTTGATTATCAATCTATCATATATATGTTGTTTATGTTCTTGCATGCTCTCCGTTGCTAGTAGAGGCTCGGCCAAGTTGATACTTGTGACTCCAAGAGGGAGTATTTATGCTCGATAGTGGGTTCATGCCTCCAATGAATGCAGGACGAGTGACGAAAGTTCTAAGGTTGTGGAAGTGCTATTGCCACTAGGGATAAAACATCAATGCTTTGTCTAAGGATATTTGTGTTGATTACATTACGCACCATACTTAATGAAATTTTCTGTTGCTTGCAACTTAATACTGGAAGGGGTGCGGATGCTAACCCGAAGGTGGACTTTTTAGGCATAGATGCATGCTGGATAGCGGTCTATGTACTTTGTCGTAATGCCCTGATTAAATCTCATAGTAATCATCATGATATGTATGCATCTCTATTTGTCGATTGCCCAACTGTAATTTGTTCACCCAACATGCTATTTATTATTGGAGAGACACCACTAGTGAACTGTGGACCCCGGTCCATTCTTTTACATCTGAATACAGTCTACTGCAATCATTGTTCTCTACTGTTCTTTGCAAACAAACATCATTCTCCACACCATACGTTTAATCCTTTGTTTACAGCAAGCCGGTGAGATTGACAACCTCACTCGTTAAGTTGGGGCAAAGTATTGTGATTGTGTTGTGCGGGTTCCACGTTGGCGCCGGAATCCCCGGTGTTGCGCCGCACTACACTCCTTCACCAACAACCTTCACGTGGCCTTCATCTCCTACTGGTTCGACAACCTTGGTTTCATACTGAGGGAAACTTGCTGCTATACGCATCACACCTTCCACTTGGGGTTCCCAACGGACGTGTGCTTCACGCGTTATCAGACACCATATGAGATTCTCACCGGAAACAAGCCCAATGTGTCATACTTCAAGGTCTTCGGATGCAAATGATATGTGCTTGTCAAGGACACAAGACTCTCCAAGTTTGATTCAAGAGCTCAAGAAGGAATTTTCTTTGGTTATGCTACGGATTCTCACGCCTATAGAGTCTTCAACAAGTCAAATGGGCGAGTTGTAGAATCTTGTGATGTGACATTCGATGAAGATGATAGATCTTTGGAGGAGCGAAGTGCTTCTTGTGAGAAAGGAGATGCAATTCCCCCAGTTACCGTAGGAAGGATGGGTGTTGGCACTCACCGAACTCAAATGCTACCTTCTATGAGTACCGGGGAAGGACCAAGTTCCACCCAAGTGGAGCCATCTACACCACAAGGCCAAGCTTCTTCCATTGATCATACAAGTGCAAGCCAACCTCTACAACAACCTCATGATCAACTTCAACAACAACCTCAACAATCAAGTGCAAGCCTACCTCAACCAACTCAAGAACAACATCAACAACCACCGCAAGCTCATCTACCACAACAATAAACATCAAGTGAACCATGTCAAGCTTCAAGTTCTTCACCGAATGGCTCGGCGGCAATCTCCATGGATACTCCCATTCCAAATACCCCCGAGTCATCCGGCTCTCATGATGATGATAATGATGCCCCACACAACGACAATGAAGGTCAATGCGAGGATCTAAGCCATGATGAAGGCCAAGAGGACTCTCAAGATTCTCAATATTCTACTCCTATAGCCAACACTCGCCATGAAGATCCTACCTCAAGACATTTACGCCTCAAGTCTCATTCCTTGCGTAATGTCATTGGTGACTTAAAGAGCAAAGTGACCACTCGGAGGCAACTAGCAAACTTTTGTGAGCACCACGCCTTTGTCTCTATGGTGGAACCTCTCAAGGTCAATGACGCACTTGAAGATCCCGATTGGTTGATAGCAATGCAAGAGGAACTCAACAACTTCAAGAGGAATGATGTGTGGACTCTCATGAAGCGACCTGATCATTGCCGCAATGTTATCGGCACCAAATGGGTCTTCAAGAACAAGCAAGATGAACACAACATCGTCATCCGCAACAAAGCAAGATTGGTGGCACAAGGCTATTCTCAAGTTGAAGGAGTGGACTTTGGCGAAACTTTTGCACCCGTTGCAAGGCTTGAGTCCATCCGTATCCTTTTGGCCTTTGCCTCTCATCACGGTTTCAAACTACAACAAATGGATGTTAAGAGTGCTTTTCTTAATGGTCCTTTACATGAGGAGGTATATGTGAAGCAACCCCCGGGATTCGAGGACCCCCATTTCCCGGACAATGTCTTCAAGCTCAAAAAGGCCCTATATGGTCTCAAACAAGCTCCTAGAGCTTGGTATGAGCATCTAAAGTTGCTTGTAGACCGTGGTTTCGAAGTGGGGAAGATCGACCCCACTCTTTTTACTAAGAAAGTCAATGGGGAGCTCTTCATATGCCAACTCTATGTAGATGACATCATATTTGGCTCAACTAACACAAAGTTTAATGATGAGTTTGCAAAGTTGATGACTAATAGGTTCGAGATGTCAATGATGGGGGAACTCAAGTACTTCCTCGGGTTCGAAATCAAGCAAATGCGACAAGGCACCTTCATCAATCAAGCAAAATACCTTCAAGACATGCTCAATCGCTTCGACATGAAGGACGCCAAGGGCATTGGAACCCCGATGCATCTCAAGTGTCAACTCTCTCTCGACGAGACCGGCAAGGCGGTGGACCCCAAGCTCTACCGTCCGATGATAGGTTCGCTTCTTTACCTTTGTGCTTCTCGTCCGGACATAATGTTAAGCGTCGGAATGTGTGCACGGTTTCAAGCAAGTCCGAAGGAAAGCCATATCATGGCGGTAAAGAGGATCTTTCGATATTTAGTTCATACCCAACGTTCTGGACTATGGTACCCAAGGGACACGGACTTCTCTTTGGTTGGATTCACCGACTCCGGTTGGTCGGGAGATAAGGTTGATAGGAAGTCTACCTCCGGAGCTTGTCACTTTCTTGGAAGATCTTTGGTGTGTTGGTCCTCGAAGAAGCAAAATTGTGTCTCCGTCTCTACCGCGGAAGCCTAGTATGTTGCGGCGGCAAGTAGTTGTGCGCAAATCTTATGGATGAGGCAAACCTTGCGGGACTATGGACTCGAGTATAGCAAGGTTCCTCTATTGTGCGACAATGAGAGCGCCATCAAGATCGCCTACAACCCGGTTCTTCATGGGAAGACGAAGCATATTGAGATAAGGAATCACTTCATTCGAGATCACATCGCTCGCGGAGATATTGTTCTATCCTTCATTGGCACCAAGGAGCAATTGGCGGACATCTTCACGAAGCCCTTGGATGAGAAGCGTTTCATTGAGTTGAGGCATGAGCTAAATATCATTGATCCGTCGAACTTTGCTTGACCGTCGTGCACACATACCACTCTTTAGCTATATGTCTAGATGAAAAGCACGCATGAACATAGGGGAGTGCGGTTTAAACTTATTGAGCTATCCCTCCCCCCATAATGCACAAAGAAATCCAAAACATATGCTATTTGTCAAATAAGTGACTAATGAGCTTCATGTTGAGTTGTAGCCGTGAGTCCTAGTTACATCTACGCGACCTCACACTACTATACTCTTACACGGTGGCTTCGGCCACCAACATCCTCTTTGAGGATTTTTCTTGTTTCTTTGTGACTTTTCTTTTGTCCTTCTTCTTTTGTTGTCTTTTCTTTTTCTCCATATCTTTGGGGAGACTCATCCAAGCTTTGTTTTCCTTGTTGGTTTTTGCAAGCTTGGTTGGGTATTTCCTTACCATCCTTTAGTTTGCTTACCCTCCTTTTTGGTGTTCCGATGCCAAAGGGGGAGAAGTTGCCTATTTGGATGGATTTTTGCATGGGGACTTTTGTTGTTGTAGCCTTTTGGTCCTTATTGTTTATCTCTTCTTGTGGCTACACCAACTCTATGGAGGCACCTTATTGTGAGTACGGGTATTCTCAAGACAAAAGTATGATAACGTCGTCACCCAAAACTCCTTGCATAATCATGTGTTGCCTCCATATTGTGCATATGCTATATGAACATGTCAAGTATCCTTGTTGCATATGTGCTTGGGTTTGTAAAATCTAGGGGGAGTCATGTCTCTAGGGTGTGTGCATTTGTATTCAAATACATATTCAAAATATGCACATGTCTAGGGGGAGCTCCGTCGAGCTTTTGCAAATCTATATATCTCATCATAATATCATATACCATTGCAATTTCTTGTGTTGTCATCAAACACCAAAAAGGGGGAGATTGAAAGGGCAAAGTCTAAACCCCGGGTTTTGTGTGTTTGATGACAACACTTGAACAATCTCACCGTGTGCAAAGAGTGTCTTTGATAGATTTGCAAGTGCACGGTGACCTCGCTGGACACGTCAAGATCGGAGGACTGAAGCGTAGCTTATAGGTTTTCTGGTTTTGTTTGTGTATCGCGAGGTGACATGGTCGGAGAGGAAAAGAGGAGAAAGCGGTTTTTGCCAGGCCGGTACTACCGGTACCAGTAGCGGTAGTACTGCTATCCCTACTGGTACTGCCCATCAGTACCGCTCTGGAGACTTGCCTGAGAAAAAGTCCCACAGATCAAGGTTCAGTATCCTTGCGGTACCTTGAGCGGTAGTACCGCTTGAGAGCGGTAGTACCGCCTTGGTACCGCTTGAGTACCGTAACTAAACTTACGGCAGTACCGCTCTGGTACCGCTTTAGTACCGCTTGGTATCCAGTAAGCTCTGGAGGCCATTGCGGTACCTCAAGCAGTACCACGAGCGGTAGTACCGCTATGTGTCCACGTGGACTAGATCTGGGGGATTTCGAATCCAGGGCGGTAGTACCGCTTAGGCAAAAATCGTAGATAACGGTTGGATTTCGGGGGGGCCTATTTAAAGGGCCCTTCTTCCCCAACACGATTTTAGCTTCTCTCTCTCCTCCATTGTTGTTGAGCTCAAACTTAGTGGATCTCCCTACCTACCCAATCAATCTTGCTCATACTTTGAGGTGTGGTGGAGGAGACCCCGATCTATCGTTCTACCGAGAGAAATTTCACCAATTCGTGGTAGTCCTTAGTGGATCTTGTTGGTAGGGTTCCTATGGTGGGATCTTGGAAGAAGTGCTCCTATGGAGGCTAGCTTGGAGTTGTGCTAGCCCCATAGGGTGTTGGGAGCCTCCTAGTGTTGTGGAGCTCGCCCCAACCTTGTGAAGGAACCACCGCCACGACCGGTGCCTTAGTGGAGAAAAGGGAGCCCCTTTGTGGAGCTCTCTTGAGGAAGAAGGTGAGGCCTTCCTTCGTGGTGTGGCCGTCTAGTCTCTTGTGTAAGACTAGCACCTCCTCAACGCGTACGTACTCCCTCTTGTGGGAGGAACTGCGGGAAACAAATCCTCGCCTCGACTCCGCGCCCTCCGGTTGTCCCGCTCCTTACTCTTACTATCATGCTTGTTCCTTTACTTGTTGCACTTGCCTAGGATCACACTAGGATCATCTCCATCACTAAAGCAATCATCTTTACCTTCTGCTTCGCTAAAAATTGAAAAAGACATAAAAATTGTGTAGCGCCCATCCACCCCCCCCTCTTGTTCCCTGCGATCCATTCAGGTGGTCCTGGCACGAGGTTGGTCCTGGCATGAGGTTGGTCCTAGCACGAGACGGGTAAATCTCGTCATCCTTCGTCTTTTTGGCATTTGACGTGGGCACAATCCTTCAGGTTCCCTATATAAAGGTTAGGAGCGACCGCCAGCAAGGAGAGTCAGATAGATTGTAATCTACACCATCATAGACATCACAGCGACATTGTAACTTTTATCAGTAATCAAGATCAGACAAGCGTGATTTCTCCTTGCTTGTTAGCCTACGAACTCGCCAGCGCACCTCTCTCCCTAAACCTTTAGTCCATCAATCATGGGCATTGACATGGATACACCACGTCAATTAGTGCCGTCCGTGGGAAATATGTGCGCTGGAGTCACGGCTTCAACGACTCCAACCGGGGCAATCTATGACTCTCCGGTTTCCAAGGAGCGGTTTATTTCGGCTCCCTCACGTTCGTCCTGCACCCGCCGGCCTCATGCCTGGCCTTCAACTCCTTCCGTGAGGGAATCGATCTAGGGCTTGGAGATCTACGTTTCCACATCAACACGTTAGGCACCCTTCGCCTTCCATATTTGATCCATTCGACTCCGGGAGAGCCGATCTCGCCATCTACCGTTGTGGCGCCTGTTGAATATATAAGCAAATTATCATATGAACTAATCCGAACTAATACTTGACAAATCATGACTACAGAAATAGCAGATGAACTAATCATGCATATGAACAGAGTACATGAACAGATAGCATCTAGACAGGATATACCTATCGCATCTACTCCAAATAGCAGAACTAGGAACTCTAGCAAGATCTAAAACGCGGAGGACAAAAACGCATACCGTCCAGCGTTGGCGGCAGCAGCAGCATCGGCGATGTTGGCGGCATCCTGGTTGTTGTCGCCCATGTTGAGGTTGTCGAAGAGGTTTTCGATGTCCGGGAAGAAGTCTTCGTTCGGGAACTCGTCGTCGCATGACGTCGTGTTGCCAGTAGTCGCGTGTAAGCGCACCCCAAAAACCTGATTGCTCCTCACCCGTACAGGTCTACGAGAGGCAGGGTTCCGGAGGCCTACTGTCCCACCGCTCGGTGCACGCCGAAGGATGTGATGAGGAAGACGAAGGCGGCGGCGCAATGAACTGGAAAGAGGCGGTCGCATATGGTGTCACGTACAGGCTAGGGTTTGCGTCTGCGCTTATATAGTGCGGTTCGAGAAGGTCGTGGGACGCAGCCCACGTACGAGTCCACGATCTAGAAAAATCGGAACGAAAACGGCTGTGTTACGTCCGTTAATGACTCGTAATTGATTACACAATTAATTTCCCAAACTGCAAAAAGGTAAGCTCGGCTAGATTCCCGCAACCCGCGGCGCGTCGTGACGAGTGTGTGTGACGAGGAGAGGCGAGACGTGGCGAGGCGAGGCGGGCGGCGGAGGTGGAGGAGTGCGCGAGGGCTCTCTGTCTTCTCACTCACTTACTAGGACTAGAACAACCTACCTTATATACCACTCCAACTCTCTCCCAACTAGCAATGTGGGACTAAACATTAGTCCCACCCCTTGCCATTCCCACATGGGCCAAGAGAATTTCAGAATTTGTATTGGGACATGGGCTAAGGCCCAAGGCAAAATTCCAGCAATCCGCCGCAAAGTCTCATTGACACATCTAATACCATTATTCCAGAATCATTGTTTTATATACCGGTGCACGGTGTAGACTGTTAAGTTGAACTTCCACTAAGAACTTCATGTTACACTAGTTTGCAACTTGAATAGTGGACTACGCCTTGAACTACAAATTTTCTGCGAACTAGCTTCACACAAAGTCTAGACTGATACAGGACTGCCGCGAGGCTTCCTCGCGGTGTGGAGCTTATACGTTATACTCCAGGGCCTTTCATGAGTTTATGAGAGAGCACCCAACTCTCATAGATTGCGACGTTTAACAATCAGACGCACATAGGTTTGTTCTTCAGAAGATGTTCTGCAGGACAACATCTTTGCTCGAATAAGCCACTTAGAACACATTAAGATAAGTATCAACCTGCCATGCAGATCAAGAGAGTATTGCATCTTCACGGAGAAGGTAAATTCAGTATAGGGATACTCTCCTCCCAGCTGACTAACAGCTTGTCTCCCAGCTCTAATTCACGGGATCTCCGATCACATAGAGTGGGTTACCACTGTAGGCAACTCATAGTGTGGGTCTCAAGCCCATCTCCCTCGGTGCATTCTCTATCACATTTCGTGATAGACCCTTTGTGAAAGTATAAGCCAAGTTTCTAGACGTTTGGATATAATCCAACGCAATAACTCTAGAGTTTCTCATTTTCCTGACAGATTTCAATCTCCTCTTCACATGCCTTGATGACTTCATATTATCATTAGAACTGTTTACTTTGATGATCATAGTTTGATTATCACAGTTCATAGGAATTGCGGGTATTGGTTTCTCAACCACAGGTAAGTCCATCAAGAGCTCACGAAGCCACTCTGCTTCAACAGTGGCAGTGTCTAGTGATGTGAGTTCTGCTTCCATTGTTGACCTCGTTAAGATGGTCTGCTTGCAAGACTTCCAAGAAACAGTGCCATCACCAAGTGTAAAAAAATAACCACTCGTGGCTTTAGTCTCATCAGCATCAAAAATCCAATTGGAATCACTATAACCCTCAAGTACCCTCGGATATCCAGTATAGTGAATACCATAGCTCGCAGTGCCTTTCAATTAGCGCAACACTCTTTCAAGAGCATGCCAATGAACATCTCCAGGTCTTGATACAAATCGAGCCAATTTGATTACAACAAAGGATATGTCTGGCCTCGTGGCGCTGGCTAAATACATAAACAAGCCAATTATTTGAGAATATCTCAATTGATCTCTAGCAGCTCTTTTATTCTTTCGAATTATCACACTAGGATCATAACGCGTTGGAGAAGACTTGCAGTCGCTATACCCGAAGCGACTCAAAATCTTTTCCACATAGTGGGATTGAAGCAATGTAATCCCACCAGCGTCATCCTTGAGAAGCTTGATGTTTAAGATTACATCAGGTACTCCTAAGTCCTTCATCTCAAAGCAACGAGATAAGAACTCTTTGACCTCCTTAATGACAATAAGGCTGGTCCCAAATATCAATATGTCATCAACATAGAGACAAACAATAACTCCCTCGCCCCCATCATAGCGATAGTATACACACTTGCCAGCTTCGTTTACAACAAAGCCTTCAGCGGTTAAGGTTCTTTCGAACTTCTCATGTCACTGCTTAGGTGCTTGCTTAAGACCATACAAAGACTTCAACCAACTTACACACCTTTCCTTCTTGACCATCTACTACAAATCCATCAGGCTGCTCCGTATAAATTTTCTCATCGAGCTCTCCATTTAGGAAAGCTGTCTTAACATCCATTAGCTAAGATCCACTTGCATCCTACAGGTTTGCACCCATAAGGACGATCAGTAACCTCCCAAGTTCCATTAGCTAAGATGAATCCATCTCGCTACGGACAGCTTCCTTCCAGTAGTCAGCATCCTGAGATGCATAGGCTTCTGAAATAGAAGTGGGAGTATCATCCACGAGGTACACAATGAAATCATGACCAAAGGACTTTGCAGTCCTCTGTCTCTTGCTCCTTTCGGGAGCTTCATTGTCATCCTCCACAGGATTATCATAGTGTTCTATCGCAATGGTAGGTTCAGAAATCGTAACTAACTCCTGACTTGATGAACTAGGCATCTCCTGATTTGATGAGCTAGACTTGTCTTTCATGGGAAAGATGGCCTCAAAGAAAGTCGCATCATTCGACTCCATAATTGTACCAAGATGCATGTCAGATACCTCAGATTTCACTATCAAAAATCTATAGCCAATGCTATGAAATGCATATCCCAGAAAACACAATCCACGGTTTTTGGTTCAAGCTTGCGCTTCTTGGGTATTGGCACATTCACTTTCGCCAAGCAACCCCAAGTACATAAGTAGGAGAGTTTCGGCCTTTTCCTTTCCCACTCCTGAAATGGAGTAATGGTTTTGTTCTTTGTGGGAACACGGTTTAGGACATGACACGCGGTTATTATCGCCTCCCCCCCACCATACCTTGGATAGACCCGATGTATCTAACATGGCGTTAACCAAATCAGTTAGAGTACGGTTCTTTCTTTCGGCCACCCCATTAGATTAAAGTGAGTAGGGAGGCATCCTCTCATGGATAATACCATGATCCGCACAAAAAGAATCAAACTCATTGGAAAAATACTCTCCACCATGATCAGACCTAAGCCGTTTAATCTTTCGATCAAGTTGGTTTTCTGCTTCAGCTTTATAGATTTTGAAGTGATTAAAAGCTTCATATTTAGATTTCAGAAGGTACACATAACAATATCGAGTGGAGTCATCAATTAACGTCATGGGGTATCTTTTTCCACCTTTTGTCAACTCGCC
Source organism: Lolium rigidum (assembly GCF_022539505.1). Taxonomy (NCBI): domain Eukaryota; kingdom Viridiplantae; phylum Streptophyta; class Magnoliopsida; order Poales; family Poaceae; genus Lolium; species Lolium rigidum. The sequence goes on along the minus strand of NC_061510.1, from coordinate 360,744,403 downwards.
ATTCATCTCACAAAGATCTGAATGTATGAGTTCCAGCGGTGACAAATCTCTTACCTCAGCAGTCTTGTGAGGCTTGCGAGGTTGCTTAGCTTGCACACACACTTGACATTTGGAACACTTGATAGTAGTAAATTTCGGAATTAAATTCATATTGGCTAGCCGCGTCATGCACCCAAAATTAATATGACAAAGTCGTGAATTCCAAATATTGGACTCACTACCATTGCTAACATGATTAATAATTTGAGTACACAAGTCTGATAAAGATAAGAGGAACAAGCCTCCTACTCATAGCCTTTTCCAACAAATTGTCCGTACTTAGAAATTACAACTTTATATGACTCAAAAACCAACTTAAAACCATCTCGACATAAGAGCGATCCGCTGACGAGATTCTTATTGATGGAGGGAACGTGCTGCACATTCTTCAGCTGGATGGTCTTCCCCGAAGTAAACTTCAGATTTACCGTACCAACACCATGAACAGAAGCACGTGAGCCGTTTCCCATCAGCACAGAGCAAGTCCTTGCGACCTGATAAGAAGAAAACATGGAAATATCAGAACATACATGTGTATTGGCACCCGTATCAATCCACCAATCAGGAGAGTTACATACTGAAAGGACGGTAGGGGAAATACCGTACCCAGCGTCCTTCATCTCAGTATCGCCAGCAATAACAACATTAGCGGTCTTGCCGCCGTTCCCACACTTATCATAGCGATTAGGACAATTAGGAGCCCAATGGTCAGGCTCACCACAGACGTGGCAAGCCCCTTTCTTCTTATCAGCCTTCTTCTTGAAGTTGGTTGAGTGTGAGGCCTTGTTCTTGCCATCAAACTTGCCTTTGCCTTCAGATTTGTTCTTGTTCTTGAACTTGTGGGATTGGAAGTTTTCCTTCTGTACCACATTGACACTAGAACCTCCCTCAAAATCTCGAGCATGTGTGTCCTTTGCTCTCGCCTTTTCTTCCACATGAAGAGACCCAATGAGATCTGAAACGGAAAACTCTTGTCTCTTATGTTTCAGAGAAGTAGCAAAGTTCCTCCATGAAGGATGACGCTTGGCAATAATGCCACCGGCCACAAATTTGTCCGGTAAGGTACACTTAAACTGCTCAAGTTCTTTGGCAAGTGATCGTATCTCATGAGCTTGCTCAACAACAGAGCGCTCACCAGTCATCTTGTAGTCATAGTGTTGCTCATTGACATACAACTCAGTGCGAGCATCCGAGACCCCAAATTTAGCCTTGAGTGCATCCCACGCATCCTTACCATGCTCAAAAGTCATGTACGGGTCAACAATGTTGTCCGCAAGAATACTGAAGAGAGCTGCCTTAAACATGGCATCGACTTTCTTGTAACTTTCCTCCTGAGCAGGAGAAAGATCACCCTCAGGTTTGCCAAGAAGGGCGATATCGCAGTTCAGGTTTTGAAACCAGAGAACTGCCTTCGTGCGCCACCTCTTATAGTGTGAACCATCAAAGAGAGGCGGCCTAGTAGCAGCGGCAATGCCACTTGAATTCATTTGCCTAAAATCAGGTTTTTGGATTGTTGAATATATAAGCAAATTATCATATGAACTAATCCGAAATAATATTTGACAAATCATGACTACAGAAATAGCAGATGAACTAATCATGCATATGAACAGAGTAGATGAGCAGATAGCATCTAGATAGGATATACCTATTGCATCTACTCCATATAGCAGAACTAGGAACTCTAGCAAGATCTGAAACGAGGAGGACAAAAACGCATACCATCCAACGTTGGCGGTAGCAGCAGCAGCGGCGATGTTGGCGGCATCCTGGTTGTTGTCTCCCATGTTGAGGTTGCCGAAGAGGTTGTCGATGTCCGGGAAGAAGTCTTCGTTCGGGAACTCGTCGTCGGACGACGTCGTGTTGCCAGTAGTCGCGCGTAAGCGCTCCCCAAAAACCTGATTGCCCCTCACCCGTACAGGTCTACGAGAGACAGGGTTCCGGAGGCCTACTGTCCCGCCGCTCGGTGCACGCCGAAGGACGGGATGAGGAAGACGAAGGCGGCGGCGCAATGAACTGGAAAGAGGCGGTCACATATGGTGTCACGTACAGGCTAGGGTTTGCGTCCGCGCTTATATAGTGCGGTTCGGGAAGGTCGTGGGACGCAGCCCATGTACGAGTCCACGATCCAGAAAAACCAGAACGAAAACGGCTGTGTTAATGTCCGTTAATGACTCGTAATTGATTACATAATTAATTTCCCAAACAGCAAAAAGATAAGCTCGGCTCGGCGAGATTCCCGGAACCCGCGGCGCGTCGTGACGAGGCGAGGCGTGGCGAGGCGAGGCGGGCAGCGGCGGAGGAGGACTGCACGAGGGCTCTTTCTCTTCTCACTCACTTACTAGGACTAGAATAGCCCACCTTATATACCACTCCAACTCTCTCCCAACTCCATATGGCAACGGGGACACTAACCACTGGTTATTTCTCAACCATAACCATCCTCGTGCATGAAAATTTTCTCCGTCCCCATCCCCACTAACTGTCATGGGGCCAGTTATTTTACCATCCCCATCCCCATCGGGTAAATAAATAACCATCGGTTAACCATCCCCGCTTTAGCTAGTAACTATGATCCCAAAATAAAATGACAACATGGTAGAATGACATGGCTGGCTAGATCAGGAGTTTAGGAAGGAGAGGCGAGCGTTTGGGAGTTGGGATTTGGGGACTACGGCGATTGGAGGCGAGAGGGGAAATTGAGCACAATAGGATTAGGGTTTTCTCGTATCTATATATACCTATATTGTACCCTAGTGCCACATGTCATGTGCCTAACGTGGATTTCATGGTTATCGGGTATGGATAGTGGTAACACAGACCCATCCCCACCTTACCTAATGTGGAGAGTTTGTCTCCAATAAGATCCCCACGGGGATGAAGTACTAACCAAAACCGTCCCCTAATAGGTGAATTAACCACCGGGGATCGGGGAATGGGGCCCCATTGCCAAATTGACTCCCAACTAGCAATGTGGGACTAAACTTTAGTCCCACCCCTTGCCATTCCCACATGGGCCAAGAGAATTTCAGAATTTGTATAAGGACATGGGCTAAGGCCCAAGGCAAAATTCCAGCAGCGCCCACTTCACCATCTTCCGTCGGCTCCTCCAACGAGCCGGAATCAACTCCAACATCAATTATCTGTGTTGACTGCGATGCCTACCATACCATAGGTCTAAACAACTTAGTCAAGGATCGCGGCGGCGGCTCCACCGATTACAAGAGCTGCAGCAGCGGTGTCTACCCGACATGTTCCAGTGTGAGGTCATCGACCCCGTCACCAAAATCGATGACGGGGACCCCGAAATGGCCATCTGGAACACCGTGAGTATTCCTCTAGAGGCTTGGGCCAAGGCGGAGGAAGCTTGACCCCTCTGGCAGCACATGTGTCGCGGGAGGAGATTATGGTCTACCATCGTCTCCTTCACATGAAACACACACGCATGGCCAAGCTACAAGTAGAACTCAACGTGTGCAAACAACGTGTTGATGCATCGAGCGAGCAGCGGCAACAGTTGTCCTTTATCCACTCTTCCTCATCAAGGCACAACACTCCGGGCAGGGCGCCCAAATGACCCTCTCGGCTCTAACATCTGGCTGAAGACAACATGCTCAAGCTGTTGGAAAGCCTCGACTCATCCTTCAGGGTGGTGAACACAGCGGGCAACCTGACGCCAATATGTTGCAAGGCGCTTTGATCGCGGCTGCTACGTACCTACTGGCTAGTGAGCCTATGATTCAAAATGTTGTGGCACTATGTGATCCCAGGATGGTGCTAGTGAGCCTTGTGATATGCACAAATACAAATCTTGTGCATCCTACTTGACTAACTAACTCCATCCGTGGGATTTTTGTGACCATCGTAAGTATGAGGTATAGATACAAATCATTTTTTGTTTAGTTTTGTTTTTTTAAGAATGCTGATGATTAAAATGTTGCCGCAGTGTGTGATCCCGGGATGGTGTGTGCGAGCCTTGTGATATGCTCAAATAAAAATCTTTTTAATCCAGCATTGTTCTCTTACTTCGTCCCTGGGATTTGTGTTACCATAGTAACTATGAGGCACAAATACAAATTACTCTTGTTTAGTTTTCTCTTTTTTAGAATGTTGATGATTAAATTGCTGTGGCACTATGTGATCCCGGAACGGTATGAGCGAACATTGTGATATGCACAAATACAAATGATGTGCATCCTATTTGGTTGACTCACTCCATCCTTGGAGTTTGTGTGGCCACCGTAAGTACGAGGCACAAATACAAATCATTTTTTTGTTTAGTTTTGTCTTTTTTAGAATGCCGATGATTAAACTATGGCACCATCTAGCAAATGGAAAAGGCTGCACATAAGACCTTGTCATATCTTCATGCACATTTCTTGCACATTTGATTTTTTTTCTTTATATTATAAGGCATGTTTTTTATATTCTTTTTTGGTGCTTTTCCAGTCGATAATTTTACTTGGCACCATATCTATTGAAATACCTTGTCACCAGACCTTGTCACACGTCCATGAATACTGCTTGCGCATTTGATTTGGTATTGTAGACACTTTTTCTATTTGTGTGTCTTTTATATATGAGGCTTTACATCTATATACGATTATCACTTAATATGTGATAACTGCAAGTGCACACTTCAATTGTAACTAGTTTTAAAATAAGGGTATCGAACCACGAGGAGCTACTAGTTAAGGTCTTTATGCCTCTTTCTACTATCTATTAAGGGCCACTTGTAAGTCGTTCTTTAATCTCAAATAAAGGTGTTTTCAAATTTTTTGTAATTGGTTGCAAGAAAGTGAATAAAGCAATAAGGTAACAAGGTAGTGAGAAATGAAGTGAAACTTAATAAGACAAAGTGTTCTCAGGGATTATTGGATCCACCTCTAGCATCAGGATTAATGTTAATCAAGATAAACTATGATTTTAATCATGTAGTGTGTGGAGAGAGCTCTATAATAAGACGTGCCCAAAAAACCATCGGTCATCGCATCTCTAAATAATCACCGCAGCTAGTCTTCTGCAAACCACATATTGACTATCGTAATTAAGAGTTTCCCCATGCTTATCGATATGACCTTAGTGAATCTCCCTTTGTCCCCTTCTTCCATATGATAAAGGCTAGTTCCCTCTCTAGTCCCTAAGGAAAATATTACATGATGCATTTCACATAATATCTAGAGAGAGAGAACTAGCACACATTCATATATTAAAACCATAGATCATCTTTGATTCATCTCATATTCATACTAGGATTTCTCCATCTCCCCACGAACGAATCGAACTACTCACACATGGAGACAATCAATAACATCATCATAATCTTATGGATGGAATGAAGGTAGTGGTATAAATTTGAATACAAATCCACAATAGCAATCAATATCACAACTACGGTTGAGGAAGAATGGGATCGGTGATGGTGATGAAGATGTAGCGGTTGATGTTGACGGAGATGATGCCTTGTCCCCCAATGATCCGTGTAGCAGCCGGATGATGTCTTATCCCAAGTTCCTCCTCTAGAACTATCCCAGAGGTGGTGTTTTGGTGTTTCTGGCGGCTGCATATGTTGAATCTCTCTGCCGTCTGTGCAAGGTGAAAATATTTGACGAGGCGGAGCTCCTGGTGCTGCGTATACGGGCGAGCGGTACGGGCGGGGTCCCTCCTTACCAATGTTCGGTAAACTCTCTGAATCCCGTCCTCGCATTCTCCTTTGGCCCAGACGCGTGGTTAAGTGCTCATATGATTTTTATCACATCAGAATACCATAAAATGATAGTTCTTATTGATATTTCCTCATTGCCTTAATATTTTGAAATTTTGCGTAAACAAGCATAAAACATGCGCGAAAGCACAATGAAATGCAAAAATCCTATCTCTACATAAGGACATCTATATGAAATAACCGAGTAAAAACTCCAAAAAAAATGCACTCATCAACTTTTCCAAGCTAGACTCTTGCTCGTCCCCGAGCAAGATGAAAGCTTAATGGATAGAGTCATCTTGTTCATGAAACGTGAGTCGTTAAAATAAAAGGATGTAGAACTAATAATGAACTCCATCATACTATTCTCATATTCAAATGACTTAAAGATCTACACACCTTTTATATTTGATAGCTTACATGATGATTATTTACTTCACATATCATAAGATCGTAAAGCTTAGATATCTATTTGAGAACTATGAGCAATTCTTGTCATCTGATTTGTATTTCTCTTTTAAATAAATAAATTGATCGAACATAACTTTTCACAATTATTCTTTCATTTTCCATCTCTAATAATTTTAAATTCGCATATATTCAAACTAATGATCATAATATGCTTTATTGGTAATTCTCTTCTCATAGTCTATCAAAACTTATTGGTGTGGAAGACCCTAAGATCATTACCATGATGCAAGTACGATAACACTCATCCTAATTCATACATATAACACAATAATCATGATTCAACCATAATTCAAATAAAATAATGGCTCATAGTTCATTGGATAAGAATGCTTCGCGCTCCAAATGAGTAAATCAAGCAGTAATGCAAAGCTTGTTGAATTAAAACTAAATGCAAGCGGAAAAATAAACATGCAAACTTGAAAGGTATATTACAAGGTGTTATAGATCTCCCCAAGCTTGGAATAAAGCCAGGTGGGATGAAATAATCCTTGTTGAAAGAACATGGAGCCCCCGTGTGTGGTTTTCGTAATTGATGACAATCCCTATGGACTAATGGTTGCATTAAGTTTCTCTTATAGGTTTTGTCCATGGGCAATGCTTGAACCATATGTTGGTTTCAAGGTTGCAAGAATAAGCAAATGAAGAAGATCAAGTGTCAACCATGTCTTGAAGAATAAGAAGAATAAGAAGAACAAGAGCAAGAACAAGAAGGAGCGACTTATGAAAGTAGTGGTATGAACTCGAATACAAATCCACACTACCGATCACGATCACAACTATGGTTGAAGAAGAATGGGATTGGTGATGGTGATGAAGATGTAGTGGTTGATGATGAGGAGATGATGCCTTGTCCTCTAATGATCAGTGTAGCAGCCCGGATGATATCTTCTCCCAATTTCCTCCTCAGATCTATCCCATAGGTGGTGTTTTGGTGTTTCTGACGGCTGTGTATGTTGGATCTCTGTGCCGTCTGCGCAAGGTGGAAGTATTTGACGAGGCGGAGATCCTGGTGCTGCGTATACGAACGGACAGTACGGGCAGGGTCCCCCCGTACCGATGTCCGCTAAACTCTCTGAAGCTCGTCCTCGCATTCTCCTTTGGCCCATGCGCGTGGTTAAGTGCTTAGATGATTTTTATCACGTCAAAATACCATAAAATGATAGTTTTTTTTGATATTTCATCATCGCCTTAATATTTTGAGATCATGCGTAAACAAGCATAAAAGGTGCGCGAAAGCACAATGAAATAAAAAATCCTATCGCTACACAAGGACATCTATATGAAATAACGGAGTAAAAACACTCCAAAAAGTTACTCATCAATAGGTTTCCCGTAAAATGTCTCATTGTATTGAGTAGATGTTTAATTCAATTCATGTGAGCTGGTGTTACTTAATTCAACTGATGCTTGCAGAATTATTATCGTATCATTTTCAGACCGGAGGTTAGGTATATCGTTACCTCCATAAATGAGATGATCAGACTGTCGCCGTAGCCACATATCACTAGAAGAAGGTTCATGTCCATTTCTAGAACTGTGGCATGAAATCGGGTGTCTATCAACCTTCCTACTTCGAAGCAAATGCTTGAGTCTACTCGTGCCAACTGATGCTTGCAGAATTATTATCGTACTCCCTCCGTTCCTAGATATAGGGTGTATAGTTTTTGGCACGGAAAATAAGAAACGCACATTGAGGGCAAGTTACACGAGTTTTAGGCAAGATTACCCCTGAATTATTACTTTGAGAAAATAGAGGAGTTTGCATGAGCTAACAAAATGCAATCAAATCCGTAAAAAAATATCCAAATGAGTGGTTCTACGCAATACACCTTATATTTTGGAGCTTTTTTCTAAAAAACTATACACCTTATATCAAGAAACTGAGGTATCATTTTCAGACCGGAGGTTAGGTATATCGTTACCTCCATAAATGCGATGATCGGACTATATCTCCGCAGCCATATATCACTAGAAGAAGGTTCATGTCCATTTCTAGGATTGTGGCATGAAATCGGGTGTCTATCAACCTTCCTACTTCGAAGCAAATGCTTGAGTCTTCTCGTGCCGATCTGAATAAAAAGATACTCACACACTTCGTCATCCGGGTTGAGGATGAGAAGCATCTTAAGCGCGCGTCACTTTTGGTTTCTAACAAGGCGTGGAAGCAATGGAAGACCAAAATTTTGAGGAAGTAGGTGCATAACCAGAGAACCCCTTTGCCAAGTACCCGCAGATCTCTGAAAAAGAATGGACGAAGTTTATGCATGCCAATGCTGCAAACTCAAACTAGTGATCAGTGACTTACCATTTTAGAAGTGTCAATTCTAGTTCTCAACTCTATACATGCCGTTGTTCCAAAATATATTTCTGCACTTCATATTATCTTTATACAATTTAAATAATGTGCAGACACATATACTGCTTAAATACTCCATATAGCCAGAGTTATGAAATTTTCCAGATGCTCCGAATATTACGGTCTTGTCGCCACAACATCGACTCAAGAGAAAACTCGGACCCTACAGAAATTATACCGGTTAAAATAACAACCGTCTGAGGAGCCATAAGAATGGAGCCAGCCAAGAAATAGAGCCATCGCTGATAGTCATAATTTTGGGGCCAGGCGTGAATTTGAGCCGTCTCTGGTAGCCACGCTAGTGGAGTCATGTTTTTTGCCTGTCTATGGGCTTGGGTACTATAGCCGCTTACTCTAACCGGCTCTAATGTTCTCCTTATTAGAGATCATGGGGCACAGTCGGATGAGTAAATTGGCTCCAACCCATATACGAAAACCGGCTCTAGTGGAGAGTTTTGTACTACTGATCCACCATATATATATTTCCATATCATATCCGTCAAGAACTTGAAGGACCCATTTTTGCGCTTCCCCACCTCATTAGGCATACTAAGATGCTTCTGGGTTAGGAATTCGTTCGACACTTGGAGTACTCCTTCCGTCTACGAATATGTGTACTTCTAGTTTTGTCATAAGTTTAAGTTTTAAAATTTTGACTAACATTTATAAAATAGAGTAGCAACATATATGGCATCAAACTGATACATTATGAAACTACAACTCAATACCGATTTAGTGATGCTAATTTGGTGTCATAAGTATTTTCACATTTTCCATCAAAATTTTAAATGATTGACTTATAACAAACCTAGAAGTACACTTATCGGTGGACAGAAAGGATGTGACATTGATCACATTCCTAAGAGCTCGTTTGCCACCTTTCATTTCATTTCATTTGGTAGAAATGAAATAAAATGAAATTGACGACATTAGTTTTCTCGATAAACTTACGTAAATAAAGAGGTACCAAGTGAAATTAAGGTTACACATGACATGCAATCCATGAAATTCTCAACTAAATTCTCGAAATCACAAATAAACACCTTAGTTCCAGCCTCAAACGATGGAGGTTAAGAAAAATTTCTGTACCCAAGAAGAATAGCGAGAGAAACCGTGGCACGGTGGCAAAACCCATACGCTCGCTGTGGGCTGTGGCCCAGCCTCGTTTCTTTCGGGTTCCGCGGCGAGACGGACCACACGCACCTTTCAAGCGCAAAACTGCTGCGTGGCGCGCGCGTCCGGCCGAGCCCACCAGAATAAGATCTCCGTTTGTTTAACAAGCAAGATGGTGATCACATGTCACAACCGTTAGCTGGTGGCGGCATGTGGGACGACGACGCCGCGCGCCGGCCGTAGTTAAAGACAAGACAAGATGTGGAGTATCATTATTAGCAATAGAGATCGAGCGTAGACTCTATACCATACCGGTTTACCAACATGGAGGGGTCCTGATTTGCAGCTGACGACATTGAAAACGCCGCTCTTCAAGTGTTTCGATCCGGTTTGACTTCACGTGATAGCGACCCGACTAGTATACAAGTGGCCACCATATGGGGCCTAGCGGCAGGAGTAAGCAAACACTTCTATGTTGTATACTAGTAGTAATTACACGAATACAATTTTGATTTAGCGTGCATATGCTTCGGCGGAAATTCAATTCGGCTCCCAGGTGCGTATGCTCCCTCTACCAAAAAATATATTTTGAAATGTCGAAAAATTTGGACAAAAAATTTTACATGTACATCTTCATTATGTATGTCCATTCGGTCAAGTTTCACAAAAAAATAATATTTTTTATGGTCTATGTAAAAAGGAGAAAACTTTATCATGTGAAAAGCATTATTTTTAGCACTGAATTTGTCTTTTTTACGCAGGTCACATGATAAGTCGATTTTTTATGAAACGACTTTGTGAGCGCGTAGAACGTGAAGATGTACGTACCAATTTTTTGTTTCAATTTTTTTGAAATTTAAAATATGTGTAAAACGTATTTCAATATATAGGGAGCATATGCACCCATGTTCCAAAACACCACTCCCGCTACTAAAAAACATTTTAAAAGGTTAATAAAATTATAAATAAATCACACATACATGTTGATATTCTATATATGCTCCTGATGAGACGTTTAAACTGGATGAGACGTTTTGGCTCCCAAGAGCATATGCTCCCGATACTTAAAATGACAAAATATTGAAAACTGACATATTTTGTTTCCTATATAAAAAAAAGATAAGGAAATGCCCTTGTGAAGAGCTTTTTTTTAGCCCAAAAATTTATCTTTTCTACACATGACACAAAAATGTCGACTTTTTGGTCGAAGAACTTTCCGAGCACATAAAACATTGAGATGTGCGTGCAACATTTTTTATCGGACTTTTCAATATTTTGAATTACGTTTAAAAGTCATTTTAAGAATCAGGAGCATATGCTCTTGGGAGCCAAAACACCTCATCCAGTTTAAACTTCTAAAAGTTCAACTAACTTTATAAATAAAGGTCTTAGCATTTGTGTCATTAAATTAGTATTACTGAATTCGACATTGTTTCATAATACTCGAACCCAACATCATATATATTGCATAGTGGAGAGTTCTGGTTCAGTGCATGAGTGGTCACGTTGTTTTTAAAAATTAAGATCGCATTTACGAGTTTTTTTAATGATTTCTTATTTAGCTAATGCTATATCCTACAAACATGCAAAATATTAACTGCAAATACACCCTCGGTTCCATTAAACATGTCTTAACTTTGTCTATATTTAGGTATATCTCAACATGTCTAGATATACAGAAAATAAGTATGTATATACAAAAATGAGAAACGTGTGGCTCTGAGTATGGATGTTTTCAACTCTCCAAATTTGATCAGATTTGGTAATTTTTGTGTAACTCAGAATATGAAGAAATTCACATTGCTATTCTGATGCTGGTAGGTTACACCATTGACTACGTCCAGATTTATTTTCATATTTTTAAAACAATTAAATATGGTTTTTATATTTTTTGTTTAAACATAAAAGATCGCTAGAGCTTGGGAGGCAAAGACAGTTTTTGCATATTGCAACCCTAATCTTTAAATAATCAACATTCAAAAGATTTGACTTAGACTAGTCACAATGGGTAGTATCATATACCGGTATCATGCATATGATACTAGTGTATGATACTACCTCTACAATGCATGGTATCATATAGTAGTACCATATTCTTATTGTATTTATCAATTTGTAGAATCTCAATGCAAAATTGTGTACAAGATTTATTTGATATGAAATTTTCTTGTTTTACGTGCTATGATACTACGGTATCTACTTATGATACTAATATCCTCTCTTTCATCATTAATTGCAGCGCCACATCAGCTTTTTGCATGCATGCAATGCATGATACTCACGATGGCAATGGAGCGGGTTTGGATGGATATTGCAATACCAAATCCATTAGTCTCGCTCTGCCCCGCCCACGAAACTATCCATGGGCATGGATGTCGCTCCAAATCCAAATCCGCTGGATACCCGGATATCCATGGATATCCATGCCCATAAAATTTTAGTAGCATTTCATCAATATTTCACTTGCATTTCAGCAATAATAAGCTAACATAAATATTTTGGCAGCATTTCGACATTATTTTAGTAGCATTTCAGCAATAATTATTCGAAAATTCATAGGAATATCAAAGCAACAATATATTAATCACATAGCACTTATAATATGTCAAATGCCACGCAATCACACCATACAATAGCTGTCTCATTTCAATCTCACGCCCGCCAAGGTTGAGGGGATCCGTCGATCTGGAGAGGTGGCAGGGACGATGTCGATGGACCGCTGGCTGGCGGCTGCACCTTCCCTCACAGCGTGTTGACGGAGCCGACGGATGGATCAATACTTGGTGACGGATATTCGTGCGGGAAGGGATCCATAATTATTTAGCGATAGGAGACAGATGGGCAGATGGCTCGATTTTGGCTAAGTCCTTAATTATGGCAAGCAATTACCGAGGAGGCAGAGCAATCAGCGAAAAGCCATAGTCAATACGTAGGAAGCCCAACCAGCACATCCGTGAATGGATCTTCCGTGAGTATTTAGAGTATAAAATTATTAAGACTTAAATTAATGATTTGGTGATTTGCGCCTAAAAATGGCAGCTAAGCCTAGGTAACATTGAATGTGTCACTGACATGTGGGTCCCACATGTCTGACGGATATCCATTGAATATCCATGGGGAAGAAGCTTTGCCCGTGCCCGCTCCATGAATTATTGGATATCCGCCCCATGAAATCCGTGGACACAATTAGCCCTCCAAACCCGTGTCCGGCGGGTCGAATATCCGTGGATACCCGGATCCGTGGATAAAATTGACATCCTTACATGATACTACCTATGATACTCCTATTGTGGGTAGTCTTAGTACAAAAAGGTATTGCGTAGGGAGTAACTTTTATTGATACAATAGTAAACTGAAACAATAATAATAGTACAACGAACAACCAGAGAATTCCGGAGAATTCCCGAGTCAAAAATACACGATCCGAATATCCGATACCGATGGATCGATCGGTGCCTAGCTTATGTTCTACCGCGAAACGTAAATACAACTATCCTCAGGCACCTCGGTGTGTCTACCCGGTGCTCCGAGGAAAAATGGTGGTATATGGCGCAAAAATACAAAAAAAACTAAAGGAATCGCCTATTGGCTAGTGTAGTAGCACTATGCACTAATGGCCATGGCCGTAAGCTGGCTCTAAGGCGTACCCCGCGGTAATAATGTATAAACACTAGCTATACGCGGCGGCGGTCTACCGCTCGGCCTTCCGGTCAGCAGAGAGCGGGGTGAGCCGGAGCGCCCACTTCATATTCATGGCGAGCGGGCAGCTCATGCTCCTGGCGGGGGCCGCCGCCGCGCGGCGCAGCGCGCCGACGGTGCCGGCGCCCTTGTAGCTGGTCTCGACGAAGGCCCTGAGGCGCTGCATGGCCACGTCGAGCGTCTTGGCGGACATGTTGGCGAAACAGACGCGGAACCAGCCGGGCTCGCTGCAGTGGCACGAGGACCCCGGCGAGATGTTGAGCCCGACATCGAACACCACCTTCTTCCACAGCGACATCTCCCCCTCGAAGGAGCGGCTGCGCATCAGGTGGCTCATGTCCACCCAGCAGAAGAGCCCCGCGTCGCTCTCCAGGCACCCAATGCCGATCGCCTTGAGCCCGTCCACGAGCTGGTCGCGCCGCTCCTTGAGCCGCCGCTTGTTCTCGGCCAGGTACCCACGGGTGAAGTCCTTGTCTCCTAGGAGCGCCGCCAGGAGGAACTGCGTCTGGGAGGAGACGAGCCCGAAGCTGGACATCTTTGTCGCCGCGGAGACGACGGCGGGGTTGGAGGAGTAGATGGCACCGACGCGGAAGCCCGGGAGGCCGAGGTCCTTGGACAGGCTATACACGACGTGCACGCGGCCGTCAAGCCCGTAGTCGGCGGCGCGCGGGCCACGCGCGGCCAGGACCTCGAGCACGCTGACGAAGGGCATGGAGTCGGAGAAGGCCGTGCCGGAGTAGATCTCGTCGCTGACGAGGTGGATGCCCTTGGCGGCGACGAAGTCGACGATCATGTCGAGGTCGGCGCGGGGCACGGTGGTGCCGAGCGGGTTGGAGGGGTTGGTGATGAGCACGCCCTTGACGCGCAGCCTGCGCTTCTGCGCGCGGCGGTACGCGTCGTCCAGCGCGGCGCGTGTCACCCTGAAGCCATTAGCGCTGGTGCAGTGCACCGGCACGATCTCGGCTCCGGTGCGCCACTTGAGGTCGCGGTCAAACCTGCATGCGCAAGGGTGACGTAAGCATCTGAAGCCATGATTTGTTTGTTTGCTTGTTTCCTAATTACTTGTCGATTGAAAGTGGCGCGCCCCACATGCACGTCCTTGCACATGGAACTGCAGGTGAAAAAAATGGCGGGTAATTAGCGTGGAGTCGCGAGTGCATACCCTGGGTAGTATGGCGTTGGGATGAGGAATGCGTCGCCCTGGTCGGCGAGGCAGAACATGAGCGCCTCGTTGGCCGAGGTGGCGCCGGCGGTGAGCACGATGTTGCTGGGGTCGAACGCCACCCTGTACCCTCGCTGCTCTGACATGAACCTCGCCAATGCCTGTGCAAAGTAACGTGGGTAAGGCTTTGACCGTATTACTTAAGCATACGCGTTTGCCGGAGAAGTATAGAGGACTGTGCCAAGTGGCCGGGAAATCGCTTACATTCTTGAAGGCCGGGAGGCCATGGTAGTCCTGGAAGAGCGCGAGCTCGCGGAAGACGGAGGCGCCTCCGCGCCGGAGCCCGAGCGCGTCGGGGTTCTTCTCCAGCCAGTCCTCCACCAGGTCGAACGAGAGCTGGTTTTCGGCGAGGCCCATCTGGATGATGCCGCCTGGGTTGGCGACGGCGTCGAAGGGGTTCTTCTCGTACTCCTCCCAGCCCAGGAAGTAGGACGAGTCCTGGCCGTGGCTGTTGCATCCGGCCTTCTTCGACAGCAGCTGCGGCTCGTCGGCTACCTTGTTCACCATCTTAATCTTTCTCCTCCTCCCGGTCAACTAACGGGGCGCGCGCGCGCGTGCTTGCTTGAGGTCGGTTTGCAATTGAGCTGATCGAGTGTCAATCAAGCAAGACTGAGCTGAGCTGGGAGAGCAGCTAGCAGCCGAGAGAGAAAGAGGAGTAAGCGAGGTAGCTGGTGTCGAGTTTGGTGTCTCCCAAGGTGGGGAGCCCGAGCTATATATATAGTGGTGAGCTGAGCTCAGCTGCTGAGTGCTGCCGAGAGGGCAGGGAGTGTCACTTCAATACTTCTTTCCGATTTATCGCGTGGAATAAGCGGCGTTAACAGGGGCTGATCGAGTGGGGGAAGGCAGGTTAACATCAGAACAGCTACTAGTATTATTGAACGCGAAAAGCGTTCTGGGTTAGCAGCAACCATTGTGCGTGTGTCGTTGCTGGCTGGGGCAATCCTCGAAGGCATCCGCGGTTTCAATGGCGAGAGCCGCGGTTTCCCTAACAGTAACATTACTGCTACTCCGTAGTATTGTTTCTCTGAATCTCTGTAATCTCCGTACTGGAATCCCTTTTTAGTCTGCCTCCGCCGTAATCGACCGATTGTATTTTTTTAACTAGCCAAGATGATTGTCTCCGGCATATGGGCTCCACGCTTGCGACGTGTGTTGGCCGTATATGGTCTCTGATTACTCACAGCAGTAAAGATAAATTGCATCACGCGCCACAATCACATTCCCAGTCGTTTACATTTTTTGTCAAAAGAAAAGAAAAAAGCCGACATAACTTGTTGAATTAGTCTGATCACGGGATGATGTAGACAAGCTAGCCGATTGCTCGAGAAAGGAGACAGGATCAACTAGGAGAAACAGTAAAAGAATGATACACGAAAATGACAGTATCACGGCAGGGGTGTTCTCTCTTACACCTGCTGGATTTGGCTTTCTCAACCTAAGTATACTATAAGTGCTTGGTTTGCAGCTTTGCACTTTACTTTCATCCAATCAGGCTATGCCGCGTAGTGGGGTGGGATACAAAACGGCCGTAGCTTATCTGAACTGCATTCCTGTTGGTTCAGACAAAGGCGTATCAGTATATTTAATTAATAGTACGTGTGTCATTCGTTGTCCAGTTGGAGTAATGCAATTCCTTGCTGTGAAACGGCTGCCTCTTGCTAGTCATAGTGGGGAGTAACTTAGACTAGTAACATGACATATGTTACTAGTCTAAGTTACTACCTCCATAGTGGGTAGTAACTTATATGTGGTGTCATGCATTGTGTCATTTACTATGGTGTAGACTCAACTTGTCTTGGGGTGTGTGATGTTATGGTAACATAGCTAGTTACCACCTCACTCTCTTTCTTCATTCATTGCCATGCCATGTCACCAAAATGCCTTGGGTTGTGTGATGTTACTAGCTAAGTTACTCCCACTAGCTCGGATAACGCTAGTTGTTGCGTAGGAAACTATGCCTTTTGTGACCGAAAAGTGTCTTTAGCACATGAGCACCAGTGCTCCTGGTGCTATAAAATCATATTATTTGTATTCCAAAAAAATTAAAATTAAATACCTACATACATATAAACATTCCGAAGATGCGGTAGAAATTTTGGAGAAAAATATGTTACATTTTGAGCTATATAAAAAAGACAAATTTCTGACAAATATATGTTTCTATACGTAGCCACAAATTTGGTTTTTCCTGTAGCTCAAAATACAATGCAACTTCTACCAAAACTTCTCATGAGTATTCAGAACATATATATGTATTCATAGAATAAATGTGATGATTTTTTGAAACACAGATATATAATTTTTTTAATATTTAAAAAACTGAGAGCACTGGTGCTCATGTGCACCAAATGCTTACTCTTTTGTGACCCCCTGTAACACGGAAAAATCGTGTCTTGTGTGTCATCCACTACTCCTCCAGGCTCAAGCTGTTGCTACTCGGCCGTAGGTCATTACCCATCAGGCCATCAGTCCCAGTGAATACTGGCATAGCTCACTTAAGACTAGTCATAGTGGGAAGTAACATAGAGTAGTAACATGCACTTGTTAGTACTCTATGTTACTACCTTCATAGTGGTTAGTAATATCAAAGTAGTATCTTAGATGTCTTCATTAATTAGCCTGTAGACTCATTGCATCTTGGGAAGTGTGATGTTACAGTAACTAGCTATGTTACTCCATCCTCCTCTCTCATCATTAACTCACTGCCACATAAGCAAATTTGCTGAGTTGGACACTTAGTTACTAGTGAAGTTACTTGCACTATGAGCAGTCTCACACAGTCCCACTGAATGTTAGCTGGACTTTTATCTAACCACCATTAATAATGAATGCTATAAATCGGACATTCTGCTATGATTAACTACCTAAATGCAATATTTTAATGACTAATATTAAAACTGCTGTAAAACATGCTTGCTGAAATCAACTATGCTTGCCTAGTGTAGTAAGAAAGTCACTTCCGGCGTCATTTGGTAGCCTAGGCCATTTTTTTCCGACGGCTGGGCCTAGAGGGCATACCTCGTCTAAAACAGACTTTGAGCCATGGTCTTCACTTTGTTTGATAGCATGGATTGCATTATTGTATATCCAAGTGCGACTTTATATGGGGTACCGCATAATCTTTTGCAGCTAAGCAGAGTCATAGGCTCACAACATAGGTTTTTGGCTGCCACCACCTTGTTGCTATTTCGGCACACATAGGTGGAGTATGCTCACCACTTCTAAATATAGTGAGCTTACCATAGCACAAAGCACAACAACACACAACAAAAAGCACACTAACAAGCCTATTAGATAGCATATTAACAGAGTACTTAAGTACCTAGTAGGTGCATAAGACGCAAAATCAGGGTACACCTCTGGCACAAAAGATATGTTTACAAGCCTCCGAAGGCCAACATAAGTACACCATTAGTCGATCATATAAACATTGGAAAAAGAGGTTGAACTAGCTAGCATGGCGCCGGTCATCCCTCCATCTTATGAATAGAGCAAAAGCAATATCAAGGAAGAGGGTGGCGGGAGTGCTTCTAGCAGTCCACGCCATCTCCACGCCATTGTGCTCCATATACATCTGCAGTTGCATGTCACCATTCTTGTTATACTCAAACACGAGCACGTCACCATCTTCCATATTGACTTTGAAGGCGAACTCCTTACAACCCATGAAGAAGATGAATATGCTAGCCTACTACCGCATATGCACCCTATTATCGCATCATTGAACCATCATGATATGCGTCTTCACCGAGTGTTGTTTGTGCTCATTCTTCTGCTTGATCCCCAAGCTTCCTCTGCATCCACGCCTCCATTGCTACTGGCATGGGGAGCAACATGAGGTCGATGGAGCTCACCTATACATAGAAGTGTGGTACCTTATCCTGGGGATAGTATCCCAGGCATGGATCGCGCCCCTTATGCTTCTTGGCACGTCCGGCGTGGCAACAACAGCCATTAGGGCTAGTCAATCAGGCGTCTACTGCACTCTAGGGATCATATGTGCGAGCTCCGACGGCGCCTCGATTTAGTTTTCCAGGAACTGCTAGTTGTGCAATTTAACAATGTACAGGGTTAGTGGCAATTTAAGAGTGACAATAACTACTATGTTAGGCTAATCTTTTGAAGTTTGAGAACCCCGAGACCTCTTATAGCTACTACTATGTTAGGCCACAGAGCTTCTAAAAATTGCTAGGAATAATAAACCCTCTATTATTTACCTCCCTTCCCAATGCATGTTTGATTTTTTTTATTTCTTCTTTCATGCATGTGAAACCAATGGTGCGTGCAGTAATTAATGAGAAAAAAGTTAGTGATTTTCTTGGTCGTAGCGAATTGGCCCATTGGCTAAATAATCCATAACGGAGGGAGTATTATCCTGTGCTTGGGTTGACTTGGGGTTGGGACCCCTAGAGCAACAAGGGATAGAACGTTGGTTCACTAGTAGAAAAACCCCCCTTTAGTACCGGTTTCAAAGGGTCTTTAGTACCGGTTTTGGAACCGGTACTAATTATCCGGCACTAAAGGCCTCCCACCTTTAGTACCGGGTCCCCGCGAGGCTGGTGATCTTTTTTTTTTTCACAAAAAGGCTATTTCGTTTAATTTTTTTTATCCATTTTTCTTCTAATTATTTTTCACTCCCTTTTTTTCACAATTTCTAATATTTCCGTTAGTCTCTAACTACACTTAATCTCTAGTCAATTACTTACCCTTGGTCAAACTTTCCGGTCGGTCACCCATCCTCACACTACTCCAACACTAGCACGCTTAACTTCCGGGTTCCTTTCCATCCCACTTCCAAGTGCTTCGCACGCATGTTGTTGATACTACTATCATATCAATCCTATTAACATGTTGGTCAATGTCACACTTCTTTATTATTTGTATTGCAAATAATTTTTTTAATAAACAAAAGTAATGATGTAATAATAATGTTGAATAAATAAATAAAATTAACTTTTTAATTTGTATTATTTTTATTTATTTTTAAAAATTTTAATTTTTTTTTTGCCAAACCTTAAACCTGAAAATTTGAAAATCTTATAATTTGCTAAAAGTAATAGTAATATTCTAGGATTCAAAAAATCTTATAATTATTAATTTTAATTTTTAAAAAATAAAGAAAATATAAAATTCTAAATTTTTGGGAAAAACCTAAAATCTTCCTGCTTTCATATTTTCATTTGGAATTTTGAGAATCTAAAAATTGGCTAACCGGGTAAACCCGGATGTAACTTTTTCCACGAATTTTTTTGATATATTATACGTTTTTTTTCGACGTCTTATGCAAAAGTTATTGCCGTTTTACCATTTTTCAAAACTTTTTTGCAAAAAAAGTGAAAATTCAAATTTCTTAATTTTCCCTAATAGTAGGTTGCATAACATAGAAGAATCTGAAAACATTTTATTTTTTGAATTTTCTATCATTTTCCTTTCTATTTTACAGTGTCAAAAAAGGCGATCCACGGTGGGGGGGGGGGGTGGAGCTGCGTGGGGGAGCAGAAAAACCTTTAGTACCGGTTCGTGACACGAACCGGTACTAAAGGTCTACCCTTTAGTACCAGTTCGTGTCACGAACCGGTACTAAAGGTTTTTCAGCTGACGCGAACCCTTTAGTACCGGTTCGTGTCACGAACCGGTATTAAAGGTCCTTACGAACCGGTACTAAAGGTCTGGGCAGTGCAACCGGTACTAATGCCCCCTTTAGTACCGGTTCGTAAGGGAACCGGTATTTATGGCTTAGATGGATGCCCATTTTTCTACTAGTGGTTTTAGCGGGTCCAAGATTGTGCGCGAATGCTTATATAGTGTCACCTAAACATGAAATAGTATTTCAATCCCAGAGTATTTGAGTGTTGCCCAACTCAGGTGCGGTGGGAACTAGAGGATGATGGATTCCATCATACCAGCCTAGTGTTTTGAGGAGAGAGCTTAAGACCTCTTACAAGGTCAAGCTGCTTTGTGATTGTCCCATAATATAGCATCCTAACAGACTTGCGGATAGTCATATTTGTCTTTGTATGGAATATGTTATTGTTAGCACCTTGTCATTGAAAAAGAACAAGATGATCTATGGATCCACCTTTTCGAAAAGAAAGAATACCATACAGGGAAACATAACTTTATTTAGAAAATTATAACACAAGATACAAACATGAAAAGGGTTTCTCCCATGTGTTCGGAAACGACAAAGCATGATCATGAAAACATGCATAATGATATACAAACACAATCTTATATTATCGCTCCAGCACCTAATAATAAAACATTATCAAACAACAACATGCATATGACACCAGAAAGTTACTCAGGGTTTCGATCTAAGGGGTTGCGTCATAGACGGGGATGGTGATGGTGTTGTCGTTGGAGAGGAATAAAGATGGTGCTCCCCATGTCGAGTAAGCATTGATGTTGATGATGGCGGCTATTTCCCTCAACTGGATACATCGAAACGATGGCATGCCCCCTCCGGAGAAGGAAAAGGAATTCGTCTTGTTTTTGTGGTGCTTTTTCTAACCCACAAAAAAAATATGTCAATTCTCATTTCCATTTATAGACACGATCAATTCCTCCAATAGATGTAAAAACAATACAATAACTAATTAAATAAATGTTGTACAAAATATGTAGATCATAATAAGAATAGTAAATGTAGCTCCAAAGTACTTCATAAAAAGCATGTGTCTAACTTATGTTATTTATTTTTTCAAATTCCTTTATTGGATTTTGTTACCATCAACACCATATATATTTAAAGTAGCAAATAGTAAATAGTAGAAATACATGAGTTGTCTCTAGTGACTACAAAATAAAGTCTAACACAAATTCCTTTGTCAGATTTAACATGCGGGGACATGAACATCATACATTTGTTTTATTCAGAATTTTGTGAATCATAAATTAAGCAGTTTGCCGGATTCTGCATTCTAATAAACAACAATATTTTTCAAAATAAGAAACAAAAGAAAACGGGTTGATACGCCTAATATAGGTCACCCGCGAGTTTCAGATACGGAAAGAATATTGTCCACTGCCAGCACGGATAGGATCATACGAAGAAGTCGAGATATCTTAACTGAGAGGTGCTTTGTTTAGTTGATTTAGCTTAATGCATCTTGTATTATTTTTTGTAAAGTCTTGCATTTCCTTTTTAATAACCCGAGACCACACTTGAAGTACACCAGAGTCACCTCTCCGACACGCTAGTCGCTGGATTGTTTACTTATGCATGACATTGTCCTACGAGGCCTGGTAACAAATCACCGCCAAACATTGTTTCAAAGATTTCACCAATCTATTAATAATTATCAACAATACATAGTTAAAAAAAGTAATAAAAAATATAAATAGGTATCCGGATCACATAGCGATGACAATAGACACTAGGACGAGCCGAAAACGTGCAGCCGTCGTCGCCCTCCATCGCACGTGCAGCCGTCCTCGCACCTTCATCGCCAGATCCAGGCAAAGCTTGTCGTAGTAAAGATTGTTATAGTAGACATATGGAAATTCGACGTGCTAAGGCATCAAATGACCAACGCACCAGAGTATAAACCATCAACAATGATGACAATGTAGATCGGAACAGACTAACATGGAACCACATAAAGGAACAAGAAAACCGATCAGATCCCAGGAGATCTGCCGGGCACACAACTCCGCTCGCCCTCCCCCAACACTAGACGCACTACCAGAGCAAGGATATAATGGGGAGGACCTTATGCCAACTTTAGGATGTAGCCACGGCCTCACCGCCAAACATCTTGTAATGTGGTAATAGTGATTAGAGAGTCGTTAGAACAACGAAAAAAGTTTCCAACCTGATTGCACCGAAAATTTCATATGGTACACTACTGAGATTTTCGTTGGTTTAATATCTACCCCTAAAAAATGCATCTTCAAATTTACCACGCAAAGTTTGCACCAACTTCAAATATGCCAGCCAATAGTCAACTACCTCCCTAAAAGAAAAATGTTCCCTTTGTTCTGCATTTCATATATGATATCTTATATTCCATCTATCAGAGATTTCATAAAATTTATTGTACTAATTATCATCTGCCCGAGTGTCAAATATTGTCCCTTTATGTATACACACGTCCATATACACATGGCCAAGAGGCTCAATATTACATCAAAAATATTACGCCAAACCTGTTCATTCCCAAACCTACCCTCACTAGCCCAGTAACACAACCAAACCTCACTAAACTGACGAATCTAGACACGTAGACTACCTGCAAACACAAAGACACAATTAGACGCACCCTTATACCTCAAAATTGTACTGATTTGAATTAGAATTTAGAAGAAAAGAAACAAATTATATCTCTACTTAATCTTTCTATGGAGTATGCTCTAACAATATCGTCGTCACTAGTACATAAAACACTACTGGTGGCATTTGGAAATTCCTTCATTGGTGGCAGATCCCGCACGGCCACCGCTATTACGCCACTGGTATTTATTACTGCTAGCGTGCGGCCCGAGAACGTTACAAGTAGTTGAGATACTGGCGTGTATCCCTCGCACGCTAGGAGTAGTTGAATACTCATGGCGTGGCCCTATATTCACATGCTACCAGTAGTTGAATACTTGTGGTGCACCCTATCCTCACACGCTACCAATATGTTTACAGGGATTTAAGATAACAAGATGTTTGATGCGTACACATACATTCCAAATTGGCATACATAAAGTAGTTCTCCATACATTTATACATACAACTAATATATTTCTAATTAAGTTGCAAATATGAGTACATACATTGGTACAAAATACACAACATGGTGCCTCTAGTTTCTCATACTACTTAATTTTTAATTACCTGCCACAGACTCGTGTTGATCTTGCCGTCATCATCATCGTCGCGGCCCTGTGTCCATGTCGTCGTCTTCGCCGCCACAACTCCGTGTCGATGTCGATCGCCATCGTTGCTAATGTTGCCCGCGGATAAGTGGGTGCACAAAGATTTAAAGCCACATATAAAGACACACATGAATCTGTTGCAACAAAATTAAAATGAACACCTAGTAGGGCCAAATAAAGAGCATGCCTCATACATATACATTGGACATACAAACCCTAGGGATGGTTCAAGTGAATTAAATATGAGCACAAGATTTGTATTTTTACATATCACAAGTATCACTTGCACCATCCCGGGATCACATCCCAAATTGAGAAAGTTGTACAGCCAAAACAATTTAATCATCGGTCGTTGCAACGAACAAAACCATAATGAACATCTCAAGTAGGGTGAAGTCAAGAATAACATACCTCATACTTACATTGGACACATAAATATCAGGAATGGAGTGAGTGAACTAAGTAGGATGTACAAGATTTGTATTTGTGAACATTGTTCACTAGCACCACCAGGGGATCACATAACAATTCAATTATCGGCCATTGCAATGGAAAAAAATGAAACTAAACATCAAGTAGGGACAACTCAAGAACATGTCTCATATTTACAGTGGACACACAAATTTGAGATATGGAGCAAGTGAGCCAAGTAGGATGCACAAGAGTATTTATGCATATCACATTAATCGCTTGCACCATCCAGAGATCACATCCAAAATTGAGAAACTTATAGTGCCACAACAATTTAACCATTGGCCATTGCAAGGAAACCGAACCCAACAATATACTAGGAGAGATGAGAATGAACGATATGTTCCAAGTCATGTTTGCATTTGAAAAAGATTTCAAGTATCCGTAGATGTAAAGCCTGATATAAATACAGATGCAGGACCAAATCAAATGCGTAAGCTATATGCATGAACATATGAGAAGGTCTTATGAACAACCTTTTCATTAGATGGTGCTGAAGTATAATCATTGGCAGCCTCATCGACCTTTGCAATGAATTAAAACGAAAATGTTGGACCAACTCAAGAACATATCTCGTAATTACAGTGAACACACAAAATCTAGGGATGGTGCAGTCGAGCTAAATAAGATGGACAAGATTTATATTCATGTCAATTATTATGGATTGGAGGGATTAGAATTGGTCACGCTAGAATCGAGTCAGGTAACCAAACACTGATAGCCTTTTTGCTGGTAAAATACGAGGTCTCGGCCGGTGAGCTCCTGGCCCCGGGACTGCCCAAAAGCGATGGGCTGGGTAAAGACCCAGTTGACGGCGCCTCGCGCCTGCAGATGCAGTGCAGGGGCTCCACGCACGGCGAGCTGCTGGCTCGCGCCTACCGGAACCGGCAGCCGGCAGGGCTCCACGCACGCCGAGGTGACGGGTCAAAGATACGCGCGGCGTACTCCGAGGACATTAAGCCCGTACGTACTACGTCGCGAGCCGACCCTGAGCGTAAAGCGTGAGACACTGCCAACGGCGACGCCTTTCCCCGTCCGCCCTGGTGTCGGTGCCGGCCGTGCCGTCGGCGACTCCGAATCGGCGGCGCTGTCACCGGCCCCGGCCGTCGTACGCGGTGGCGCGCACTGTTGCCCCGCTGGCGGAGACGCAGTGAGACGGCGACGTCGCGCCCGCGAGTCGTGCGCGCCCGTACCACCATCTCTCCTGCCTGCCACGGTGACGCTGATTCGTGTTGCACACGATCCAACGGATTTGCTTGCCTGGCCGGCGCGCGCGCCCCTTTCCCGCGCACCTTCCGCGATCAGGGCCAAGGTGTGGGCAGCGCGTCCCATTGCTGTCTGAAAACCAAAATGGAACCTAGTGCTAGCTCTTCCCTAATTCTTTGAAATGCTATTTTAAGACCTAGCAATACTGAAATAAATGCTCATATGTATAAAGTTTCGCCATAAAAATCCAAATATATGAAGGTGGATCAAAATAAAGCTGTTTTCGAAGACAGATATTTATCTTGTTGTGCATCCTGCAATTTAACGTAATAGTATTGAAAATACAAATATTTAAAGCGCATTTAGATATATCCACAAAGATACCGAGTCCCGTATTGCCCGAGGGCCAAATTATTGCTCGAGGATATGCTGGTGCTAACTCATCGTGTTTGTTCGTAACCGTACTAGCACATGTATTTTTTTGTAACTAGCAGAAGTGCCCGTGCGTTGCATCGGGAGAAAAGTCTGTTCATTGCAACAGAATATTGAAAAATATACATATATGCCTTTTTCCATCGGGCACCGGCCAACCATCGGTGATACGTAGCTGATATTTGGAACTGCAACTTGTGGTGCGTTTGCCACGGATTGATTTTATTATTAAACATTTTTATGCCAAAAATGATTTTACTATTTCAAGTGTTGAAATTTCATGAGATAGCCTCACAAAAAGAAGATGATAATTACTAATCGGCAAGGCAGTTTTGTACAATTATAGTATCATAAATATCATATATTTTGAATTGTGAGGTATCATATCGAATAGTTAAAGAGATACAGTTTAATAGAAAAATCGTAAGAAATTATTGTTGCTAATTCTTGTAATTATTCAACTTAGCTGTAAATCAACTGTGATTTTAAGATCTAGATAAGAAAGAGGCATTAGGAGTGTAAAAAATACCTCAAGTAAATGGTCCAAAATATTATTTCTGTATTCTTCTCTAGCAATATACTTCTTCATCTTGTCAATAGAGATGTCCCAGCAAAAAGTGATGTTCAAATTGCTCACATGTAAGGCATTCCTTGTCTGCGGATTCATAGGCTGAAACAACAGTAATTTTTAGTTTTCAGAACTTGCCAAATTTCTGTTGGCACCAATCAATAGTTTCATAACGTCAATGTGTTCCTCCGTCCATATTAGACACATGTGGTTTCCATTTGTCTTCAAGAAAATTCTGCACTTCTGTACATAGTAAGACAACCGTGATCAGATAATATGTTCAGCATAAATTACATATACATTTACGGGCATCGGACAAATCTTGCTGAGAGGCTCCAACATAAGTTTCATATGGACCTTTGCAGCAATATCAGCTAAAGCTTTCAAAGCATGACCATTTGTTGACCGTCCAGGCACATTGTAAAAACTAAAAAGTAGCACATGAACGCTGAAATATGTCTGAAAACATCAGTACTCAATTCCAATTAATCTTAAGCACCACAAAAAAACTTCTATCGGGTACATGGTGTTGAAATTTAAGTACCACAGAAAACATCTATCTTTTAGTGGCGTCGAGACTGTTTGTCCACACAGAAACACATCGCAGTTCCTATCCCATCAGCCAATTGTAGAACAAGAAACGAAACAATCAATACGATCGCACGCAGAAATACTTTGAGATCCAACATCTTACCTAAATTTCAGATAGCAGTGCTCCTCAAGACAATAACGCAAACAAGCTGTGGGCATCGGACGAGTAACGGAACGGAAGGAGTGTCTCTCCCCAGCGCTGGTGAGGATCTGCTAGATGCCTAGATGTGCACCAAATCGAGAGGAATGACCGATGGCAGCATCCCCTCTGCCACGAGCAGACACACGGTGGTTCAGAATATTTTTTCCGAGTTAGCTAATCCCCTTGTTTGGAATTCCTTGCTCCGCGCGTGGTGCACGTACAACAGCAGTACCAATCGACCTCGATCAGCATCGGAGAATAGTAGTTGCAGACAACGTAGATTGGACGCGGTCCACGCGGACTGGCGTCTGTTCGTGATGATGCAGTTCATGAGCGACGATTTAGCCGTCGCGGGACACAGTTGTGCGCGTCGCCGGCGAAACGCTGTCCTTTTAAGCGAGGCGAAACACGGCGGCGGAACGCCAGATTGCCGCGGAACCCTAGCTTACCGGCGGCAGTGACTTCAATCGTCCCAGGAGGAGCAGCGTCGGGCCGGGGTGGCCTCCGCACTCATGGGGACAAGGTCCAGGACCTGCTCCGGAGTCCGGATGGCATCGGCCAGGAAGTCCTCCTTTTGGCGAGCGCCCACGCAGAATCGTACACGTCGAGGCCAGCCATCGCCTTCCGCTGGATTAACCCGAGACTCCATGTGGACGACGAAGTCAATCGGTTCCCATTGCCGTTTCCGACGGGGTCACCACCGTAGCTGCTTCCTTGGAGCTGGAACTCGTCGAACTCTAGATCTGGGGGTGCCGGTGGGGGGTTCAGCTGCGGCGGAGGGAGAATAGGAGGAGGAGACCGGGAGGGGATTTATTGGCGACAATTAAGGAGACCGAAGCGACGACGACTCGCTCGACGGTAGGAGAGATGGATCTGCAACCGGAAGTTCGAAGGTGGGGTGAGAGCGATGAAGAACTACGGATGAGTTCGGCCACGGGGACCGTTTCGTTCGTGGGTAGCATGGCATATGATGTATTATGCGATTTGGTGGGAGGGTAAAACCGTCCAAAAAAAAGCGTTGACGAAACTTTTTGGCAGAAACCTTAGCTCCTTTATTACTAGGTATAGATTGTACACTAGAGGAGTTCGTCAAGGCAACCCCCTTTCATATGTGTTGTTCAACTATGTCGTCCAAGGCCTCACGACAATGCTTGGCATTTGCCATTGGGTGTGATGAGGAACTGTGTTTATGCTCAACTGCAAGTGTGGTTCTCTCCCAATGACTTAGCTGGGTATTGCTAGTCGATGACAACAAGTTCCCTATTTGTGCCTTTCATCCAATTGACGGCTGGAGTCACCCAAAAAGTTGACCCTTGGAAAGAGAGGAATTCCTTTTTCGGAACAGATATCTTATATTTTCACTAGTAGAAAACATGCCTATTGTCCCGGTTGGAAAGGGATTTTAATCCCGATTTTCCAACCGGGACTACGAAATCTGGATTAAAGAGCTAAAGCCTCCCTCTTTAGTTTTGGTTGTGTCACAAACCAGGACTAAAGATCCTTCACGTGGGTTGCGGGCGTGCGTCAGGCCGGAGGACCTTTAGTCCTGGTTTGTAACACCAACGGGGACTAAAAGCCATTATGTCTATTTTTCCATTTTTTTTCTAATTTTTCCACTCTCTTTTTTCTTTTTGCTCCAGCACTAGCACGCTTAACTTTCGAGTTCGTCCATCCCGCTTCCAAGTGCTTTGCACGCATGGTATTGATATTACTATATCAATCATATTAACATGTTGGTCACGATGGCACACTTCTTTATTGTTTAAATTCTAAATAATTATTTTAATAAACAAAAGTAATGATGTAATAATAATCATAAATAAATAAATAAAAATATTTTTTAAACTTTTTTTTTGCAAAAAAAAGAAAACCTGAAAATTTTCAGACTTCCCTTTGGTAATTTGAGAATCTAAAAAATTGGGAAATTTCACGAGATACATTTACATATATGAAATATTATTTTTTCGAGTTCGTATGCAACCAGAAATTCCGTTTTACCGATACATGACGTAATTTCGCAAAAAAATCGAAATCAATAAAAGAATCGAAACCAATGTTTCTTATTCTCATTAAAACTAGATGACATAATACATGGGCATCTCGAAGGATTTTATTTTTTAAAATTTTATCTTTTTATTTTGTATTTTACAAAGCTAAAAAAGGCGATCCGCGCGGGAGGGGGGTGGAAGCCAAAAAAAACCTGAAAACCTTTAGTCTGAAGGCTTTCGCCTACCGCAACTCTTTTAGTCTCAGTTGGTGTCACCAACCCGGACTAAAGGTTCCGTTTGACCCGGGACTAAAAACCGTGTGGCGTCCTATCCATTTGAATCGGGAGTAATGGACACATTTGTCCCGGATTCAAACACAGCCGGGACTAGTGCTCCAAGCAACTCCAAACAAAAGACATGTTTGCTAGTAGTGTTTATTGATCGAATTAGTATTTTCTTGAAATACACAATACCTAATAAAACCGTAGTATGGAGGAAGTACCATTGCTTGTTCGTAGCCAATGTTGGATCCTGACAAAGCCAGTATTTTGACACGAAATTTAAAAGAAAACGTTTTAAAGAGAAAATACTTGTACATCGCCATTGTCCATTGCTATATCCAGTGGCTAAGGACAAATGTGGGGTTTTCACCCCCCATAACTTGGTTGTTCACCATCTGCACTCGTGGTCTCGGACCACGATAGCCTCAACTAACTCCCGAGAACCGTCATTGTAAACTGTCACCGTCGTTGAAATCCATAATTGGTTAAAATATCGTCGAATGGCTGACCCTCATTGGTCAAAATCCCTTGATAATACGCCAAATTCAGGGGCGACCTGAATGGTCTGGAGCAGTACAGAGACATCTAGGGAAGGAGATGCGGAATCAAACAAGGAAGTTCAGCTAGCAGAAGTGGACTTGCGAGAATGCAAGTTTTCCTCGTCTTCACGTGGCTCAAAAGGGACTTGAATGAATCGCGGCGAAGTAATTCTGCCCATTGACTTGCCGCTAAGAGTAGCTCGTTCGCGGTCCAAGCCGTGAGGGCTGCATTGATCTCTGCTGTAGTAATCTCGTCACGTCCCTCTCAAAATTCAGAGGACAGTTGGCGCAGATCATTAACCGGAGGGGGTCAGCGGCTCTACCGCAGCGATTAGGTACATACATGCCAATTATGGATCATTGATGCTACGCGTTTAATCGCCAAGTCAAAGGCATTCATGCCTGTGTTCTGCAAGTTGATGCAGCCTAGGGGTACGGATGGAGTCACCGCATACCCCTCACTGGCAGGATAAATTGGTAATCGCAGGTAAAATCAGCCACTGTTTACAACATAACAAAGTTATCAAAATTAGACGTAAATAACATATTGTAACTATAATTTATAAACACAACACATTATAAACTTCAACAAATAATTATGAGCAATAACATATTTAAACAATAACACATTCTCATAAACAACAACACATTGTGATTTGATCACGTAAAGATGATGTGGACCACGTAAGTCATAGAGGTGAAGCAATCCTTAATATGAGATTAATCCTAACTAACCTATGAGTGTTTGTTGCAGCGAGAAGGCGTGAGGTTTAACTTAACTATGTGAATGTGTGTAAGAAAAACAAATTAAGTATATTGGAATATTACAGCGGCCCATTTGTCAAGTTTGTAACGGATAAGAGCTCCTTTGATTTATTGGATATGAAAAATCATAGGAAAAGGAAAAGTGTATGATTGCAATGTCATGGTTACTTGAATCCTACGGGAAGATAAAGTATGTTTGATCGTAGTAAAGGAAATTTTACATGCTTCCTATAGGATTTACACTACAATATACCTATATGATTTATTCCTATAGGATATGATCCTATCTATTATATATTAAAAGCAAAATACGGATGCTTAATAGAGCGACGAGGTTAATCCACATCATCTGAATTATTATAGTTGTTAGATCTAAAATATACGGTTTAGATTTAACGAGAGAATATTAGTCACGTAACTGTGTAGGTCCATTTTGACACGTTTATATCTGGAAGCTTAAGTTATGCGTACTCTTAACTTATGATGGACTCGCGCTTTTTTTTTTAACTCTGATTACCTTATGGACACGAAAAGTTATTTTTCTCAAGGAGGATCACGTACGAAGTGGCCTACGGACTCTTTTTTTTTTCTTTTGAATTTGAGCTTCCGTATTTGGTTGTACATGGAAAGAAATTTTTGAAGGGAATTAATCCTGTACTAGATAAGTAGGTTTAGCCAAACAACCATATATTATTTGATGAGATTCCGTAATATGCAAGTTATATCTAGCTTATGCCACACAAAAAACGTACGATCTAGCTCCTTTTCGGTAGGAATTAACACTCCGCCCCAGAAAAGGATATGTACAAACCAATCTAAGAAGTACCTAAAATAAGAATTTTAATATGTTAGAACGCACAATTATATTTTCTATGGAACATGCCTCAAAAAAATTAAATACAGGACCTTTATAAAAAAATATGCATGCCACTAATGAATGTATTAAATAAATATTTTTCAAATCTATTAGTATATACTAAAAGCAATATACATATCTAAAATAGAGATACAACGTGCTTCCACATATATAAAATAATCTGATATGTTAAATCCACGTTAAACATAAATATTAACAGTGAAGATTTAAAGTGTATACACATAAAATATTTCCTCATATGACCAACTGGCACGATCGTGGTACAATGATATAAGAAGACGAAGGAGTTCGTATCTTATTACTCCAATTAGCAAATATTTTAATGTTTTTTCTATACTGGATGTCTAGGTGGCGCATGATTTTACATGAGCAATGAGAAATTGATAGAGATTAAATTTGAAACATTGCATGAAAACTCCATGTTTTATACCAAAAGGACGGTTTATCCTTCTTAATTAGCACATGGGCTATATTTTTTAGTTAGCACACATATTAATCATTTTGTATTAGCTCTGTCTTACATCTTTCTAGGCATCGTACAAATAAGCCCTCTATAGACTGAGTTCGTATAGTAAGAAATAAGGGGTTGTATTAGTTTTCAAGAAATAAAAGGGCATTATAAGTTTAATCTAGGTAAGCGTCAATGAGATAGAATGATCGAAAATTTGGATGAGAACACCGACAATTATATCCTACTTAGCGAAACGACATGCAAAACTAGATTTAGCAGCATTTACGCGTGAAAATATCCTGAAATGTCTCTAGGTAAAAATCAACAGACATGAATGTTGAAATGTGTCAATAAAAACTAGAAAAACACGACTTTTATATACAAAAAATGTTCACATGAGGGTAAGAAAGGAACAAGGTTTCTGAATAGACTCTGAATGTACAAATCTATTTTTGATAGAAAATTTCAAGGCCTATTTATAGGAAAAATACTATATGTCAATTCAACAACAAAATTTGTTTGTCTATTCCATATGAAAAAAAATCATCTGATTAAGTAGACCCTAAAGGTTACTAGGAGCACACCATATAGGTTAGAATTGTTAAACTTACATACTAATCCATTATCACATAAAAGCTAATGGTTTGCTCCGGTATAAAATCTAATTTTATGCAATGATTTATTATGGTGTATCGACATATATTGTGAGTCATGTGGTATTTAGGTAATGCCACAATTATGTTTCATCCAAAAAAAATTAATACCTCATATATTCCTTTCCCAATCGATATTAAAATACAGCCTTACATTTATGGTGACTATAGTAGTATATATACAATGTGAATATCCATATAACTCTAAATTTACCCCAATAATTTTTTTAATATATTAAGTAGGACGCCCTTGCATTTGCGAGGGCCGTCTTGCTAGTTAATCAAACAACATGTGTAGGAAATTTTTCTATAGAATTAAAATCCTACACAATTCGTATAAATCAAAGGAGCCCTAAATAGGTACGTTTGTATGAGTTCTATGATCCATACCCCAACTCGCTCTATCGGATGGATGTAATGTTTCTTTCATGTACATATTTACAAGAAGTTTTTTTTTTGTCAGATACATGTACTTGTAATAGGTTTACTTGGTTGGCACGTAGGTCATGGTACCCATTGCCATCTCTAGTGCAGCCACATACGATGGGCACTGAGAGCATCTCCAGCCGTTCGAGCCCCTCGAACGAAAATCCGGATATAGCAAACGCCAGATTGGATGTAAAAAGGGGCGTAGGAAGGCAACATTTTCCCAGTCGCACCCCCGGCATTCTCCCATCAGCGGCGATAGATTCAAAATATCGTCTTCCCGCTACACAAAAGAATCGCCAAAAGTCTGGCGATCGGATCAGCCACATTCCGGCGATCGAAACTAGATGATTACAGGCTCATCAGCGGTCTCGTCCTGAGCATCGGCGTCTGGCGCGGCATCGGGCGGCGAAGCATCGGCGTCTAGTGCGGCATCGGGCGATGAAGCATCGGCGCCTGCAGTTGTCGCAGCGGCGGGAGTTGACGTCGAAGCGGAGGACGAAGGAGCCGACGGTGGCCGGAGGATTTCTTGGCGATGGGCATCGTACCAACTACCAAGCCCTCGTCTCCTCATCCATGTTGGTGTCGTTGCCGCCGATCAGGAACGCCAGGTCGGTTTTCCTCTTCTTCGCCCCGGAGGTTTCCTTGAGCAAGGCAATCCGGACGCCCTGGTTGGCGAGCATGGCCTTCCACCGCACGTCGTGCTTGTCGTCTCTCCCGGTGGCGTGCGCCCTCGCGTTGGCCCAGCACTTGTCGAAGGACGCCTGCAACCTATCGGCTGGATGGCGGACTTCTTCTGCTCTTTCAGCTTCTTTTGGCCGAGCTCGGGGCGGCCCGTCGACGCGGCAGGGGCTGGATCATCGGGGTTGTACTGCTCGATCGCCCTTGTTTTTGGCGAGATTCTTTCGCACCGCCTTCCACTTGTCGCACTCCGCGATGCGGGCGAACACGTTGAGGTACTTGAACATCTGGCCGTCGTTGTCATCCGCGTACATGGTGAACGCCCCCGCACCTGCAAAAACTGGCCGACGATTCAAGATTAAATCTCGGCGATGTAGGGTCGACGGAGGAGCCACGGCGAGTGAGCATACCTTTTCTTAAAAGTCGTCGCCGCTCACAACATGTTTGTCGATCTCCTCCTTTATGCCGTGCCACTTGCTGCACGCCCCCTAAATGATCCCCAATGGGCGTTCCATCACCGTCTTGTTGAAGTATGGATCAACGAGTTTGCGCTCGTCGAACACCACCTTGACCCGCTGCCAGTACGTGTCGTAGTTCTGATTGGCGCCGGTGATGTCGTTCATAGACACAGTCTTCCAAGCTTCGGCGAGGCATTCCTCTTCTTTGCCCGTCCATTTGATCCGCGGCTCTGCCGGCGGCGAGTTCTTCTTCCTTTTCTTCTTCCCCTTGGACGGCGCCTGCGTGGGTTCAGGCGCTTCTGAATGTACTAGGACGTCGCCTAGAGGGGGGAGGGGTGAATAGGCGGTGTATAAAAACTTCTACTTGAGAGCTAAACTAGGCGGAATAAAACTACACATGTGTTTACTAGTTTAGCTCAAGGCCTATCAACTAAGGGTTTGGCTAAGTGCTCCAACAACCTATGCTAGCATGATGAGCAACAAGGTGATAACAAGATAGGTATAGCATCAAGCATGATAGATGTCACAATGTAAAGCGCATAGGTAAAGGAGCTCGGGTTGAGAAGTAACCGGTGCACGAGGAGACGACGATGTATCCCGAAGTTCACACCCAAGGGTGCTACGTCTCCGTTGGAGCGGTGTGGAGGCACGAGGCACTCCAAGAAGCCAACTAGGGCCACCGTATTCTCCTCGAGCCTTTCCACCAAAGGAAAGCCTCGATCCACTAAGGGACACTTGAGGGTGGTCACCGAACTCGTACAAGCTTGGGCAAACTCCCAAGTATCAAGCTTGAGGCAACTCCACAACACGGAGGCTCTCAAGTACAAGGCCACAAGAGGCTCACACACACCACCAATACAACCAACTCCACCAAAGGATGCTATGGGCCACAAGAGGCTTACATACTCCACAAAGGCCACATCGCCACAAAGACCACCACGCCACTAAGACGATGGGATCACCAAGGCTATAAGGCCACAAAGGAGAAACGGTGCCACAAGAGGCAATATGGCCACAAAAGGCAAGATGGCCACTAAGGCAAGAATTCCACTAAGGATGAACACACACTCTACGAGATCGAAACCCCGGAGAGAACACAAACCGATGCACCTAATGCAATGGCTAAGAACACCACTAAGATGCCCAAGTTCTTCTCTCCCAAATTCCAACAAAGCTACAAAAGCTATTGGGGGAATAAGGGAGGAAGAACAAAGAGTGGAGAAACACCAAGAAACTCCAAGATCTAGATCTAGCAAGATCCCCTCACTTGGAGAGGGATTCAATTGGTGAAGCTCTAGATCTCGATCTCCTCTCTCCTTTCCCCCAAAAATATGCAACAAATAGTGGGGGATCAAGAGGAGGAAGCAAGAACTCAAGGTCAACAATGGAGGAGAGAGAATGGAGGGGAAGAAGTTGTTTGGTCGGAGGTGGAAGAGAGGTATAAATACGGGCCCAGAAATATAGCTGTTGGGGCAGAAAAACGGTCAGATTCGCGCCCGAGCGGTACTACCGCTTTGATAAGCGGTACTACCGCTCTGGATTCGAATCCCCACAGAACTTGTCCACGTGGACACAAAGCGGTACCGCGAGCGGTACCGCTTGAGGTACCGCAATGGGCTCCAAACCTTACTGGATCCCAAGCGGTACCGAAGCGGTACTGCCGTAACTTATGTTACGGTACTTAAGCGGTACCGGGGCGGTACTACCGCTCTCAAGCGGTACTACCGCTCAAGGTACCGCAAAGGTACCATAACATGTTCTGTGGGACTTTTTCAGTGCAATGTAAAATCCATAGCTTGAGCTAGGAAACTCGGAATGACATGAAACCAATTTTGCCGGAAAGAGGACGACAAGAGCTATCACTACAATATGAAAATATGGAAAAGAGTGAGTGATGATTTTCTCATAGAGGTTTAACCTCTCAATATGGTATATCGGGAAAATCATCACCCTCGCACATGCAACATGCGATGCATCCGGAATCCGTTTCCGATGAGCTAGAGTTTGTCATGGAGATGAACACAAGCTCTATCTCATCTCATGGATAAGAACCAAGAACAACCAAGAAACACGATGCAATGCATGCAAGGTTTGAGCTCTCTCCGATGATGCGACCCACTATCCTATCGGGCGAAAACCTTGACCTTGCGCGTTCCTCTAGAGTCGGCAAGCTCCGTCTTCATCCTCTTCATCATTGTTCATGCCACCGTCTTCCTTCATCTTGTATGCACGCCACCGTCTTCATTCATCTTCTACGCCGTCTTTATCTCCCTTCATCACCGTCTTCGTCATTGTACTCTGTCTTCTCCATCTTGCAACCTTGAGTCCAACACATGGCTATGGACTTGACCTAAGTTTGATTCTCAATGCAACCATTAGTCCATAGGGATTGTCATCAATTACCAAAACCACACATGGGGTAATGAACATGTTCTTTCAGCTTCCCCTTCGTCGACGTCCTTGTCGAGGTAGGTCTGCTCGTCTTCGTCGTTGACGTCTTGGGTACCGTCGTTCTCATCGTGGTGATCGTGGTCGAGGTTGACGCTGCCCCGCGACGCGACGGCTTCCGTCGCCCTTGCCTCCTCTTGTGTGAAGAAACTCGGGCTCGACGCGGCGGCCATCGAGTCTGATGTGATCATCTCGTGCATCACAGGCTCATTCGGCGGTGGCATCCCGGGGTTGGAGAAGGAGAGCAGCCCACGTCGCGGAGCAGGTGAGATGGCCTCGTACATTGCACCATCGTACGCCAGTGGTGACGGCGTAAACCGGGCCATGACGGCGGCGTAGGTGTCATGGAACATGGCCCTGGCCGGTGACGTCGGCGAGAAGGAAGGAGAGCCGGTCATACCTTGGGTCGGCCATGGCCCGGGGAATTGGCCGACACGAGACTGGCCGAAGTTGATGGAGATCAGCCTCGCATGTTCCTCCGCCGCCGCCACCCTCTTCGTGTAGCACTTCTTCTCCCTCTCCGCCCTGCCGCGAGTTTCGTTCCGCCACCGCTCCACATCCGCCGCCCACTCCGCGTTTGACAAGCCCGACGACCTCTGTTTTGCCGCCCGCGGCTTCCTCCCCTTCGACGCGCAATCGGCGGCGAGTGATACGTCTCAAACGTATCTATAATTTCTTATGTTCCATGCTACTTTTATGGTAATACTCACATGTTTTATACACACTTTACATCATTATTATGCATTTTCCGGCACTAACCTATTAACGAGATGCCGAAGCGCCAGTTCCTGTTTTGTGCTGTTTTTGGTTTCAAAAATCCTACACAGGAAATATTCTAGGAATTGGACGAAATTAACGCCCAGGGTCTTATTTTTCCACGGAGCTTCCAGAAGACTGAAGAGCATACGAAGTGGGGCCACGAGGTGGCCATACCATAGGGCGGTGATACGTCTCCGACGTATCAATAATTTCTTATGTTCCATGCTACATTATTGATGATATCTACATGTTTTATACACATTATATGTCGTATTTATGCATTTTCCGGCACTAACATATTAACAAGATGCCGAAGAGCCGATTGTTGTTTTCTGCTGTTTTTGGTTTCGTAAATCCTAGTAACGAAATATTCTCGGAATTGGACGAAATCAACGCCCAGGGTCCTATTTTGCCACGAAGCTTCCAGAAGACCGAAGGGGAAAGGAAGTGGGGCCACGAGGCGCCGACACGCTAGGGCGGCGCGGCCTGGCCCCTGGACGCGCCAGCCTAGCGTGTGGGGCCCTCGTGTGGCCCCCCGCGTTGCCCTTCCGCCTACTTAAAGCCTCCATCGCGAAACCCCCAGTACCGAGAGCCACGATACGGAAAACCTTCCAGAGCCGCCGCCATCGTGAAGCCAAGATCTGGGGGACAGGAGTCTCTGTTCCGGCACGCCGCCGGGACGGGGAAGTGCCCCCGGAAGGCTCCTCCATCGACACCACCGCCATCTTCATCAACGCTGCTCGTCTCCCATGAGGAGGGAGTAGTTCTCCATCGAGGCTCGGGGCTGTACCGGTAGCTATGTGGTTAATCTCTCTCCTATGTGCTTTAATACAATAATCTCATGAGCTGCCTTACATGATTGAGATTCATATGATGATGCTTGTAATCTAGATGTCATTATGCTAGTCAAGTGGGTTTTACTTTTGTGATCTCCGGAGACTCCTCGTCCCACGTGTGTAAAGGTGACAGTGTGTGCACCGTGTGGGTCTCTTAGGCTATATTTCACAGAATACTTATTCACTGTTATGAATGGCATAGTGAAGTGCTTATTTATATCCCTTTATGATTGCAATGTGTTTTGTATCACAATTTATCCATGTGCTACTCTAGTGATGTTATTAAAGTAGTTTATTCCTCCTGCACGGTGTAATGGTGACAGTGTGTGTGCATCCGTGTTAGTACTTGGCGTAGGCTATGATTATGATCTCTTGTAGATTATGAAGTTAACTATTGCTATGATGGTATTGATGTGATCTATTCCTCCTACATAGTGTGAAGGTGACAGTGTGCATGCTATGTTAGTACTTGGTTTAGTTGTGTTGATCTGTCATGCACTCTAAGGTTATTTAAATATGAACATTGAATATTGTGGAGCTTGTTAACTCCGGCATTGAGGGTTCGTGTAATCCTACGCAATTAGTGGTGTTCATCATCCAACAAGAGAGTGTAGAGTATGCATTTATCTATTCTATTATGTGATCAAAGTTGAGAGTGTCCACTAGTGAAAGTCTAATCCCTAGGCCTTGTTCCTAAATACTGCTATCGCTGCTTGTTTACTGTTTTACTGCGTTACTACTGCTTGTTTATTGTCCTGGGCAAAGCACTTTTCTGGTGCCGTTGCTACTGCTCGCATTTATTCATACCACCTGTATTTCACTATCTCTTTGCCGAACTAGTGCACCTATTAGGTGTGTTGGGGACACAAGAGACTTCTTGCTTTGTGGTTGCAGGGTTGCTTGAGAGGGATATCTTTGACCTCTTCCTCCATGAGTTCGATAAACCTTGGGTGATCCACTTAAGGGAAACTTGCTGCTCGTTCTACAAACCTCTCGATCTTGGAGGCCCAACACTCTCTACAAGAATAGAAGCATCCGTAGACATCAAGCTATTTTTCGGCGCCGTTGCCGGGGAGGAAAGGTAAAAGGTACTCACACTCCGGATCTCGGCTACTAAGCTATTTTCGCCGTTGTAAGTACTCGAAGCTATTTCCTTTAGATCCTGCAATTGCATCTTTTTGTTTCTTGTTTACACTAGTTAGGCATAATGGACAACAGTGAGCTTCTTATTCTATTTCCTGATTTAAGACATGGATGGTTTGATGCGAAAATTAAAAAACCTATGGAACATATTAGTATGAACGCTTTGAACACCATTGTTGATAATGATATAGAAAGTTCTAAGCTTGGGGAAGCTGGTTTTCATGATCTTTTTAGTCCCCCAAGCATTGAGGAGAAAATTTTCTTTGATGATACTTTGCCTCCTATTTATGATGATTATAATGATATTGGTCTTTTAGTACCGCTCTGTTATGGAGGATAAATTTGATTATGATTACAATATGCCTCCTATATTTGATGATGAGAATAATAATGATAGCTACTTTGTTGAATTTGCTCCCACTATTACTAATAAAATTGATTATGCTTATGTGGAGAGTAATAATTTTATGCATGAGCCTCATGATAAGAATGCTTTACGTGATAGTTATATTGTTGAGTTTGCTCATGTTGCTACTGAAAGTTATTATGAGAGAGGAAAATATGGTTGTAGAAATTTTCATGTTACTAAAACACCTCTCTTTTTGCTAAAAATCTTGAAGCTGCACTTGTTTTATCTTTCTATGCTTGTTGCATCATGCTTCATGAACTTGTTTACTTACAAGATTCCTTTTCATAGGAAGCATGTTAGACTTAAATGTGTTTTGAATTTGCCTCTTGATGCTCTCTTTTGCTTCAACTACTATTTCTTGGGAGTGCATCATTAAAACTGCTGAGCCCATCTTAATGGCTATAAAGAAAGAACTTCTTGGGAGATAACCCATGTGTTTATTTTGCTACAGTACTTTTGTTTTATATTTGAGTCTTGGAAGTTGTTTACTACTGTAGCAACCTCTCCTTATCTTAGTTTTATATTTTGTTGTGCCAAGTAAAGTCTTTGATAGTAAGGTTCATACTAGATTTGGATTACTGTGCAGAAACAGATTTCTTTGCTGTCACGAATCTGGGCCTAATTCTCTGTAGGTAACTCAGAAAATTATTCCAATTTACATGAGTGATCCTCAGATATGTACGCAACTTTCATTCAATTTGGGCATTTTCATTTGAGCAAGTCTGGTGCCTCAATAAAATCCATCTTTACGGACTGTTCTGTTTTGACAGATTCTGCCTTTTATTTCGCATTGCCTCTTTTGCTATGTTGGATGAATTTCTTTGATCCATTAATGTCCAGTAGCTTTATGCAATGTCCGAAGTGTTAAGAATGATTGTGTCACCTCTGAA
Organism: Lolium rigidum; assembly: GCF_022539505.1. Lineage (NCBI taxonomy): Eukaryota > Viridiplantae > Streptophyta > Magnoliopsida > Poales > Poaceae > Lolium > Lolium rigidum. The sequence continues at coordinate 360,703,920 of NC_061510.1, read as the reverse complement.
CATGTTAGTTTTTATTGTGCACTAACCCTCTAATGAGTTGTTTCGAGTTTGGTGTGGAGGAAGTTTTCAAGGATCAAGAGAGGAGTATGATACAATATGATCAAGGAGAGTGAAAGCTCTAAGCTTGGGGATGCCCCGGTGGTTCACCCCTGCATATTCTAAGAAGACTCAAGCGTCTAAGCTTGGGGATGCCCAAGGCATCCCCTTCTTCATCGATAACATTATCAGGTTCCTCCCCTGAAACTATATTTTTATTCAGTCACATCTTATGTACTTTGCTTGGAGCATCGGTTTGTTTTTGTTTTTGTTTCTGTTTGAATAAAATGGATCCTAGATTTCATTGTGTGGGAGAGAGACACGCTCCGCTGTTGCATATGGACAAATATGTCCTTAGGCTTTACTCATAGTATTCATGGCGAAGGTTGAATCTTCTTCGTTATATTGTTATATGGTTGGAATCAGGAAATGCTACATGTAGTAATTCTAAAATGTTTTGAATAATTTGATACTTGGAAATTTTTGTGCTCATGTTTAAGCTCTTGCATCATATACTTTGCACCCATTAATGAAGAAACACATAGAGCTTGCTAATTTGGTTTGCATATTTGGTCTCTCTAAAGTCTAGATAATATCTAGTATTGAGTTTTGAACAACAAGGAAGACGGTGTAGAGTCTTATAATGTTTATAATATGTATTTTATGTGAGTTTTGCTGCACCGTTCATCCTTGTGTTTGTTTCAAATAACCTTGCTAGCCTAAGCCTTGTATCGAGAGGGAATACTTCTCATGCATCCAAAATCCTTGAGCCAACCACTATGCCATTTGTGTCCACCATACCTACCTACTACATGGTATTTCTCCGCCATTCCAAAGTAAATTGCTTGAGTGCTATCTTTAAAATTTCCATCATTCGCCTTTGCAATATATAGCTCATGGGACAAATAGCCTAAAAACTATTGTGGTATTGAATATGTATTTATGCACTTTATCTCTTATTAAGTTGCTTGTTGTGCGATAACCATGCTTCTGGGGACGCCATCAACTACTCTTTGTTGAATATCATGTGAGTTGCTATGCATGTTCGTCTTGTCTGAAATAAGAGAGATCTACCACTTTAATGGTTAGAGCATGCATATTGTTAGAGAAGAACATTGGGCCGCTAACTAAAGCCATGAAACATGGTGGAAGTTTCAGTTTTGGACATATATCCTCAATCTCATATGAGAACACTAATTGTTGCTACATGCTTATGCATTAAAGAGGAGTCCACTATCTGTTGTCCATGTTGTCCCGGTATGAATGTCTAAGTTGAGAATAATCAAAAGCGAGAAATCCAAAATGTGAGCTTTCTCCTTAGACCTTTGTACAGGCGGCATGGAGGTACCCCTTTGTGACACTTGGTTAAAACATGTGTATTGCGATGATCCGGTAGTCCAAGCTAATTAGGACAAGGTGCGGGCACTATTAGTATACTATGCATGAGGCTTGCAACTTGTAAGATATAATTTACATAACTCATATGCTTTATTACTACCGTTGACAAAATTGTTTCATGTTTTCAAAATAAAAGCTCTAGCACAAATATAGCAATCGATGCTTTCCTCTTTGAAGGACCATTCTTTTACTTTTATGTTGAGTCGGTTCACCTATTTCTCTCCACCTCAAGAAGCAAACACTTGTGTGAACTGTGCATTGATTCCTACATACTTGCATATTGCACTTGTTATATTACCTTACATTGACACTATCCATGAGATATACATGTTATAAGTTGAAAGCAACTGCTGAAACTTAATCTTCCTTTGTGTTGCTTCAATACCTTTACTTTGATTTATTGCTTTATGAGTTAACTCTTATGCAAGACTTATTGATGCTTGTCTTGTAGTACTATTCATGAAAAGTCTTTGCTTTATGATTCAGTTGTTTACTCATGTCATTACCATTGTTTTGATCGCTGCATTCATTACATATGCTTACAATAGTATGATCAAGGTTATGATGGCATGTCACTTCGAAATTATCTTTGTTATCGTTTACACCGCTCGGGACGAGCGAGAACTAAGCTTGGGATGCTGATACGTCTCTGACGTATCGATAATTTCTTATGTTCCATGCTACATTATTGATGATATCTACATGTTTTATACACATTATATGTCGTATTTATGCATTTTCCGGCACTAACATATTAACAAGATGCCAAAGAGCCAGTTGCTGTTTTCTGCTGTTTTTGGTTTCAGAAATCCTAGTAACGAAATATTCTCGGAATTGGACGAAATCAACGCCCGTGGTCCTATTTTGCCACGAAGCTTCCGGAAGACCGAAGGGGAAAGGAAGTGGGGCCACGAGGCGCCGACACGCTAGGGCGGCGCGGCTCGACCCCGGCGGCGCCGGCCTGGCGTGTGGGGCCCTCGTGTGGCCCCCGCGTTGCCCTTCCGCCTACTTAAAGCCTCCGTCGCGAAACCCCCGGTCACCGAGAGCCACGATACGGAAAACCTTCCGAGCCGCCGCCATCGCGAAGCCAAGATCCGGGGGACGGAGTCTCGTTCCGGCACGCCGCCGGACGGGGAAGTGCCCCGGAAGGCTCCTCCATCGACACCACCGCCATCTTCATCAACGCTGTTGTCTCCCATGAGGAGGGAGTAGTTCTCCATCGAGGCTCGGGGCTGTACCGGTAGCTATGTGGTTAATCTCTCTCCTATGTGCTTCAATACAATAATCTCATGAGTTGCCTTACGTGATTGAGATTCATATGATGATGCTTGTAATCTAGATGTCACTATGCTAGTCAAGTGGGTTTTACTTATGTGATCTCCGGAGACTCCTCGTCCCACGTGTGTAAAGGTGACAGTGTGTGCACCGTGTGGGTCTCTTAGGCTATATTTCACAGAATACTTATTCACTGTTATGAATGGCATAGTGAAGTGCTTATTTATATCCCTTTATGATTGCAATGTGTTTTGTATCACAATTTATCCATGTGCTACTCTAGTGATGTTATTAAAGTAGTTTATTCCTCCTGCACGGTGTAATGGTGACGAGTGTGTGCATCCGTGTTAGTACTTGGCGTAGGCTATGATTATGATCTCTTGTAGATTATGAAGTTAACTATTGCTATGATGGTATTGATGTGATCTATTCCTCCTACATAGTGTGAAGGTGACGAGTGTGCATGCTATGTTAGTACTTGGTTTAGTTGTGTTGATCTGTCATGCACTCTAAGGTTATTTAAATATGAACATTGAATATTGTGGAGCTTGTTAACTACGGCATTGAGGGATCGTGTAATCCTACGCAATTAGTGGTGTTCATCATCCAACAAGAGAGTGTAGAGTACGCATTTATCTATTCTATTATGTGATCAAAGTTGAGAGTGTCCACTAGTGAAAGTCTAATCCCTAGGCCTTGTTCCTAAATACTGCTATCGCTGCTTGTTTCTTCGTTTCTACTGCGTTACTTACTGCTTGTTTATTGTCCTGGGCAAAGCACTTTTCTGGTGCCGTTGCTACTGCTCGCATTTATTCATACCACCTGTATTTCACCATCTCTTCGCCGAACTAGTGCACCTATTAGGTGTGTTGGGGATACAAGAGACTTCTTGCTTTGTGGTTGCAGGGTTGCTTGAGAGGGATATCTTTGACCTCTTCCTCCCTGAGTTCGATAAACCTTGGGTGATCCACTTAAGGGAAACTTGCTGCTGTTCTACAAACCTCTGCTCTTGGAGGCCCAACACTGTCTACAAGAATAGAAGCACCCGTAGACATCAGGCGGTGCGGCCTGGATGGGGCCTGCGCCGGCCTATGGTGTGGGCCCCTCGTGTGCCCCCCGACTCTGCCCTTCCGCCTACTTATACTCTCCGTCGCGAAAATCCTATTACCGAGAGCCACGATACGAGAAAACATACTGAGACGCTGCCGCCGCCAATCCCATCTCGGGGGTTTCAGGAGATCGCCTCCGGCACCCTGCCGGAGAGGGGAATCATCGTCCGGAGGACTCTACATCACCATGATCGCCTCCGGACTGATGTGTGAGTAGTTCATCTTTGGACTATGCGTCCATAACAGTAGCTAGATGGTTGTCTTCTCCTCTTGTGCTATCATGTTAGATCTTCTGAGCTGCCTATCATGATCAAGATCGTCTATTTGTAATGCTACATGTTGTGTTTGTTGGGATCCGATGAATATGGAATACAATGTCAAGTTGATTATTGATCTATCATATATGTGTTGTTTATGTTCTTGCATGCTCTCCGTTGCTAGTAGAGGCTCGGCCAAGTTGATACTTGTAACTCCAAGAGGGAGTATTTATGCTCGTTAGTGGGTTCATGCCTCCATTGAATCTGAGACGAGTGACGGAAAGTTCTAAGGTTGTGGATGTCTTGTTGCCACTAGGGATAAAACATCAATGATTTGTCTAAGGATATTTGTGTTGATTACATTACGCACCATACTTAATGCAATTGTCTGTTGTTTGCAACTTAATACTGAAAGGGTGCGGATGCTAACCCGAAGGTGGACTTTTTAGTCATAGATGCATGCTTGGATAGCGGTCTATGTACTTTGTCGTAATGCCCCGATTAAATCTCATATTAGTCATCGTGATATGTATGTGCATTGTTATGCCCTCTCTATTTGTCAATTGCCCAACTGTAATTTGTTCACCCAACATGCTATTTCTTATTGGAGAGACACCACTAGTGAACTGTGGACCCCGGTCCATTGTTTTACATCTAAATACAATCTACCGCAAACTCGTTCTCTCGTTGTTCTTCGCAAACAAACATCATTCTCCACACCATACGTTTAATCCTTTGTTTACAGCAAGCCGGTGAGATTGACAACCTCACTGTTAAGTTGGGGCAAAGTATTTTGATTGTGTTGTGCAGGTTCCACGTTGGCGCCGGAATCCCTGGTGTTGCGCCGCACTACACTGCTTCACCAACAACCTTCACGTGACATTCATCTCCTACTGGTTCGATAACCTTGGTTTCTTACTGAGTGAAAACTTGCTGCTATACGCATCACACCTTCCTCTTGGGGTTCCCAACGGACGTGTGCTTCACGCGTTATCAGCGAGCTTCTTCGGCGGCATGGTGGTGGAAGGGAAGAGGAGGAGCTGCAAACTGTGGGGGAGAATGGCGGTAGCTCCTCCGAAGTTCGGCGGGGAAAATGGTTCTATGCGGCGCATTTTGCAGAGAAGGCGAAATTAATGAAGGGAACTACCAGTTCTGTCGCTGACAACGTGGACCCGCTCGACGTTTCGCGCCCTTTTATTTCGTGCGGAGTCCCCGACCGGGCCTCGGGAATTTGGAGATGGTCTGGGCTCTCCGGACAGATGAAAGGCCTAATCCGGACAAAAACGAGAAACGGGGGGCGCAAGTGGACTGTTTTCGTCCATCCGGATAAAAAAAAGGGCGTCATGGAGGTCTCGCGACGGCTGGAGATGCTCTGAGTAATCTGTATTGGAAGTTGTAAAAAGTCAGAGAAGGAGTGACTGGACTGTGTCAGGATCGTTAAATGTACGATAGTGCGGTGAGTAGGGTAATGCTACTTGCTGGATCGAGCTGAATTGATGGGTTCATTATCGCGAATGCAGTTCGACACCAACGTCATTTGTACCGCTGAACTAGTCAAAACTAGAGTGAGAAAGCGATGGCAGGAGAAGTGAAATAACCTTGACAGGCGATGTGCAGCGTCAACTCAACAGCCATTATTATAATTTCTCTCGAGCGGCGATGAAAAAAAAAAGAAGAACGGCGCCGTGTTGGATGCATGTACAGCTGTATGGTTGTTGTTTGACAATCCGGACAAGGTAGAGGCCGCGGCGATTACCAGTGCGATGGCGACGAGGATGATGTGTAGAGTAGTAATGATGCCGTGGAATTGGAAGAGCAATCTCCATCCGAGGTAAAGAGAAAGGACAAAAGACAAGAGACAAAGCCCGGCAGCGTACGCAACAACTCTATAGCATGTCTTTCAGAGCAGATTTTTATTTATTTACTGTACTTTATTTTTGTCACGTCCTCATATAAAATCTTTTACAACGGCATGGGCTCGCAAGTCACTGCCCGTCCACGTCAGGTCACTATTAATACGTGTAGAGATCATCTAGCTAGGAATACTCCCTCCGTCCACAAATAAGTGTACCTGTGGGATTTTCAAGATAAATTATGAGGTGAAGTAAAAAGTACATTGGAAACATGCATCTCTCCTCTTTAATTGTTTCACCTCCAATAAGCTAATTGCATGTAAAAAGCAAGAAGAATATGTGCTCAATATTATTGGGTTTGATTTCCGTGCGATGAGAGAGAAGCAATTAAATTGCATTAAGAAGATAGGAGTACACTCTTTTGTGGACAAAGTTTAGAGGCTAGATGTCCACTTATTTGAGGACGGAGGGAGTAGGACTGTACGAGCCATGGTACAGAGCTAGCCGCACCGGTGTAGCCGGCCGGTGTGTGTGAAGTGTGAAGTGAGGTGAGCGAAGATCTTGCGATGTTCCTATGTTGATCCTGTAGACGACCTCGCGGGCCTACATGCCCTCGGTTTCGATATGGTGTCGAACGGTTGTCAGGAACCTCCAACGACACCTAAACTGACTGTTTGCATTCGGCCAGTTAAAACAAGGGTTCTCATCCTAGCCAAACGGCAAGACGCAAATTAATCGAGCTGTCTGTCGAGATATGATTAAACGCAGAGCAAATTTAGATCGCGAATGCATCTGCGCGGATACTATCCGGGCATCTGTGTGACCTGCAAGAGCTTCCTCCCACCTCCCTAATTAATGCATTGGTGCGCCAGATAAAAGTTATCTCCTACTCTCGCCTCTGCATTTTTCGTAATTCTTTTAGTAACATTGAAATGGGGGCAAATGAGGAGGCATCAAGTCAACGTTAACTAGACCTGCGCCCGTATTAGCTTACCGGAAAACTAACTAAGGGGAAGCTCCAAGGAATTAAGTAAGCCAACTTCAGGCTATAAAGAGATTTGGAATGACTGGTAGGCGATCTCAGGCTCGCTCGTCGTTGGGTAGTTTCCTATAGTTCTATCACCATTCCAGGCTCTTCGCATCAGTTAGTGAATGCCCATCTAGCCGTGGTATAGAGCTAGCCGCACCGTTGTGTACTTGTGTGTCAAGTGTGAAGCGAGGTAGTGAAGATCTTGCGATGTTCCCTATGTTGATCCTGCTGGGGCGACCTATCGGCCCTACATGCTCTGTGCTGGACCGCATGGGGCCCCTTGGTTTCGACATGGTGTTGGGCGGCTGTCGTCTTAACTTGCAGAACCGGCCACGACCAGACCAGCATCAGCACCATGCATGCCGACGTGGCCCGTACCAACCAACGGCGGGCATGCAGACACAGCCTGTCGACGGCCGGGGTCAATGCTAATATGCCTATCGTCGGATCACGATTCGCGATGTCGATCGGACGGCGGCTTGGGAAGAAGACACTCCGTCGCAGGCAGGGGGTACCCGGCCGGACGCCGGAGCGGAGGCAGGTGGCCGGAAGTTTCCGGCGCGGCAAGTGGGGGATACAGGTGATCGTGGTGGCCCATGCGGGACTGGGCAGCCGGGCGCGACATGGGCCGGCGTTATAGCGTGGGCGTTATTTGGTCGGACCCATCCCAGATTATGTACGTACGTACGCGGAGCACCCATCATCACGTTCCAAGTAACGTAGTACGACGAGCCGACGACCTGTGCGTACCGTCGTCGTCGACCGCGGCCACGACATACGGGCAGGCATGAATGCTGGATGGCAATGCATCGATGTGCATGGGAGAATCTACGGAGCACGTACGTACGTACGAGTTGGTTGCAGCCGCGCAGGCCGGGTCGCCGGTCGGTTAATTAAGAGACGTCTAGCACGCTGGGGTCGGCATGGCCTCCCCATGGCAGCGACGATGGAGAACAGCACGACGTGCCGCTGCGTCCCCTGTCGCGCGCGCTACCGCCGGGAGATATGGATCGGGGACAACAGAGCATCGCCGGGTAGGGACGTCGCGCGGCGGTGTTGCCCCGTCCGTTGACAGCCTCAGGTGCAGGGTTCCCGCTCACCTCGCCGTGTATTCTTGGAGTTCAGGGGTGGCTCTCATATACACTATCCTGTATCGCTGATCATTCTGTCAGAGGGTATATGCCAAAAACTACGAGTAGGTGAAGTTGTAGTCGTTAGTCTTACGTCAAACTGCTATATTTTCACGTGCCTTTTTTCTTCTCCCGATTCATTTTTTTTAGATAAAAGGAATATATTAATATCAAAAGATACCAATTACACCTATCCTCTGCAACAACGCCCACTCTAGTGGCAGTACGAACACACACAACCAAAAAAGAGTAAATAAAACTACGAAATAAAAGTCCCGCTACAACATTCCAGACCTAGCAACAACAATACAACCACCACCGTGACAACACATCAAATACAGACTCTTCAAAAGCGACACTTCCAAGAAGGGAACAGTACACCAGCGCCGTCGTCGCCCGACCAAAGGTCTTACGTTTTCACCCTGAAGATAGTCCTCACTCTCAAAACAATGCATCCAAAAAGGTCATTGCCAGACACAACCAGTTAAAGCCAGACTTTGGATTTTCACCCTAAGATGTAAGACTCTAAAATTCACTTGTGCTGCCGCCCCCACATGCATACCACTACTGCGGAGCCTGGAACGCCAAACAAATCCCCCAGCATCACGGAGACTTGAACCTCCTTTAGCTAGTCCACCAATCCGGCTTTCATGATATTCCTTCTTCTGACTTCACAATGGACCAAAAAGTCACCTGATGTCAGCACAAAATAGAGCTTCGCGCCGCTCCCTCCGAAACCAAACGGTCGGAATAAAAACATGGGTGCGTGTGACCGGATACCACCCGATCTAGCAAACTCCAGGCAAAAGATGAACTGTTCCATTCGCCGGCGGAGGTTTCCGGAACTCATCTATCCAGCCAGATCAAGGCAAACTGACCTCCGGTAGATCTTCATCTTTGCTTGCGAGAAACCTGATGACCGCCACCAAAAACAAAGCAAGACCAGCAGCCCCCACGCCGCCAGTCCCTTCTGCCGGATCACCAGGGAAGAGGACGGCGGCGCAGATCATGCGTACCACCGCCGAACCGTCACCGAGGGTGGAGGCCGCCACCGCTCCACCGAATCCATCAGGCCCCGGCCAAGTAGTCGTGCCGCCCAGCTTCCTCCACCGGTGCTTCATCACCTCCCATGAAACGCCGCCGTGGAAACCCTCTCCTCCCCCTCGTCGTTTGACGGATGGGGCGCCGCCACCGCCACCGGGGCGGAGGCCAGCAGCAGCGGCGGCTGAGGTGCGGCGGTTCGGCTCGAGGCGGGGCGGGCAGATCCTCCGCCGCCACCCGGGAGAGGGGCGGGAGAGGAGGAGGGCGGCAACTAGGTCGGGAGAGGAGGATACGTAGCTCTGTTTTATGGCCGGTTCATGGCCGGCCATCCTGACCGCATAGCACTTGTCTCTCCCTCTTACCCTAGTTTCAGACTCTAACTTCACAGTTCAGAACACCATCCGTCAGAGTAAATTGTTTCTTACTTTTACTTTTTGATGATTTATGTGGCAGAAACAGTCCATTCCATGAATCTCGTAAAATAATGTTTCATTTTTTGGTAACATAATATATACATGAAACAAAGGCAAAGGATACACCTTCGAATAATATATCCATTTCAAAATTATTTGTAATTTTGAATTAATGGAATAGCTGAGAGAGAGAGAGAGAGAAATTGCAAATACATATCACGTCTCACACGATAAAGATGTGCCCTCGCAACAACCATGCTAGTTAGTATCATGATCATATATACCAACTACATTCTCTGCAACAATTCGATGCTAAGAAAAAAACCGAGACAACATTGAAACTCCATTGACGAAATAAAATTACAGGGGCATAGATGAATGAAAATATAGTCATTTGCCCCCGCAATACGTACTTGTTAGAGCATCTCCAGTCGCGTCCCCCAAACCATCCCCCAAAGGGATTTGGGGCGCGCCGGACAAAAAATGCGTTCCAGCCGCGTCCCCCAAAGCCCATTTTTGTCCGGCGCGCCCCGATACGGTGTCCGGCCCCCGAGCCCGTCCCCGTCCCACAGGGGACGCACCGGGGACGCCGGACACAACGAAAAGCGAGGCGAACCGACGTGGGCCCGACCCGTCAGCGGCACAGGGAAAATTCGTCTCACACTCCCGCCAAATCCCGCCGCTCCCGCCAAATCGCGCCTATACCGCCGCGCACAGGCCTCCCAAAACATATCCCGCCGCCGATTCATTTCTCCTATCCCGCCGATTTCTTTCTCCCTCCCGCCGTCCACCCGCCGCCGCTACCCTCTCCACATGGCGCCGCCGACAGCCCCCAAAAAGATGGCGAAGAAAGCGGCCAAGAAGCCGCCGGGCAATGGGACGAAAGGGGCGACAGCGCCGTTCGCGAAGCCGCGGAAGGCGCCGGCTGCGAAGAAGAAGCCCGAAGGATGGACCGACGATCAATGGCAGCAAGATTGCCTGCGCCGGAAGCTATCGACGGCGGAGCGGAAAGGACGGAGGGCGGCGGAGCCGGAGAAGAAGGCTCGGGCGGCGCGCCGGCACCGCGCACGTAATGGCCGGGTGTATCGCCGCCACCAACGCGAGCCCATGGAGTACGTCCATGCCGGTGTACGTTCCGGGAGTGATCTCTCCGTCGCAAGCCGCCTTCTACAACGACGGCCCCTCCGCCACTCCCGGGTGCGTGACGCCTAACTTGTCGCCGCACTACCAGGATGCGCTACCTGTAGGGATTCGTTGCATAGAAAACAAAAAAATTTCCTACGGCGAGAATGCAATCCAAGCCAAGATGCAATCTAGAAGACGGGAGCAACGAGGAGATGATCGAGACTCACCCTTGAAGATTTCCAAAGCCTACAAGATGAGGCTCTTGTTGCTGCGGTAGACGATCACTTGCCGCTTGCAAAAGCGTGTAGAAGATCTTGATCACGGTGCCACGATCGGGCAGCACCTCCGTACTCGATCACACGTTCGGTGTTGATGAAGACGACGTCCTTCTCCCCGTTCCAGCGGGCAGCGGAAGTAGTAGCTCCTCCTTGAATCCGGCAGCATGACGGCGTGGTGGCGGTGGCGATGGAGAACTCCGGCGGAGCTTCGCTAAGCGTGCGGGAGAGGTGGAGGAGAGAGGGGGCGGCTAGGGTTTGGGAGAGGGGGTGGCCGGCCTCTATGGGTGCGGCCAGCTTGGTGGCTTGTGGTGGCCGGCCCCTCCCCTATGCCCCTCATTATATAGGTGGAACCCCAAGTGTTGGACTACAAGTCTTCGAATAAGACCCGAACCCAAAACCTTCCATGTAGTAGGGAAACCGACCCAAGGTGGGACTCCCACCCAAGTGGGATTCCCACCCTTCCATGAAGGGGGTTGGCCGGCCCCCTTGGACTCCCCCCTCTAGGGTTGGCCGGCCATGGGGAGGTGGAGTCCCTCCGGGACTCCTCCTTCCTTAGTGATTTCTTCCGGACTTTTCTAGAACCTTCTAGAACCTTCCATAAATGCACCGGATTATTTCCGAACTTGGAATATGACTTCCTACATATGAATCTTATTCTCCGGACCATTCCGGAACTCCTCGTGATGTCCGGGATCCCATCCGAGACTTCGAAAAATACTTCGAACTCCATTCCATATTCAAGTTCTACTATTACAACATCAAACCTTAAGTGTGTCACCATACGGTTCGCGAACTATGTAGACATGGTTGAGATCTCTCTCCGACCAATAACCAATAGCGGGATCTGGAGATCCATAATGGCTCCCACATATTCAACGATGACTTAGTGATCGAATAAACCATTCACATACGATACCAATTCCCTTTGTCACGCGATATTTTACTTGTCCGAGGTTTGATCATCGGTATCACTCTATACCTTGTTCAACCTCGTCTCCTGACAAGTACTCTTTACTCGTACCGTGGTATGTGGTCTCTTATGAACCATTCATATGCTTGCAAGCTAATTAGACGACATTCCACCGAGAGGGCCCCCAGTATATCTATCCGTCATCGGGATGGACAAATCCCACTGTTGATCCATATGCCTCAACTCATACTTTCCGGATACTCAATCCCACCTTTATAACCACCCATTTACGCAGTGGCGTTTGATGTAATCAAAGTACCTTTCCGGTATAAGTGATTTACATGATCTCATGGTCGAAAGGACTAAGTAACTATGTATCGAAAAGCTTATAGCAAATAACTTAATGACGTGATCTTATGCTACGCTTAATTGGGTGTGTCCATTACATCATTCACATAATGACATAACCTTGTTATTAATAACATCCAATGTTCATGATCACGAAACCATGATCATCTATTAATCAACAAGCTAGTTATACAAGAGGCTTACCAGGGACTCCTTGTTGTTTACATAACACACATGTATCAATGTTTCAGTTAATACAATTATAGCATGGTATATAAACATTATCATAAACACAAAGATATATTATAATAACCATTTTATTATTGCATCTTGGGCATATCTCCAACAGTCTCCCACTTGCACTAGAGTCAATAATCTAGTTTACATATGGAAAGATATAACACCTTGGCCTTCCGGTGCTTTATCATGTTTTGCTCATGGGAGAAGTTTTAGTCAACGGATCTGACATGCTCAGAAACGTATGTATTTTGTAATTCATTTGCGTCTAAACGCATCACTAATTTTCCAAATGAGTCGGCATCAAATATGTTTGGTCTTCTGGTGGAACCTTAATTCCGCGGTCTGAAATATGTCACTAATATTGTCATACACAATATAGCTTCAAAGTTCTGACACTATCGGAACTACACCAAGTTCACAAAGAACTTCTTGACTTAACATCCTCAATCATTGTCAAAACAATGACATACTCTGCCTACTTTTGTAGAATCCATCACAATATTTTAGAACTCTTCTAAATCTAGCATTGTGCTACCTTTTAAATAACACTTAACCTAATTGAGATTGAAATTTATTTTTATATGTGACCAAACCAATATCGGTGCAACACCTTACAACGATTTGTTTGTCATTACCCCATATAAAACTATATATATATCCTTGGTTCTTCTAAAGCACATAGGGATATTCTTACTGTTTGTCCATTGATCATCGCATGTATCATTCTGGTATATGCTCCTAACTTTTTAGAACACTGGACATCTGATTATGTACATATTATTCATGATCTATAATCACTCATGTGTTTTTACTCATTGAGTGTCAGATACACTCAAGTCTTGTTAAACCTTCACATGACAAGAACATTTTCTTAATATTTCTATATTGAACTACTTCAATATCCATTCTATGTACTTTGACTTAAACTTATTATGTGTCTCAATCTATCTTCATAGATCTTGACACTACATATGTTTCAGTCCATATCCTTTCATTGAAGTTAATTCTCAATGAAACGTTTTATAATCAAGTATATAATTACATCATTTATAGCCAACTATATGTATCTACATAAAGTATTATAAATATGTCTCAGCGCTCCCACTTAATTTCTTGCAAATGCAAGCATCTTCATCGTTTCTGATGAAATCCAAAACTCTTTGACTATTTCATCCGGTGAAGATTCCAACTCCGCGATAGTCACTTCATCCAATTGAAGTTCGTATACCTATCTAGTATTCCACGAACTAGTGATATGTCTCCGACGTATCGATAATTTCTTATGTTCTATGCCATATTATTGATGATACCTACATGTTTTATGCACACTTTATGTCATATTCGTGCATTTTCTGGAACTAACCTATTAACAAGATGCCGAAGTGCCAGTTCCTGTTTTCCGCTGTTTTTGGTTTCAGAAATCCTAGTAACGAAATATTCTCGAAATGGACGAAACGAAGACCCGGGGTCCTATTTTTCCACGGAGCTTCCGGAAGACCGAAGAACACACGAAGTGGGGCCACGAGGTGGCCAAACCACAAGGCGGCGCGGCCCGGGGGGCCCGCGCCGCCCTATGGTGTGGCCCCTCGTCCGGCCCCGACTCGCCCTTCCGCCTACTTAAAGCCTCCGTCGCGAAACCCCGATGCGAAAAACCACGATACGGAAAACCTTACCGAGACGCCGCCGCCGCCGATCCCATCTCGGGGGATTCCGGAGATCTCCTCCGGCACCCCGCCGGAGAGGGGATTCATCTCCCGGAGGACTCTACACCGCCATGGTCGCCTCCGGAGTGATGAGTGAGTAGTTCACCCCTGGACTATGGGTCCATAGCAGTAGCTAGATGGTTGTCTTCTCCTCATTGTGCTTCATTGTTGGATCTTGTGAGCTGCCTAACATGATCAAGATCATCTATCCGTAATTCTATATGTTGTGTTTGTCGGGATCCGATGGATAGAGAATACCATGTCATGTTAATTATCAAGTTATTATACATGTGTTGTTTATGATCTTGCATGCTCTCCATTTCTAGTAGAGGCTCGGCCAAGTTTTTACTTTTAACTCCAAGAGGGAGTACTTATGCTCGATAGTGGGTTCATGCCCGCATTGACACCTGGGACAGTGATGAGAAAGTTCTAAGGTTGTGTTGTGCCGTTGCCACTAGGGATAAAACATTGGCGCTATGTCCGAGGATGTAGTTGTTGATTACATTACGCACCATACTTAATGCAATTGTCCGTTGCTTTGCAACTTAATACTGGAGGGGTTCGGATGATAACTCTGAAGGTGGACTTTTTAGGCATAGATGCAGTTGGATGGCGGTCTATGTACTTTGTCGTAATGCCCAATTAAATCTCACTATACTTATCATGTCATGTATGTGCATTGTTATGCCCTCTCTATTTGTCAATTGCCCGACTGTAATTTGTTCACCCAACATGCTTTTATCTTATGGGAGAGACACCTCTAGTGAACTGTGGACCCCGGTCCATTCTTTAATACTGAAATACAAATCTGCTGCAATACTTGTTTTTACTATTTTCTCTGCAAACAATCATCTTCCACACAATACAGTTAATCCTTTGTTACAGCAAGCCGGTGAGATTGACAACCTCACTGTTTCGTTGGGGCAAAGTACTTTGGTTGTGTTGTGCAGGTTCCACGTTGGCGCCGGAATCTCTGGTGTTGCGCCGCACTACATCCCGCCGCCATCAACCTTCAACGTGCTTCTTGGCTCCTCCTGGTTCGATAAACCTTGGTTTCTTTCTGAGGGAAAACTTGCTGCTGTGCGCATCATACCTTCCTCTTGGGGTTGCCCAACGAACGTGTGAAATACACGCCATCAAGCATATTTTCTGGCGCCGTTGCCGGGGAGATCAAGACACGCTGCAAGGGGAGTCTCCACTTCTCAATCTCTTTACTTTGTTTTTGTCTTGCTTTATTTTATTTACTACTTTGTTTGCTGCACTTATATCAAAACACAAAAAAATTAGTTGCTAGCTTTACTTTATTTGCTATCTTGTTTGCTATATCGAAAACACAAAAAAATTAGTTTACTTGCATTTACTTTACTTGATTCATCATGTTTCCTTTTGATTTTACCGCAAAGAACATACCGGTAGGACAAGGGTCTATAATTGGGAGGAACAATATAGAAGAATTTTTCACCCATGTTAGTACCGTTGAAGATTTTGAAGATAGACACTTGGTAGAACTTGCTCCTACTTATGAAATTGCTGTCGTCTGCTTTAGTTCGCTCGTTGGAAACTAAATTTGTTAATCTCAATCCTATAATCCAACACATGTTTCTTACACTTGGTGATATGGAAGAGGGGGAAAAGAAAGATTTTGTTTTAGAAACCCTTCTTAGAGAATTTGGTGGTCTAGCAAGAGAGGCTAGAAAAGTCTTCGCTAAATTTAATATGCTTGGTTCTCATACTAATTTTGTTGGTCTCCTTGAAAAAATGGATATGGATAGGATAAGGTACACTAATAATGTTAATGATGGTGGGAAGATCAAAGCACCAATACCATGTAAACTCCTAGCTATGAATGATGCACTAGAACATAACTATGCTTGGCTTGTTCCTGAAAATTTGTTTGATGAGAGTAGCAAGCCCAAGACTAATGAAAAGGGAGACGCTGAAACTTATGTATCTAATGTACTATGCATGGTTGAGAAAACTCCAAACCCCGCTGTAGGTGCACCACCCTTTGATGTTACTTGAGATACACTTTCTGCGCCTAACTGAAAGGCGTTAAAGAAAAGCGCTTATGGGAGACAACCCATGTTTTTACTACAGTATTTTTGTTTTATATTTGTGTCTTGGAAGTTGTTTACTACTGTAGCAACCTCTCCTTATCTTAGTTTTATGTTTTGTTGTGCCAAGTAAAGTCTTTGATAGAAAAGTAAGTACTAGATTTGGATTACTGCGCAGTTCCAGATTTCTTTGCTGTCACGAATCTGGGTCTATCTCCCTGTAGGTAGCTCAGAAAATTACGCCAATTTACGAGCATGATCCTCAGACATGTACGCAACTTTTATTCAATTTGAGCATTTTCGTTTGAGCAAGTCTGGTGGCCTAATAAAATCCATCTTTATGGACTGTTCTGTTTTGACAGATTCTGTCTTTTATTTCGCATTGCCTCTTTTGCTATGTTGGATGAATTTGTTTGATCCACTAATGTCCAATAGCTTTATGCAATGTCCAGAAGTGTTAAGAATGATTGTGTCACCTCTGAACATGTGTTGACTGCCAAAACCCACCGGCGGGCAGCGGCCTTGTCAACACCGTAGAGCCGGGAAGAGCCTAGAGCTGCGGCTGGCTGAGACCCCTCCGAGCGACGGCCCGCAATGCTCTTCTGGTCACATGCGGCGATGCGAAGTGCAAGGGCGTGCCACCTGACCTATACCTGGCCAGGAAGGTGATGGGGATGCCTCGCTTAGTTTCTGCCGGGGCATACATGTAAACGTTAAATACGAGCCTCGATCGGCTCTCGGGTTATCCTGTGAATCGGCTCAAAGAGCCGATCCACCCATGATTCGTACGGGGTGCACGAATACTTGGTGGTCCTGCTTGATCAAGATAGAGCTAATTAGATCTACGACGATTTAGGGTTTTCACCGCATAATCGGATCATCCTACTCCAGGTTGGGCCTCGCGGCCACGCACGGTGCTCGTAAGCCGATCCTAAACAAGGCCTAAAAACCAACATGAAGTTGATCCTCGGAACATCCTGTTTAGGACTTGCGAACGCCACCCTACGTGCCACCGGATCCTCCCCCTTTGTAAGGCCTAACTATTGCAGATATTAAACTAATCCTTGTAGAACAAGGAGCAATCGTAACGGATCAGATCTACTAAATAATGATCAAGCGGGTGCCGCCCCACACCTGAGATAGGCGTGAGGGCGGCTAGATATGCAAGGGTTGCACTACGTAAGCATGCTTAAACGAAGAACAATGCTAACCCTAACACATCTAATGATAACTACGTTGCTCGCCATCAAAAGCGCTTCGATACGAGCAACGCGTGAACAACGTGGGGCTTGTGCTGCCTAGATCGCAAGATGCGATCTAGGCAGCATGTCGCTTACCTGATAGAAACCCTCGAGACGAAGGAGTTGGCGATGCGCCGAGATTGGTTTGTTTGGGGTTGAACGTGAGTTGTTGTTTATTCCATAACCCTAGGTACATATTTATAGTCCAGCGGACTTTCTAATGAGGGCGTGCACTAAACCGTGCACGAGATAAACTCTAACTTTTAATCTAGATACAATCTACCATAATTAAAGATACACGGGCAACTTAGCCCAAAATCTCCGTGCGAGGCCGCTTCATAGATCTTCCATGCGTAATCTTTCAAGCCCATCTTGATCGCGGCCCACCTCCTGATTTAGCCAAAATCTGGTGATAACACATGCCCCCCTGGTTTTGGTAATGATAATTTCAAAACCACTCTGTTTTTCCCTCAGAGGGGTCGTGTCACGGCAGAGCGGAACTGTCGCAGCATGCCTCATCATGACGACTTGCCTTCCCAACTTCTCTGCACGATTTGACAGTTTTGGCACCATGTCCTCGAGAACTGCTCGAAAATTAAAAACCCCCACCTCCTTTTATTCAACCGCATCGAACAGTTCTCTTCTTCACCCCTTCCGCATTAGCACTCCAAAAGCCCTCCCAGCCACCATGTCTTCTTCCTCCTCTGCCCCATCGGATCTTGCCAGCCAATCCTCCACGTCCCGTGAGCCGACGCCGGAGTACAACGCGGCAGCGGTCCACGCGGCCAACACCCGCCGCGCCATTGCGGCCGGGGAGGAGTCAGACCACGACTTCTCCATCTGGTCCGAGGACGACCAGTCCTTGACGGACGGGGAGAGCGACCTCCGCTTCCTCGCCGTTGGGGAAGCGGAGGAGGAGAGTGACGACGACAGCTTCTCCTGCGACTTCACCTCTTCCGGGGAGGAGGAGGAGCAGGAAGAGGAGGAGGAGGACGACGACGAGAGCTCCTCCGACGAGCCGCCGACCAAGAGGTTCTGCCCTTGGCCGGGCAATCTTAGCGACTTCGACAGCGATGAGGACGACGCTGACGAAGAAGATGAAGACAACGAGGGCCCGGTCGGCGGCCATTGGAGCGACGACGAGCCCGCCGGGAGCAGCGCCGATAGTAGCGACGACGGCGACGACGAGGGCAGTGATGGCCCATAGATAGGACCTCTAGAATAGGGCCAGTGAGTAGCAGATGGGGCAATGGATCCCCTAGTATTTCCCTTTTGAGAGCAATTAGCTCTTTATGTAAGAAATCTCATCTTAATCAATGAAGAACTTTTCCCCAATTTTGATTTTGCCGATTCCTTCTGAGTTTAATTGAGCCGATTCTCTCTCCTACTGACCTTGCCGATTCGTCCCTTTTTCCAATGCGTAATGAGCCGATAACAACGCATCGGTCCTTCGACATTCATCCTTCTATTCTTCAACTCCTTAGCGAGCGCTTCATCGTTTTGTGAAGAAGGTTGCAACGAAGATCAGCCGATGGTACTTCAATCGGTCCTTCAATAGAGCATCTACCAGGCCTGTTGCCCCCCGAGTCTCAGCCAAGGCAAAGCAGAGACGAGGATACGCGCTGCCCCCCGAGCTTTCCCTTTGGTGGACCTGATGCAATCCATCGTCCAGGCTGCTCTTGGCCTTGTCCTTGAAGAGAGGATCTGAGCTTCCAAACTGCTCCATTGAGGAGTTCCTTCATAAAAAATCTCCCTTTGTGCTCCATTGACCCTCTGATCGTAACAGTTACTCCCCTTGAGTCGATGGCCATGCATCGGCTTTCATATCCTTAAGTCGATGCCTGCTGCATCGGCTGTGTTCGAAATTTTTCGAATTTTCATATATTTTTTTTTATTTGGCCGATTTTTCTTAATCGGCCCCCAATGTTTCCTTGCACGTATGTTCTCACATGTTTATCTGTACATGTTCATCTGATTATATGCCTCCGAGCCGATACCTGCTCGGATGGCTGCAGATATCGGCTTGTATGGATAGCCGGGCACCGCACTTGTACGTCGGCTTCGCAAAAATCCACGCGACTCTCGTGCCGCCGTGGCCATGCTCGATAGACCGGTGCTGAACGCAAGCAGAACATGTGGTGAAAGTAATTTTGGCCGATTGCTGGAATCGGCCTCCATATTCATTGGAGAGCTGACTGAAGGTCCTGTAATGTCCCTTCATAAACTTTTTTGGGGCCGATCACAAGGATCAGCCTCGCCTTGCTCATTGGTTTAATCTTGCTATTCGGTTAAGCTGGATAAAACCAACCCAACCTCTGACTTGATGCGCTTGCTGTCGTCCACCTTGAGTGCACCGTAGAGTCGTGGAGCACTAAGCTCTGTCGGCAAGACGAGTCCCATGTTTGTGCCAGCCGATGTCTCATCATCGGCTTTCCTCTGCTTAGGGCGCCACTCCATTTTCCGTGGACGACCCTCTTCATCCAGGGCTCGCTGAACTTTTGCAGCCAGATCAGGTCGTGCCTTCCTTAGCGTATGCGGTATAACCTTTCGGCTTCCTCCGGGCCGCGCAATCGCTGAACCCTGCGCTTTTGGGAACGGCTGAGTCCGTCAGGGCACCACCTTGGCCGGTGGTACTTGTCTTCTTCTACTTCTCCCTCATCTTTTGAATCCTCAAGATCTGCCCAACGAGGTGACTCAGCACGTTTGCTATGTGGCGGGAGAGGCCCTAAGCGCTCAAACACGGACACGTTGGCTGCCTCCTTCTTCTTCTTGTTGCATTCTGGGCAATTGCCGATTGTGGGCAATCGGCTCATTCCCGAATCCCAGCGAGTGTCCGAAGAAGGGGCAGTCCCGGTGTCCGGCGTTGTCATCTTGCTCCCTTGATGTTTCCGTGGCACGGCGCTCGTGCTCCTCCTCATCGCGATCCCGCCGATGATATCTTCCGCTTCTCTAGCCGGACGATCTCCTCTCTCATCATAATTGGACCGTCGGCGTTGGTCATACCGACTCACATATTTGTTGAGGAGGTGATCGAGAGAGGGTCGCCGATATCTTATATTCTTCACCTCTCCCTCCGTGACATAACGCTTGCCATCATGACGGAGCCGATCGCGTGGAGCGGCCTCCTCTCGTATCCTTGCTATGAGAGCAGCTTGCCCTCATCTCCATCTTTGCCGAGTGGTTCCCGGGTCCTACCATGTTGATGCTCGAACGAGGGACCTGGGCGGCAACCCTCGGGGTAGGTGACTTCCACCATGTTAACGGCGGGGAAGGGTTGGGTGTCGACCTTCATGGCGTACTGGTTGAAAATTAGCCGCCCCTTCTCTATCGCCGCTTGGATGTGCCGACGCCACACCCGGCGGTCGTTGGTGGCATGGGAAAGCGAGTTGTGGAATTTGCGGTACGGCTTTCCGTTTAGCTCCTTCGCCGTGGGGAACTTGAGACCTTCGGGAATCGTCAACTGTTTCTCCTTGAGCAGGAGGTCGAAGATTTGCTCGGTCTTGGTCACGTCGAAATCAAATCCCACAGGCGGCCCCGGTGGCTTTACCCATTTGCGGGACACGGGGTTCCTCCCCGAGTCCACTCAGCCACTCGCTATTTCTTGGTCTCCCGTAGGCACTTCATCTTCCTCTCGTATCAACCATGACTACCGCACGCTTGAACTTGTCTTGGTACAGAGTCCGGGTGGCGCTGTTCATATGCTGATAGTTTCGAACCATGTGCGCCGGCGAGGGATAATCTGCTTGGGAGGCCATGTCCTTGAGCTGTGTTGCAAGGCCGGCTACGCCAACTCGATCGCTTCCTTTTCAGTTATACGAACCGAATAACATCGGTTCCTAAGATTCCTGAAGCGCTCGGATGTACTCTGTCACCGTTTCCCCGCGCTTCTGACGTAGTTGTGCTAGATCGGCAATGCCAGACTCGGAAGCTTCTGAATGGTATTGCATATGGAACTGTTCTTCCAATTGCTTCCAAGACTGGATGGAGTTTGCTGGCAAAGAGGTGTACCACCCAAAAGCCGATCCCGTGAGGGACTGTGAAAAGAGCCTCACGCGAAGCTGATCCGACACTGAAGCCGGTCCTAGTTGAGCCAAATATCGGCCGACGTGCTCGATGGAGCTGGAGCCATCTGATCCACTGAATTTGGAGAAGTCAGGGAGCCGATATTTAGGTGGCGGCGGGATCATCTCGTAATCGTCGGGGTACGGCTTGGAGTAGCCGACTGCCCTTCTCTTCGGCATCATGCCGAACTGGTCTCTCGGTATGGTGCCGATCTGATCCATTGTGCTGGCCGTAGGAGTTGCACTCGAAGATTCGCCGGGGTGGCGTACTTAGCCAGCCATGTTTGCTTTTCCAGCTCCGAGCCAACTGCGGGAGCCGGGCTCGGGAGTTTCGTCGGTGTGGCGTACTTAGTTAGCCACGTCTCGCTTCTCAAGCTGCGTCGGCGACGTTCCTCCCTGTCTTCGCCGGAGTCCCCGATGTTGTGGCCTGGTTTGTGAGTGCCCAGTCACCACAATCCGGCACATACGTGCACGCGTATCCTTGAGGGATCTCCTTAGGCGCCTCCATTAAGAACTGGTAGTCACTAGGGTCACCACCAATCTTGTAGACGAGGAATGCCGGTGTAGTCGGCACTTCAGCAGGTGCTGCCAACGCATATGGCAGCGGTGGACGGGACTGGAATGGCAGCTCTCCTTGATGAGTCCCGAGAGCTGGTCCTGACGGCGAGTACTGGTGGCTCATGATCTCCTGGATTACGCGCGAGCAACACGCTCCAACACGTTGACCAAGTTTTCGAGTGGCGATGTAGCGAGTGAGCCACCAAGTAGTTGATCTCCTGCCGCAGTCCCCGGTGCGCTCCTCCGACGGGGCAGAGAGGTCTATCCCATCGAGAGCACCTTGCGGTGAGAATCCCTTCCATCTGATGCCATGGGAACGGGTTCTCTGAAAAGAGCCGATGAGGTCGGCTTCGAGGGTGGCCTTGATCTCGTTGTATTGCTTCTTGAGCTCGTCGGGCAGCTCCTCGTAGGTGATCGGCGTGCCGTCCGCCATCTCGGATGTAGATGGCGATGTGGTTGATGTAGACGATTGTCCCACCGGGCGTGCCGGAATGTGTTGACTGCCAAAACCCACCGGCGGGCAGCGGCCTTGTCAACACCGTAGAGCCGGGAAGAGCCTAGAGCTGCGGCTGGCTGAGACCCCTCCGAGCGACGGCCCGCAATGCTCTTCCGGTCACACGCGGCGATGCGAAGTGCAAGGCGTGCCACCTGACCTATACCTGGCCAGGAAGGTGATGGGGATGCCTCGCTTAGTTTCTCCGCAGGGCATACATGTAAACGTTAAATACGAGCCTCGATCGGCTCTCGGGTTATCTCGTGAATCGGCTCAAAGAGCCGATCCACCCATGATTCGTACGGGGTGCACGAATACTTGGTGGTCCTGCTTGATCAAGATAGAGCTAATTAGATCTACGACGATTTAGGGTTTTCACCGCATAATCGGATCATCCTACTCCAGAGTTGGGCCTCGCGGCCACGCACGGTGCTCGTAAGCCGATCCTAAACAAGGCCTAAAAACCAACATGAAGTTGATCCTCGGAACATCCTGTTTAGGACTTGCGAACGCCACCCTACGTGCCACTGGATCCTCCCCCTTTGTAAGGCCTAACTATTGCAGATATTAAACTAATCCTTGTAGAACAAGGAGCAATCGTAACGGATCAGATCTACTAAATAATGATCAAGCGGGGTGCCGCCCCCACACCTGAGATAGGCGTGAGGGCGGCTAGATATGCAAGGGTTGCACTACGTAAGCATGCTTAAACGAAGAACAATGCTAACCCTAACACATCTAATGATAACTACGTTGCTCGCCATCAAAAGCGCTTCGAGTACGAGCAACGCATGAACAACGTGGGGCTTGTGCTGCCTAGATCGCAAGATGCGATCTAGGCAGCATGTCGCTACCTGATAGAAACCCTCGAGACGAAGGAGTTGGCGATGCGCCGAGATTGGTTTGTTTGGGGTTGAACGTGAGTTGTTGTTTATTCCATAAACCCTAGGTACATATTTATAGTCCAGCGGACTTTCTAATGAGGGCGTGCACTAAACCGTGCACGAGATAAACTCTAACTTTTAATCTAGATACAATCTACCATAATTAAAGATACACGGGCAACTTAGCCCAAAATCTCCGTGCGAGGCCGCTTCATAGATCTTCCATGCGTAATCTTTCAAGCCCATCTTGATCGCGGCCCACCTCCTGATTTAGCCAAAATCTGGTGATAACAACATGTGAATTTTTATTATGCACTAACCCTCTAATGAGTTGTTTCGAGTTTGGTGTGGAGGAAGTTTTCAAGGATCAAGAGAGGAGTATGATGCAATATGATCAAGGAGAGTGAAAGCTCTAAGCTTGGGGATGCCCCGGTGGTTCACCCCTGCATATATTAAGAAGACTCAAGCGTCTAAGCTTGGGGATGCCCAAGGCATCCCCTTCTTCATCGACAACATTATCAGGTTCCTCCCCTGAAACTATATTTATATTCGGCCACATCTTATGTACTTTGCTTGGAGCGTAGGTTTGTTTTTGTTTTTTGTTTTGTTTGAATAAAATGGATCCTAGCATTCACTTTATGTGAGAGAGACACGCTCCGCTGTTGCATATGGACAAATATGTCCTTAGGCTCTACTCATAGTATTCATGGCGAAGTTCTTCTTCGTTAAATTGTTATATGGTTGGAATTGGAAAATGATACATGTAGTAAATTGCTATAATGTCTTGGATAATTTGCTACTTGGCAATTGTTGTGCTCATGTTTAAGCTCTTGCATCATATACTTTGCACCCATTAATGAAGAAATACTTAGAGCTTGTTAATTTGGTTTGCATATTTGGTTTCTCTAGAGTCTAGATAACATCTAGTATCGAGTTTTGAACAACAAGGAAGACGGTATGGAGTCTTATAATGTTTACCATATGTCTTTTATGTGAGTTTTGTCTGTACCGTTCATCCTTGTGTTTGTTTCAAATAACCTTGCTAGCCTAAACCTTGTATCGAGAGGGAATACTTCTCATGCATCCAAAATCCTTGAGCCAACCACTATGCCATTTGTGTCCACCATACCTACCTACTACATGGTATTTATCCGCCATTCCAAAGTAAATTGCTTGAGTGCTACCTTTAAAATT